>NC_092861.1:86425840-86479720 GCF_032062135.1 Pyxicephalus adspersus
GATTTTTGCTACAGTGTTTCAGAATGTCAATCAGCTGCTCCTCAAGCGATGGATGGGTGGAAGACTTTTTTTGAGGTTGTAATTTATTTATACCAGCAGCAAAAACATTATTCGGTGAAAAAAAATAATAATAATAAAACCTGAGTTGGATGCCTTAGGTTTGTAAACATTGGAATTCAGTGTGATGTTGGTTGCCTACAGAAGTATTTCGGAATTCTGATACTTATTGTGTACATAAAGTTGTAACTTTATAACTTGTGCTGCAAAAAATAATGTATCTTGGATACATAGCATAAAGCATTCATCACAAAAGTCATAGTCAAGAGGAAACCTTGCAGTCAATTGTAATAAAGTTGTAGACCTTAGTGAATTCATAAGACATTAACGCTTTGAATCCTTTCGTGAACCTAAGAGGCTATGTAACCAATAATTTGATCATCCAATATAATTTCCATCCATTTCCATTTACTGTTTTGGGCAATATGTCCTTTCTTTAAAAAGTAAATGTAAGTTTCAGTGTGTTATTACTAGCAGTATATTCAAATTTAATTTAATATTCTGTACATGTGATTTTGTTCTCTCTAGCCCTGCCATAATACTTCTGGGAAGCACTACTGACTAATGAATCTGGAAAGAAACAATCTTATTGATATCATAGCCAAACATTGAAACATTTTTTTTCTTTTTTACACTTAGGTTATAAAAACCTCTAGTCAAAGATTGGACACTGCACTGCCACCATTATCTAAGGAAGAAGATAGGTTCCTGACCAATATGTGGAAACCTCATGTTGAGTCAATTAATGCAGGACATCTACGATGCTCTAAAAGGTAATAGAACACTCAGTATGTATAGTTACAGAGAAGCAGACAATCTTCCCAAAAGTTGGCTTTGCCGTAGAAACCCTATTTTCACAAGTGGAGATGTGTACAAAAAAAAAAGGCTTAGTTTTACTATTTTGTGAATTGAAGCCACTGAGCACAGTTTGTATTCAAAATGGTTTGGGTGTCAATATGTCCCAAGTGAGGAATGCACATATTTTTGTAATCTATTTTTTATTTACATCTATTTACATCTATTTTTTATTTAAATTTATTAAAAAAATGCATTGTTTTCAAAATGTTTTATTTTTTTAATTGTCAGTAAACTGTATGGCTATTAAAAAGATTTATATTTCTGTTTGTTTAGATTTGTGACCCTGGCACCCTTGTCAAATCATGGTCTTGGAGCTCACTGCATTCTGTAGTATGAGTAAACAATACAGAGAAGTCCAGTTACGTTATGTATGCCAGCTTTCATATATAGAAAACTTTAATTAATATATATATATATATATATATATATATATATAATATTAGGCCTAAACTAAAATGTTAATGTTTGGCACCCCACAATATATAGGTAAATAAAAAGAAAATAAAGCTGGGTTTTTTTTAGGCAAAACAAAGACGGGAAGCCGATCTTACTTAACTCCCTGCTGCCATTCCATCAACACACATGCTGCAGGCTGATACCTATACCTCACCAAATGGAAAGCTGATCCCACTACCGTCATCTTTTCAATATACATGCTGCTGATCTACATTTACTTCCTGCTATATCCTGAATTATCTGGATCTTATATCCCTCTCCTCATCATTATGGATTTATAATCCTAATCCTAACCCTAACAAGACAACTAGCTACACCGGATAACGAGTATTTTCGGTATCTGTCAATCCCCTGAGGAAGCCACATGACGAATTGCATCGGGACTTTACATCCTATACTCATGTTATTTAGTCAGGTATCTGACATGCATAGCAAATGATCTACATATCCCATGCCTATTTAATGGGAATGACCACATATCACCATTGATGTTATATATGATTAATTGTGTGAATTATACAATACAAATTTATTTTGCCTTAAAAAAAAACCCAGCTTTCTTTTCTCTACTTTTTATTTGACTGAAAGGCATGTATTTCAGTAAGGTCTATAACTACATATTACCACAATGCATGGATCTGTTTGCAGCCTAAACGAAATTGTTTTACAAGTCATCTGTCCTTTTGATTTCTTTACATATTTAGTTTTTGCCTCATCACAATGCCTCATCATTATTTGGTGTTTAGTCTCCAGAAAAGTTTTTTCTGAAATTTTAAAGGATGTTGACTTTTAGACTGTAAATTCTACTTATAGAGAATTGTTTAGCTCAAAGTGACTTGAGTTCATCTTTATAGTAAGACAACAACCTAAGCCAGTTGACTATTAGCAATAAAATCCTGACTGATAACCAGCTTGCACACTATTGATAAATTACTTTTTAACTTTTAGAGACAGAAACTTTCCAAGGTTCGTTTTCATTGCTTTACCCAATTATAATGCAGTTCACTGTTGTCATGAATTAGTTAGCCAGTGTTCCATTCCTTCTATCCACCGCTGTAAGTAATTCTCTCCAGTTGGTGAGAAATGTTTGTACAATATGTTGGGAAATTAATGCCTCCTAATATCTGGTCTGTAAAAAATATATTCTGGAAAAATCAAACAGAAATATTCTACAGAAATGGCAGTAAAGTCTGTGTTTTTCTCTTGTAATAATTCTTTTGGCTTTTGGAAATAACCTTGTGTCTTTCTTAAGAATAAGAAAAACACAAGTACTCTCTAGTCTTGCCTGTGTTTATGAAGAAGGGTCCTCTCCTACTTCTCTGTTACTGTCTGTATCTGTCTGTCATTTGCAACCCCTATTTAATGTACAGCTCTGCGTAATATGTTGGCGCTATAGAAATATTATTATTGATATTTTTATTAATATTAATAATAATAATAATAATATTAATAATAGTTCTTAGGAAGCTAAAACCACAAGTCAAAGTGATCTCAATGTTATGTGCAAATAGTTAAATGTTACAGTTTTCCTTGCTATATTTGGCTAAGGACATGAAAGAAATTGCGGTAAAATTGAAGAAACCCTTTAATCTAGATTCATTCATTTGGGTTAGATTCACATTCTTGTAGTATTTTAAAGTTTGTGTTAACAAGTGTTGATGAGTCTTTTGTAAAAGTAGCCTTTTCATTTGAATGGACAATCTGTCAAAGGCACTATTTTTTTGTAATGCATTACCATGCATTGTAGTGCATTGCAATTTATCTGCTTTGTTGAGATGTGTTGGGGTGACATTATATAAGAATTGGGGAGCAGTGCACCAATGTACACATTTTTGCATATTGTGATAATGTACAGATTGTCATTGTAACAGCTTTAAAAAAAGTGACCTCTGTTCTATGAGTAAACGTGACATAGTAAAAAAAAACGATGGTATTTTTTAATATTTAAAAAATGTTATGACTATTTTATATGTGATTTTTATATATTTGTCTTCAGGCTACACTACCTTTCAGTTCCTGAAGGAAACTTTGGTAAAGACTGGGCTACAGCAGTTGAATTCATAGCAGCCACCAACTTCCCCACTAATTTCCTAAGCACAAATGTTTTCCAGCGTTTCCTTCCACATAGGAAGCTGGTGGATGGTGATAAGGTCCCCAACATTGCTGACTTCAGTGAACAGGAAAACAGGGTTCTATTCACATTACAGCTAATCAATAAAGCCAACACTGACACAGGTGAGTTTAATTTTCACATTTCATGTCTGACATACTTTCAGTCCAGTTAGGATGAGAAATGCATAAATGAACACCCTAGCAGTTAAGAATCTGAAAGCTAGAGCGAAGAGTTTGACAGCAGGTGAGTATAAGACAGTTTGTGTGTCACAGAGAAACGTGAATTGCTTAAATTGAAAAGTCACAAGCTGTAAGTGCTGTTTAACTGCATGAAGAAACAGACAGGATGAAAAGATCCTTATGAATATATTTTAAAAAAGGAAAGATAAAAATAACTATTGGGCAAAGGGAAAGCTTTTTAATATTAGTTGCAAGGATGCTGCTATGTACACAGTAGCGAAATTGGGTGTATGGGACCCACCAGAGAAAACTAGAGAAAAGGTTTTCATAAAGCACAAGAACATTTTTTCCATTTTTTCTAATCAAGCTAAAATACATATTGATTTCAAAATTGTATACAGACCTTAAAAATATTGGTTTAATAAAAACTATAGAATAAATAAATGATCATTTTACATTTTTTATGTAGACATCTGCAAACAGTACAATCTATAGCTTTTGCGAACGGTTCAATTTTATTGCACACACATAAAAAAATCAGCATTAAGTATAAAACATTGCACTGTGTCATGTTTATAACTAGTATATAAATCAAAATTATAGGAGCTTGTCAGTACATTAAACATTTTATGTGTCAACCTGGAGCTCTGGATTGAAGTTAAAATGTTCTAGCATATAAAATGAATTCAGAATTAGCACCAATACCTGTTCTCTCTTTCTCACATCCTGTGGTTCACATGAGCCTGACCACATTTCCTTTGTTTTTTTCATGATAATAGAAGCTCAGTATTAGCAAAAATATTTATTGTGCAGCAGAACTCCAATGAAATTCAGCAATTACACATAATGGTAGTCAGGATTTATTTTTGCCATGTTTTATAACAATAATGTATGCTGAGTTTATGTACTCTGATGGATAATTGAATGTTTTGTCTCCCAACTTAATGTTACAAGATGAATTGTGAAATGTCTTCAAAGTGATTTAGTCAAATACACTTCTTGAAAACTGGAAAGTACCAACCAATTTATAATTTTTTATATTATTCTCATTTTCTTCATATTGGTTACTTGGAAAAAAATACACTCATAACATGCAAGTTCATTTGATAAAACAACAAGCAAATTGTGAAGTGCAAAAACCCAATACAACCAGAGTCAGAGTTATTTATTTCAGTGGCCTGAGTTCAGTAAAGTTGAATTGGATTGAACGATATTTGGGTTTCTTCATTTTGTATTTTAGCAATTATTCTTGTGCAGGTTTATTAAATAAATCCATCAGTGATCAATACAGCTGGTCTAAGAATACTGATAGATAAAGAGCAGTATAAAAACAATCACGGAATAAATGGCACAAAGCACACCCTAAAAATGAGCAAATGCAGCTGCCTACATATACCTGTATGGCATTGACCTCCTTTTTTTGGGCAGCTGTGGGCTGGTCTCAATAATATTACTACATTCACCGCAATTTGAGATAGTACTGAGATCATTCAAAATTTATTGGCGTTGCTTCTGACCTACAGTTGACCTTTTTCTAAACCGAATTTGATCTGCCTCAAAGTTTTGCCATTTCTATAGCGATGTACCGGAATCCAACTTGAGCAAAAGCATGTCAACGGAGACTTCAAAAAATCTCCCAGGCACTTTATCTGCAATTTGTCCTGAGGTCCTTGGAACTCACATATGCCTTTAGTAGCATTTAACTCTAAGTTTTGTCCAGAAACTGTTGATTGGTCTGTGATTGGAAGTCTATGAATGAAAGTGTGAGAGTCCATAAGACACTTTCTAGTTTATGACATTGGCACTCATCTAGATCCTCTATCAGTAAAGGGGCACTGCAGGGAGATATAGCATGGGGAGTATTGGCACTATGGAGAATTCCCATCTAACATTCTACCTTGATTTCTATGTACTCAGAAGCACCCAGACCTTTACAGTCCGCACTTACTAGTTAAAGTGAAAATAAATTCGGGTCTTCAGTCAACTTGGCCAGTCAGGCCAGAATGATGTAATTCAACTCATTCATAAGTTCAATAATTTCTGGCACTCGGGGAAGCTGGGATTGTACACTGAGGTGCGCATATGCAGATCAGTGTATATTTAATAGAAGAATATGTGCTTGTGTACATTTTTATTTTTTATTTTTTTAATATATTTTGCTTTGAGGAGCAAATTTTGGAATCTGCATTGGCTTGAAGTAGACCAGAAGGCAACAGAGCTCTAATAAACACTTGATGTCTCTATTAGGACAACCTGTAACTGCTAATACATTAATATATAGGCCCCGATTTTTTAAAGCTTTCCAAGGTTGGAGAGAGTACACTTTCATTAGTGAAGCTGGATAATCCAGCAAACCTGGAATGGATTTGGTCCAGAATTGAAAACATTTACTAAAAAATAGAAAAATACTTTTAGGAAATCCATTCCAGGTTTGCTGAATCACCCAGCTTCACTGAATAAAGGATAAGAGGATATTCACTGAATAAAGTGTATCCTCTCCAGCCCTGGAGAGCTTTAATAAATGAGGCCCTCCAGGTGAATTTCTGTCTGCTTGTAATAGTAGTAAATTACAATAAAACACACACATGATATGAATGCACATATATATGTAAATATATACGGTAATATATAACATTCTTGCACATTTTTTTGGCTTATTCACTATTATGAGTGGTGTAGTTCTTAGCAGTTTGACAAGCTTACTAGATTTTTTAGGCTGCATATATTTGGAATTTTTTTGACTTCAGATGATCCAGTCTCATCTTTTAATATCAATGAGCATTATGGGGATTACATTGTTTGCTTGCAGTAAAAAAACAGAACATTTAGTAGTATATAGCAAATATATAGCCATTAGCGATTCATTGGGTAATTCATCTGTTAAAAAATTACCAGCTATTCAGTCAAGTGAGATTGAGAGAACGGGATTAACGCTGTATTCATTTTTACAGCAATAGGATGAATTTGCACCAGATAAATGTAGCTGCCGGAGATCTCACAAGTACAGCAAAGTTTATCTAGGCAAATATGGCGGATATATTTGCTTTCAATTTGAGTGATTGAATAAATAATTTAACACCTGGGAGCCTATGTATAAACCAGTGAATCTGACATTTGCCAAACATTTTCTGGTAGAGAACCAGCCACTGCTATTGGAAACAAATTGGCGTGCAAGATTGTCCACCACAATATGTATGATGAATGTCACATTCACTGCTTTATAAATAGACCCCTTAAACTTAAAAAAAAAATTATCAGTGACTGAATCTAACACATAAAAGGTATGAATGCATTTATTGGTTTTAGTGCAGGAACTTACAGCTAGTGTTGGTCGAATATCTCACTATTCAATTCGACAGCTATTCGATGGAATAGTGAGAAATTGTTCGGTTATTCCAGTGCCGAATTCGAACATCATTGAAGTCAGATTGCTCTTGCAGCCCTTTACTAGTTGTATGTGTTCTTGGATAGAGTTTCTCAACCTCTAGTGCCCGGGGATCGCCTGCAGTCACAGCTGTGTCCAGATAAACTCTGCAGTTCCACTACAATCCCCAGGGCACTACAGGTTAATTAACCTGTAGTGCCCCGGGGATTGCCTGCAGTCACAGCTGTGACCGCAAAGTTCTCAGGGTCATGTGACCTTGGGAACTGAACTGCAGATAAAATCTGCAGTTCCACTACGATCCCCGGAGCACTACAGGTTAATTAACCTGTAGTTCTCCAGGGATCGCACACTCTTGCAGCCGAGTCTGCAATCATTGAGAAGATGCCCTGCAAGTATCTCTTACTTTGTAACACAGTAATATGCATTATTATACACTTGTTACATTTTTCTTGCAGTGGATAAAAGAAAAACGTAACAAATGTATCAGAATATTACTGTGCTGGAAAGTGAGTTACAGAGTAAAGCTGCGTATATACTTGCAATTTTTGTCGTTGGAAAGGATCTTTCACGATCCTTTCCAACGACAAGGGACTACCCGATCCATGAACGGTGCTGTACATACAGCACCGTTCATGCTCTATGGAGAGGGGAGGGGGAGAGCGACGGAGCGGCACCCTGCTGCGCGCTCTCCCCCTTCCTTTTCATTAGGATCGGTCGTCATCCATCGTCCGTGGATCCGGCAGGTCGGTCGTTCGGACGATGGACGAGATTTTCGCCCGATATTTGGCCGATTCCGATTATCGGGCGATAGATAAAAATCTGCCGTGTGTACGTAGCTTAAGAGATATCATGTCATTGCAGGATAACCTGTTAAAAAAAATAGTTCAATAAACACAAACACTCCATAAATTAATTTACCATTAATTTCCATTTCTTTTTAACACATTTATTAAATTTTTTCCTAGTTTTTACCGTTTCATCTCGTTTTTTTCGGGTTAGATCTACCCAAATTCGGATAGCCATATTCGGGTCGAATATAAGGACTTAAACACCAACACTACTTACAGCCCTCTAAGTTTTTCTTCTTTTTTTCGAACTACAGTGAGTTATAAAATATTGGTTTTATTATCTGCCTGAAACTTGTCATATGGAAAAAAAGGAAGGGCAAATCTCTCCCATACTAACACAATTAGCCAAAACATGGTAAAATAGTTTCCAAACCTTCCCACTGAATCTAAAACCCCGCTGTATTAGAATTGAAGTTTGCCAAAAATAAATTGTGCCAGGGAATGTACCGAATTGGAACAAAAAACAACCAATAAATGTGTTTTCCTTCAATTTTAAAATGAAAACACAACATGTTTATACCACAACTGTTTCATCAAACCAGCAAGCTCACTTGATTAGGCATGAATGGCCCCATATATTGTCCTTTTTAAAATACACTAAACTGTAACAAATAGACATGAAAAATGTGGACTTCTGTTTGAAACACATTGTCGTGCAACAATGTATGTGTTTTGCTGCATGAAAGTAGACATGTAGACATGTAGACATTTTGGGCCTTGAGCATTACAGCGATAATAGGTAGGTGTTCAACATTTCTGCATTTATCTCCATCTGTGGATCAATGATGTATTACTTTCTTTGTATACCATACTAAAATCAAAACAAAATATTACTTATACCTACCAAATAAGACATTGTTTAGCTCATCATAAACATCTGATTTCATTTTGTCTTGCATTCAAGGTGGGTTTCTTTTGAAGTTATGGAAAAAAGCCATGTGTTCAGATCAAGCGAAAGCCGAAGGTCGAAATCTTCTTCAAAACCTGATCAATAACCCAGAATTGACACCACAGTCAGTGATCGCTATTATAATTGAAATGTTAAAAAATCCTGCATGTAAAATTAACAGGAACATGCATAAATGATGCAGCAATCATGTTTATTGTACAGTGATATAAATGAATTGACACTCTTCTAATAAGGCAATGATGGTACATCTCATTTCCCAGTTAGTAATTCTTGTTTGGATCATTCCCTCCTCATTAACAAATGTCTTGCTGAAAATCCAATTGCGGGTTTTCTTAATTAGTCTTTTAAGTGATAGTGCAGAGAAAAGCTGAGTAATATCTGGGCTCTTGCATTCATCAGTGATGACTGGTGGACATGGAGGACATAATATAAAAGATCAAATTTTTCGAGCAAATAATTTCCCATAATCATTGAAGGCTATTTCCTTCTGTGTTATTGAAATAGAAGTAAATAACGATTTCGTTTAAGCTACCTTAGTGAACTGTGATGACTAGACCAAAGCTAATCTCAAAAATTGAGCTTTTAAAAACAATAATAATTTTCACATCTCTCCATTGTTTCTGGATAATGTAGAGTGAAGAACTAACTTAAACACTAGTCAATTGCTTAAGCAATAATTAAAATCTTCACCGCATTACTTATTTCATAAAAAAAAACAAGTCAATTTCATGCTTTGCTTATGTATTAACAGCAATCATTTTTTTACTAATTTTTTTTCTAATCGTATAATTATGTAGCTGATGTTTAAAATGATTTTCGTTATTTGGAAAATCCAAATAAATAAATAAATGGGAGTTTTTGGTCGAAGTTTGATTAAATGTTGTTTTGACCTTTTAATATCTCTAGACACAGCTTTCAATTACACAGTGTCACTCAATGGATACACTTCTAATATGGTGTCATTATTTAACAATTTTCAAAGGAAATAAAGTAATGAGCTTTAAAGAATGATGTTTTTTTTTTTCTTTTAATTACTTGGTTCATAGATCAGTGTAATTATATTTTAACAGATATCATGTATTATAATCTTAAAGTAATTACTGCAGCTGCCAGCTGTTGAATAATTAGGTTAATTCACCCAAGAAATGTTATGCCACAAGCAATGTTTGTATCATTAACAACATACATACAGGCAGATTACAAGGACAATGCAACATCCAACGCTGATTGGGACATCTGTGGTGAAGTAAAGTGGCTGTGTTTCAAAAGCCCAGGGCGTGTTATGCTGTCTCAGCCCAGTTGGAAGCCCATGATTCAAAAAGGATTTATGTATTAAAATTAACTTAGACGTCAAATGAAATAGAAAACAAATCTCTATGTACAGTCTATTGTATCCTATACAATGAACAACTTCAGGACAACAATAAACAGTAGAGCAATAATCTTTCATTTAGCAGATGTGACCTGGCTACTAGATGAAGTCACCAGTTAAAGCGGAACTTTCGTTAAAAAAAATCACTTACCTTTACTAGTGAAAAGCCCACAATACTTTTGCAAATCGAGTTCAGCAGGTCCTGCAGCATCCCGGCTTTTCTATTCTTGGCACAGACATCTTAATATTCTTCTTGGTTCTGCTTAGGTCACCCAATCCTGCACTGCGCATGTGCGAAATGGGGTCACATGTCTTCCTGCTAAATGTGTGGAATTGGAATGGAATGGATTTCTACAAGCATTTGCTATTTGCTAGCAAATGTTTTTAATACTGGACCAGATCTGTTTCAGGTTTGCTGGATCATCCAGCTTCACTGATGAAAGTGTATCCTATCCAGTATTGGAGAGCTTTAATAAATCAGGTCCATTAACTATGTGACGCAATGCCCAGTATGATGGCAATAGAGATGACAACAGAGCGCTGCTTATTCGTGGAGCAGGGTGCTATGGGAAACTTGCTATGCCAATCAGATTTGAGCTGAAAAATTGCATTACTCAAATGTATAGGAACCAAACCAAGTTATCAATATTGTAGTCAAATTTGAAATCAATCCAAATTCAAACAGCAACAGTAGAGACTTCTGCAAAGTCCAGAATGCTGGAAAAAGATGCTATAGAACAATGCCAACATTTTTGTGGTCCATAGCTCTGGCCGATGCACCCCCGAGTGGGATCAGGAGAAGAACCCTGCTGAGGGGCGCACCAGCTAGACCCCCGGACTGTGTCCCCCGCACGGATCACAGGCTTAGGCAGTTGGGCGGGCTGTGTCTCTGGACCTGAGATGGGAGCGTGGGGGATGGTTCTGGCATAATGACATTACTATGGGGGAAGTTTCTTGCCTGTTGAGTGACACCCGGCTCAGGAGCCGGTATTTGATGGTCTGAGGGCTTGAAAAGGTTGGCCACCACTGGTACAAAGAACTTGCAGATACATGGACATAGAAAAAAAAACTACACAAAGACTTTCACAGGGCTCAAGGTCTTTAGTCATCGTTATTGGATTGAAATGCCATAGCTCCAGCAGCTTACCTAGCTCACCACAGAATCATTGTGAGACTGTACACTAAAGGGCTCATGTCCAGCTCAGTATGCTGTGTTGGAAGTAGTATCAGATTGTTGGACATATTTTTGACAAATAATAGTACAGTCTCTTCTATCGTACCTGGCTGTCAGCATTTCTTATTAGGTGGACTTTAGTTCCCCTTTAATGTATAAACACTGAACATGGTAACTTCCTGGAGAATAGTCCCAAGCATAACAACATTTAGGAAATCTGATATTTTTTTCTGTTAATCAAGGTTAAAGTGATGCAGAAAACAATTTTAAAGTTATGTGGGGAGGGTTTTTTTTTTTGCATTAGAACTTAGCTTATTAGCATTCCAATAGTTTAATCAACAACACCTTTTGTCATAAGCCAATCTGCAATTATCTTTCAGGCAGTTTCTTTCTTTTACAAGTTAAACTCTAAAATCTATTGTATTGTGTAGCATAGGAACACTTGGAAGCTGCTGATGAAAACAATTGTAACAAAATTAAAACAAAAATCATTCAAATAGCATGGTAGAGAAAACCCTTAAAGCTAAAGATGCTGTTTATTTGAGCTTTTAATACAAAATTTTAAATTACACTAATCCTCCCTCTAATTACTTTAAAATTTTGCGGACCCCAATCATGCAAAATCATGGAAGAAAGGACAGGAAAAGGCTGGGCTTTTAATCAGCAAATTCAAATTATCTTTGAGAAATGAGGTTGAAGTGAATTAAATTAACATTCACAAATTTCAATACAATATGAGCATTATAAGTTGGTCACTTAAGGTGTTTGGGATACTTCCTTGATTTTAATTAAGATTTTTCCTTGTGAAAAATCTTTTTCAACAATTAGACCTTAATGTTTTCTTGAAATCACCGAAAGAGGCCTGTAGGCGAAACGTGTCGAGAAAACGAGATGTAATACTTTATTATACTATATTATACATTTACCTATCAGGGATTCCTCTGTATAGATAAAAGGTATTACTTCCCATGAAGCTTTAAATTATAGTGACCAATTTATAATGCTCATATTGTATTAAAATTTGTGAATGTAAATTTAATTCACTTCAACTTCATTTCTAAAAATATCATTTAAATTTGTAGATAAAAACCCCAGTTTTTTTCTGTTCTTTCTTCTATGATTTTACAAAATGTAAAAGAAAAGGGCATGGGTCATTCAACACAGCAGTTGGGGTTCCCTGGATAGATTATACATACTTCATATAATGTAAAAAAAACAGCAGTGTTGTTAGGAGACAATCATCTAGGCAGTGATCCGGTACTGTTGGCCGCCACAGGACATGGCATCCTGTTTCCCTTCGCCAGCGTTGCTTGCAGCAGCAGGGAAGATCAGGCAAATAACCGTCAATCCTCTGCTCTGCAGCCTGTGCATTCCTGGCTTCCCTTTGGATATAAATGGTCCTTCTGCTTCCCCACCTCTGAGACTGTGCAGCTGAAGGGGATTGTGCTGAGACTAATGAGCAGAGTAGATCCTGATTTTGGTCCTGCTCTGCCATTGGCTGCTGGGGCTTTATAGCCTCTTTGCTCCCACTGCCTTATGCCTGTTGTAGCGTTAGCTGGGCTAATCTGTGCTGAAGAGATTATTGTGTGTTTTCTGTTCCTGACCTCTGCCGGTGACCCTGACTCTGCCTACTCCCTTTGAACCTTGCTTGATGGACTAACTACACGGTTTGACCTTGGCTTGTATTCTGGTTCACCTGGTATTCTTGTGCTGTTTATCTGTGGGCTCCTGGCTTGCTGCCAGCCCATCCCCAGACACCATCCCTTGCACAGTAAGACCTGGGGGATGCAACCAGTCCTCCGAGGCTGAGTGGGGGCGTACTAAAGGTGAGGTCTGCAGTGTTAGATTAGGGAACAGGTGCTGACCAGGGCCTTACAAATGTGTATCATATTCCTATAATTGCATTCTCCGAGAGACAGTCTTTTGGTAATTTTGAACCAATTACAGCTATGTGAGCTGAAGTAATATAAACATAAATTAAATAAAGAACCCTTCTATAATAAAAAGAAGATCGATTTTACTACTCTCTGCCCAGCTGGAAATTGTGAAAACTGCATGTAAAGTAGTGCCAGACTCGCCAGTTATCTAGAAGCCTATCTATGAAAGGTCAGAATTCACACATTTCCATCCATATATCAATTTCCATATTTTTGCCAACTTATAAAGCTGTTCTGAGCAATTTTCTTCAAATTTTCTTTATTTCAACAAAAGGGAAAATGTCACCTAAAATGTCATTAGTAAATTATGCAACCCAAAAACTTCAGTAATCTATTCTTTTCAATGGAGGGAAGTTGACGAATGACATCTTCTTAAAGGAAAATTTGTTTTTTAATTTTTGTAAAGAATACACATTTAAAATTTTTTTTTTTTATTAGAACATGATAATTGAATTCATTCTTTACCAGTTTTGTTAACTCAAGCTGAATTGGTTAGGTAAATAAAGCTTACTCTGATTTATAGGCAATCAGCAAAAAATCAAAATGTTTAAGTAAATGGCTTACAGTGAAGACAGAGGCATTTATTGATATAAAACAGTGACAAACATAAAATAATAAAAGAAAAAAAAATACAGTGAGTCTCAGAATTGTCATGGCTAGCACAAAATTGATCAGACGAGGAGTGATAAAACTATTCTTTTGAATAAAATAGATAAGGATTAAAGCTTGCAATTATTTATCTGTGCCCCATTAAGGAAATTTCTAAATCTAGTCCTAGAATATTTGCCTTTAGATAATGCAAAATACAGCAAATATAATTCTGTTCTCACTTCAAATATCTTGAAGTAGACAAGTCTCATTCTGTTTGAAACATTTTCTAGATCCAGGATTATATGCCCTTGAAATCTTTTCTTTATTGATCAAGGACTACAAATTACCTACATAGCTATTGCTGTTAATGCAAGGTTCAGGGGAATGGAGCAGCACATGGTGGTAATATTGGTAACATTGTTAATTTTGATAATTAGGAAATGTTGAGGTTAAATATTTTTAAATTCTCTTTTTTATACTGTGGTATTGTTTGTATTATTCTTTTATTCTGTGTTGCTTACTTATACTATTTATCTCTTTTACTTAGTAAATACAGATTTAGAGCCTGTAAAAAAAGGGTAGGACTCTTGACTGTGGACAGATGCAAAGATATTAAAGATAATAAAGATGTAAGCTTTTCATACTTTTCTTATATGTCTATAATTAAGGCACTGTGATTGGGGGAAGGGGTATAAATAAGAATTTGAAAGCTTGCATCTTTGGTAAAAATAAATTAGCCATAAAAAGCTAAATTTTAAACTACAAATTCTCAATTGTTAATGACTAATATGATACAATAGACTTGTACTAATAATATACAATAAACACTCAAAAACTCATATCATGCTCCAGTAGCCCAAAAACTATTGCAGCTACAAACCAAATTAACTAATACGACCTAAAACATAAAGTGGTATCACCATGTTAAACAGGTGCACTTGCAAAATGTTCAGCAAACCATCTTCAAGCTGCCTCTCACTGTTCCTCTGTATTTTTTTTTTCTGAAAGAAAAAGAATGAACATGAGACATACAGTATTTCTTGTACACTGATTGGTGTTGACAAGCAGACAAGATTGGAACATAGCAATTACGATCTAATCACTTTTAATTCATATAGACATCTATTTAGAAGAAATGCAATGACCTACTTGAGCAATATCGTTTTTCATGACATACTCCCATAATGAGAGATTGTGATCTAACATAAAATAAAAATGATAACATGGTAGTAAAGCTCTAAGTATTATACTTACATTATTGTTAAATGAGCATGTGTGTAAAACCACATACACTCACTTTTTATCTGTCAAAACACGTTGTATGTCTTTAAAACACGCATTTCAGGTCAGTACTAGCTATGCATCTTCAATTACTATGAATGATTATAAATGCATGAAGAAATAATGCTACTCTGTCAGTGAAACAGTAAGTTAATGAGTACGTTTTCAACAGATATCATTATCATTAGATGATAATGGCTATTCAATGGCTCCACCAATAGACATTTCCAAGTCTGAAATGGATCTGGTACAGGATTGAAAACATTTTCTATCAAATGGGTTGTTGGATCACCCAGCTTCACTGATCAAAGTGTATTCTCTCTAGCCTTGGAGAGCTTTATTAAATTAGGCCCAATGATAGGGATTCTTGACTTGCATATATTGCAATACATATTTAGGAGCCCTGTTCTTTTTTGGACACCAACAGACATTGGCTGGCTGATATTACTTGGAGACAATAATGATTAAACAGGTTAGAGAACATCAAGATATCCTGCTACTTGCTCTAGCCAAGTGTTTTCCATATGGGTGTCTGAGGGCAGTTGGATCATGTCTGGATGTCAGATTGTTGATTGATTTCTATGATCAATGGGCAATTCATATGAAGATGCACATTGAGATTTCCCAAGGATGGATAGTTTATGATGCCAGAAGCATGGGGAGCCAGAGCAATTGTCAAGAAGAGGCATTAGGCAACAATGGATTTCTGTTCCAAAAGTGCTGCACCCTTTTTTTCAGATAGGCATGATAAAACTGTTTTTAGTTTACTTTTATTTCTTTAAAGTGATCTCACAGCCAATAGTGAGCTAAGAACACTGCGTATTAAGGGTCTGCAACCCTACTCCCACATTTAGTACCATCATGTGTACAGGTAATCACTAACTCTGTGCTTGAGTTGGACCACACTTTCCTTCTTGATGTGCCAGCCAGCTTTTTCTCTTGATTAGTTCTTATAAAAATCAATTTATCTAAAAAAATGACTTGCAGCTCACATTTTCCCACTGAAAATTACAGACAAACAAAACACCTGTTCACAGATTTTTTTTTACCTGCAAAAGAGTTTAACCCCTGAGTAACAGAATAAAGAGACCATTAAAGGTAAAAGTATTTCTGTCAAATATATTCGGGCGGGGGGGGGGGAAGATTTAACTAAAGTAAAAATCAAGGAAGGTTGTATAAGCCATTGTCAAAGAAACAAAACAAAAAAACTCCAAGATAATTTACATATTAAGCACTCGTTTCTTAGTTCCTTTCAGTTTTGGAACAGTTCGTTGTTTTTAAAATTGACCAGTTTTATACTAACACTAGCTATATAATATGTTATCCTACAATTATCCTACAATTACTTCCACAATAAAGGTTTCAACTCCTCATTTTTGGTCAAGTGACTGGTGCTGGCTCTAGGAGAATCAGTCTGACTCCTCTAAACCAGTTTATGGGAGCAGTGCAGTGAAAAATATTATTATCTTAATTATCTGATGGTATCCAAAGATGCGAGAATCACCAATATATCTAGCTTCAAATCATATTTACTGAATTTATTTCAAATTTTTGCACAATATGTATATGTGTGTATGTATATTTGTGTATATATATATATATATATATATATATTTATTTTTATATATATATATATATATATATATATATATATATATTGTAGTTATTTTTATTTCCATGTATTACCAGGAGATGGAGCTTTAGATTTCATTCATATGATTTTCAAGCTATTTATTCTGCTTTGTTGAAGGATACCTTGGGCTAAAATTTACGCAGAAGTGAATGTAAGATCTTGACCTCCTATTTAAATGTAATCAGAGAATATCTGAAAGACCATATCTTTACAAAACCCAGTGGTCTGTAAATGGTAATTACTTAAAAAGTTTATTACAAAAAAATAGTTTAAAATGTTACACTTAAAAAATTAAACCGACCCAAAACAATTATAGTTTCATTTAGGTATGGTAAATCAAGCAGAAGGTATTGGATAATCATGGCAACAAATTAATCTACATCCGGTAATGTACTAGGCTGTTGAAAGATAATTAAATACTAAGACATATGCACAAAAACATTCATCTTTTTTATTGCTGGGAATAGTTTGATGGAGATCACTAGGGGAATACAGTGAATAAAGAAAGATATATAAAGAACTAAGGTTAAACTTGCATTTTACAAATTTTATGGCTATTACTAACAATATAAAGCAGTTTATCCCAGGAAAGTGATATTAAGTTAATTCCCCAGTAAATATCAGCCTTTGGACAACCCCATTATATTATGATAAAAGCAGATAAATCAGTCAACACACCTGTAATTTCCCTAGGGATATTTGTTTCCCGTATTAGGAATCAAGCAGTGATCAATTTAATAATCTTATTTGTTTAGTTTCTATGTACAGCTCACAACTTGAGAAGTCATTAAATGCTGTATAAACATAGAGAATATGGTATGGAGATGTGAAGATTTTAATTCTGCTTTATACATTTGGTTTGCACCTATACAATATTTTATGCAGACTGATTCCATATAACCTGCTGCGCTAAGTAGCTAAGTATTTCTTAATAACATTATCCTTAGACTATCCTATTTGTGGGTGTGTGTGTGTGTGTGTGTGTGTGTTGGGGTGGCGGGGCGGGTTGAGAATATTATCTTCTTAAAACAGAATATAGGTCTTAGGTGGGATTTTATTCTGGTTCTGTTGTTGTCTATGCCACTGGTTTTCCAGTTTGCTGATCAATGGTCTGAACTAGAGAACTAGATCTCCCACATAGGATTATTATTACTGATCACCAACCAGCAAATCTTTTCAAAATGTTGGGATCCAACTGTCTGAAACAAATCATCTGAGGGTCACTGTACTTCAACCTGAAAAAATCCAGCATGAAATGAAATTTGAGTTTAAAAATAAGATAGTGGGATTGTAAAACATACTTTAAACACATACAGCTTTGGTGTTCCTTTTTATTGAACCTGTTTTTTGATCTTTGCTATGTTGTATTATTTGGCAGACTATGTTGGGTGATCCAAAATGCTGTATTAGGTCTACAGCATGGATAACTTTGCTCATTTGTTTGTTTGTACTTTTTTATTGGTGTGCACCCACCATTACCATATAAGTCAAATAAACTTTTGGAAGGGCTTTAGCCAGCAGGCTGTAGGCTGAGTTTAAAAATGAGAGAGACGACAGGTATCTTTTTCTCCTCTTTTTGATAATTAAGGGAAGCATTTGAAATGCTGTCAAGTTTGCATTTCTGTTTATGTCGCTGCTGGGTAGATTTAACTTTGAAAAGAGAAAATATTACTGTGCGTTTTATAATATAAATTGTTTGACATAAAGTAGTAAAATTATTACCTTGTAATTTGTCTGTATCAGATGGAAGTTTCAGGATGGTGTTTTGAAACTGGCTTCCAATGTCTTCAACAACCTTATCTAAATCTTGATCTTTTATTTCTTCTGCATCCATCGTGATCACTTGTTCAGTTAAATCTTGAAAAATGTGATAGGAACAATTATATACTAAGGCCACCTTCAGACTTAAAAAATCGTGCTGTTGCCCGCTCCTAGCCACCCCTCTTCAGCTACAATGCTGTCAGCCAGAAAGTTAGACAACCGCTTTGTCATGTGGTTGAGTTTGGTTGGGATTGAGGTGAAATTGTTCCCCCAGAGGTAGAAAAGCAACTCCTCAGCCAGAACCTTCTTACGCTGTAAGTAGTATGCCACAATCCACTACAACCACATGCAAAGAGGTGTACAAAATTGTTCCCAACTATTCCTATGCAGTTGGGAGCATGGTTGAAACTTCAATAGAATGCTGCAGTCAAGCACATCTCTGAAATGGTCCTTAAGTGTTAAAAACATGAAAAATAGAATCATCCAAAAACCTAAACAAAAGAAATAAATAAATAAAACACATAACAAAATCTTGAAACTTTTGTATTGATACAGAAAGTTTTCACAGTAACTCAAACCCATGTTGCCAAGGCAAGCAGCATGGCAGAGAATGGGCCTTAAGAGAGAAGACTGTTCCTATATGGCCTTTCAGTAACAAGAAAAAAGTTTGTCCTAGGTGAATCTGGGGACACACAAACATAATGGTATACTTTTATCTTAATACAAATCCAAAGGCAAATTTAAAAAAATGTCTTTTTCATAACTTAACCTGGAATTTCTAAAAAATTAAAAGTAAACCATAACTCAATGCAGCAGATAGGACCCCACAGTGATTCACACATTACAGTCCGATACAAAAAAATATTTTATATCAGTCTAGATATGCTTTTTTTGTACCGGAAATGTTGTTAAAAAAACTTTTCTAAAGCTACCAGGGCACTAATTCATGATAGAGGTGAGAAGCATCTAGCAAGCACTACTTTATAGATAATTCTGGCAATTTTTGCTCTGACCCTGAAGGGAACATTTTTTTAATTATTTTTTTAAATAAATGTATGCTGTACGTATGCAGCCCATTTCTATCCATTCTTGTCCTTTTACATTGCTATAGGCAGTGAAAATAAAATTCCAGATGCAGCCTTATATTACAGATTGTCCACGATGACACAATGGTCATCACACATTTGTGCACTAAACACATTTGTGCACTAAAGTATTGTTGGGGAGGGCATAAAATCTACTAGGCCATTGTAATCCAAGAGGTATGGGGGTTGTTGTGAGTGCCAAACAGAAAATAAATCTCATAAACTGCATATGAGGACCTAACCATTTTTACTGATAGCATAGGGATCCTAGAAAGAAATTGGCCTTAATGTCATCTCTGGGGCTTACCCTCATGTCGATCGATATATGGAACCGACAACCTCCATACTGAGTGTCATTTGTATCAGGTAGTGTCACCTCACACCACCTGATACACATGACACTCTTAAGCTACGTACACACGTCCAATGGCTCGGGGTCGATATCGGGCGAGAATCTGGCATGTGTACAGGGCCCGTCGTCTATTGTCCGAATGACCGTCCTGGCAAATGATTCTAATGCAAGGAAAGGGGGAGAGGGTGCAGCGGGGTGCTGCTCCGTCTTTCTCCCCTTCCCCTCTCCATAGAACAGAACAGCGCTGTATGTACGGCACTCGTTCATGCATCGTGCAGTCCTTAGTCGTTGGAAAGGATCGTGAAAGGTCCTTTCCAACGACAATATTTGCACGTGTGTATGTAGCTTTACAACTTACATTTTCAGTGAGTAGGTATTATTTACAGTTACAATGCTACTTTTCTTTTCAGCAAAAAAAAAAAATTCAGAAATAAGCTCACCTCTTTCTTTGCTGTTTTTCGTTGTACTCTTTGTTTCTGTGTTTTTCTGTATCCCTGGTAAACTGTCTACATGATGATTGTCTTCTAAGCTTGGTACCTCTTTAGAATCATTATCTTTCAGCATCTAAAAAGCAAATTGGAAAGTTATATTATTCCTGTATGGTTCATAACAATATTAACAGGAGTATTATATAAAATGATTTACATTTTCTTAGGAGAATTATACCCATAAAATATGCCCTTCTTCTCAATCAGCTGTTTGCAACAGCTCTGAGATGGATGGAATACACAAAATAGCTAATTACGGAGCCTCAATAAAAATCTATGACTATTCTGTATGATGGTCATGGCTAAACCTTTAAAACATTTTTATTTAAAAAAAAAAACAAATTTCACAAGACAGTTATTTGGACTCCCAAGAAAATGACTATTTACTATCACACAAATAAAATGCACCTTTAGTACTGTTTATACAAGCCTTATACAACCATTTTATGCCTCAGAAACCCTTTTTTATACTTTTCAAGGCTTCAGAGATCCCAGGGAACCCCTGCTAAAACCAATTTATTGGGAGGTCTCAGAGAACTCCTGCTAAAACCAAACATTTGAAAGTCATTGGAGGAATAGCCTCTTACATTGATAACCAGGATATTGGTATGTTGGCTAGAATACCACCCCTATAGACTGCTAAAGTAGATTATGCAGATGGCACTAACAAGTGCTGTTGGCCCCAAAACTATGCACACACCAATAAATATTAGATCAATTAACAGGGGAACCCCTAGCAAGCTTGTACCTAATGTACTTTTTTGTTTGTTCTGTTTTTTTTCTTCTTGGAATTGGCAACACAATCAAACTGAATTTATTGGAAACACCCTTACAAATGCAAAGCTCCCACTTACCCAAATGTTTTTATACACTATAAGGTTAACAAGTGGGAGTTACCTAAACAGTTCTATTAGTGACAATGGTTATGTATTCACGTGAACACTATAGGCTCATGGTGTACAGATTAAAAGCAAAGCAGAAATAATGGGACAAATTAACAGCACAAACTAGCATAGGATTTCATGCTTACATAATTCATTGGTGTGACAGTTACTAATTATGGAATTAGAAAACTGTAAACCTACAGTCTTTTAGAAGATCGTATTGCAGAAAGCAATATATACTGTATATTGTATAACCATACAACCTTTGTTTGCAGGCTTTTTGCAAAAAGGAAAACCACAAGTTGATTGCACGCTACCACAATGAAGACTTTAGACTATCCAACTAGACCTAGATTATTCAGCACTCACCACTTCCTGCAGAGTTTTTACTTTTCTTATTCTTTTCTTCTTACATCTTACAGTACACAATATCTTATATCCAAGATAATATCATATATCTTTGTTACAAATTTTAATAATGACTAGCTGGTTTGCCCTCACCGAATGAATTTTCCAATTACATTGGTTAAATTAAAGAGCTTGTAGAGAGGAAGGCCACATACCAAATGGCTTTCTGCTTAGTCCTCGTTGTCTTTTCAAATATAAACAAAAGCGTTTCCCATAAAAAGGACCAACACATTATAGCACCGTGTGGTACATATGTGTTGGGCTCTACTGTACTCCATGTTGGTGTGCCATTCACCATGAATAGAATGTTGAAGCATGCATTGGACCTGATTTTTATTAAAGCTCTCCAAGACTGAAGAGGATACACCTTCATCAGTGAAGCTGATGCAGGAGCAGGAGTGAAAACATTTGCTAACAAATAGCAAATGACTTTTAAGAAATCCATTCCTGGTTTGCTGGATCACCCAGCCTTGCCCTTGTGCCACAAAGCACAAGTGTTAATAAGCTCTCAGCCTCCTGGCTTATCATGAGACATTTTGGGTCTGCCAAGAGGTATAGGCTGTTACACCAAAGCCAGCAGGCAATTTTTTTTCAAACCCCTACAAACTCATCCCAGAACAGCATTAAATTACCCCCAAGTGGGGGAAAAGATACAGGCAATTCTTAACCTCCTGTGCACTGCTACACACAGCTATCTCCTTCATTGGCGTATCTTGTGCCACTAAAATATAGGCAGCCATCTAAGATGCTAAGTGTTTCTTGTTTATCTAGAAAATAAAATTATAGTCTACTACAATGTTCCTGTATGTATAATAAATAATAAATAAATAAATAAAATGAGTTACTTCCCTGTTCCTAAATTTATGTAATCACAGGTTAGGTGCATTTTTGTATTACTTTTGCTAAACATTTCACTGCAGAAACACCTCCAATGTAACATTTTCACAATTAAATGCTTGTTCTTTGTTACAGCAGTGAATTAATGGCAGGATATAGGTAGGAATTGCCTTTGTGAAACAAGCTGCATTTTCGATGTGCTTGTAGAATATCCCCTATGTCAGGGTGTTGTCAAAGTGGGGAACCTCAGCCTAGAACATTTACTGGAGCCCTTACAGCTAGAGCTACACCACTAGCTAAATGGAGGTCATGACCACAAAGGAAATATCATGTCATGCACACGGTTTGTTTCCTGCTTCAGCCTTAAAACTCTAAAGCATACAGTTAGTTGACAAATACTGCACCCAAAATAAAGCCAAAACATCAGAAACAAATTTGTAGTATTATTGTATTTTGTGTCTTGCCAGTTCTGCTAATAAAGAGATATGGAGGGACCAAAAAAAACCCCAAAAACTGCTAGTTATGAATCACAAATTCTAACTCACCAAAATGAGTATGCAGATTAGATGTTCTGACACTGATTATGCGAATACGTGTGCCAGCTAAAAGACTTGGGCATTCTAATCACAGAATTAAAATTCTGGCCAGATAACTTTCAATTTCTCATGGAGCTTTGTAATGACTGCTCCCATAAATCTCTCATGGCTGGTGTCCTTCAATGTGCACTTAAGTCATTTATTATGCATTGACACCTAATCGGGAAACCATTGTTTGACACAATGGCCGCTTATACACAAATGGTTGGCTTGGGATTTAAAGCAGCATTTCATTTAACATGGGTACATGATTTAGTAATTCTGTGCCTTGACATGATCTGTAATCATTCTTTTCAAATTTTGTTTAAGTTGAGACCTGTATAGATGGAAAAATCCCTATTATCACAAAGGACTATCCTATTCATGGGTTTCTAGGGGGAAGGGGGTTTGCAAACACAGATGGCTTACCTATGTGCATTAGTGTATGTTCTCACATGTTGGGTGGGTGAACACCCCAAGGAGGGTGTTTAAGTCCCTTACTTTGTAGCAGCCTATTATATGACTTCTTGTCAGCTTGTTTAGGGGTTTGTTAGCCTAAAGTTTTGTTCTTGTTCCTACCCAGATTCCAAAACTTAGCCTGTGTCTCTTGCCCCTGTTGCTGACCTCTACCTAAAATCTGCCTTCTGCCTGCCTCAGTCACTACCTGGACACCCAAAGGTCTCAGATTGGTTAAACATGTCAAACACACTCTAATCCCGGGGAGACAATCACTATGTGGGAAATAACTGGGACTGTGAAAACCAATGCACTCTTTTTAGCTACTGGTTCTGCACTTTGAGACCAGCAGGTAATGGGAGGCAGGCATTGATATAACATAAGTGTCAATATTTACAGCAGTTATATGCTCAGATCTAATGCAATTATTACTGACTACATAGCACCTTGTCAAATAAATCAGAGGCCAGAGTTTATATTGGTATTTGCCAGGAGTGCAACCTTTCTTTCTCAGCTTTCTGTAGCTTCCCTGTTTCTGCCAGCTGCTATTGGGGTGATCTTGAGGATGACATACTGTAACAGGGCCACTGACTCATCCTCCTTTGCATGTGGTTCTGGTGAAGACCAAGGCAGTGCTTGACATGGGAAAGCTTGTGTTCTGTTTCAGTGGTTAACTCCTAGCACCACATAATGTTCAGCAGTTTGTGTACAGTGATGATAATTTATAATATTTATGTCTACAAACTGCTTCCTATTCATTTTCTTGTTGTAACACGAGTCTCTGAAATTTTAATATAACCATTGTACTCCATGAACATTATCATTAATTATTCAGGAAGCGATCTGTGGTATTCAATGTTTTTACCTTACTGATGATGGTAAGATGTATAAGATTAGGGACGTATAAAAAAAAAAAAACATGTATTTTATATGATTAAAACTTTATACAATACATAAGTCAAATACTCTGGTTAAGTATAAAGCATAGATGCATAGATAAATGCAGAGCTTACTGTTGTTTGTTTAGTACTTAAGTATTAAGTAGGTATTTTAGAAAACACTGCATTGCCATTTAATGATTGTCATGGAAAACATTATCAGATATTCAGTCCAGTAAAGCCGCGTACACACGTGCAATAATAGTCGTTGGAAAGGGTCTTTCACGATCCTTTCAAACGACTATTATTGCACGATGCATGAACGAGTACATACAGCACCGTTCTGCTCTATGCAGAGGGTAAGGGGAGAGTGACGGAGCAGCACCCCGCTGCTTTAAATGGAAGTGATTGGTTCTCCACCAAGGAATTTTGCTGAATACCAGATTTACCTGTTTTAAATTAGACCCAACAAAGGTTGCAGTTGATTAAATTTTGTTCTGAAAATGCTAAATGCCATGTCATTTTGATACTTTTAAACAGTCATTGACCCTGGTCCAAGTACTGGATACAAAAGATGTTCAGCTTATGAATTCTCCTTTTTTTTAGGGACGAGTTTAGGTTTATTCAAATTATGGGTTTTATGTTGTTCGTTGTTCACAATTTCTGCAAACCTATGTGGGGATATGCAAGCAGATGCATTCAAGGATTTTCTCATCTTCGGCGAATGTTTTAATGTATTTTCTTCCAGGATAGAATGTTCTTAGTTTATTTTCTATTCTGAGTGAATATCAGCAGGGCGTTACATGTTCTTAGGCTATTTTCTGAGTGAATGCTAGGGTTTTTCAATTGCTTTATGTTTTTAAGCTATTTTTCTCTTTTCAGTGACTGTCTTCAGGGAATGTATTCCTCGGAGCAAATCATAAGCTATTTTCTTTTAGAACTGAATGTTACTGGGCTATTTTCTCTGAGGATTGAATGTTTTAATCGATTTCATTTTAAATCTAAACATGATATGTTCTTAGGGTATTTTCTCTTCTGAATGAATGTTTCTAAGCTATGTTCTCCTAGGAATAAATGTTACAAGGGTATTTAACCTTAAGAGTCTGGACACTGGGACTGGGACTGAGCAGAGTGCAGAAAACTAAATTAGGGGAAATGAAGGCTACAGTTTGCTAAACTGAATTTATACTCCCTGGAGAAGTACTATTTATTAAATGTAAGGTATCCTGTTGCCTAAAGACATTATGGTATTTTTACCCTATGTGGAACACTAAATAGGTTTTATAAGGGGTTTTAATCTTTTTTTTTTATCTATTTGTTTTGTAGAGCTGTTTTTTTTTACAACTATGCCAACTATGTACCAATGTTTACAGACAAAAAAAGATGAACTGATTTAATGTATATCCTGTATTTGCTCTTTACTACTTCTTTTAAGTCATATCTGTGCTTCAAAGTACATGTAAAATCAAAACCTGAAAAAAAAATAATTTAGGGGGTAAAATCTTTCACTGGTTTGTATTGCTGTCTGAGCCCCATTGGGAATATTTGCTTTCACTATTGTCCTTGTCGTGACCACTAATCTTCAAAAAAAAAAGCGATTGAAAATCCAAAACACTTCAGTTTGCAGAAGAGGTAAAGGTAAATCTGGGACAAGCAGTTTTTGTGACAAATTAAACGTTTTTATTAGAAGAAATCCCCTTGCTTTGAAGAGATATCATCTTGTGTCCTGTGTCTTTGGGAGAGGAAATGAAGGGAAATTCCCAACAGAATACTGTTAAAAAAACTATTAGAGATTTTAACCTTCCCTAAAAAACTGAAATCTAAAAAAAACACTAAAATACAAAACTAAAAAAGAAACAAAAAAGTTTTGACTAAACATACACCCGAATATAATTTTATTGAATTAAGAAGGGGTTTCTAGGAAGCCAATCCCTCTGATATTTAAATAAGGAAAACGGATCAAAATAGCCCCAGTGGGATTTTTAAAACATTAAAATTATCAAAAGGAAAAATTCTATAAAAGGTTGATGAAATGCAGTTTTCATTATTACAAAGTACAATAAAAGAGAAACACACAATATTGTATTATATATTTTTAACATACACACACACACATTAAAATGTCCCAGTGTCCATTGAAAAATAACAAATTCACAGATTCAAAACATAAGCATTCAATAACCCAAAGGTTAGAATGACAGTTGCATGTAGACTTAAAACGAACTACATGCAGAATATTCAATTGTAGTATAAACAGGCAACTACTATCAAAATGGGCACAGTATTTTAATTAATTGATGCTTCTTCAGCAAGGATTTGATGCATGTGAAGCTACAAATAACAAATATTAAATGCATCACAACTAAATATGAGCGAATTTCTCGAAAATTTGATTTGGCCAGTTCGCCAAATTTTCAGAAAAGACTTGCTTAAAAAACGGCTATTTCCGGGCTGCAGAGAGCCTTGATAGTGGTGTAGAACACTGTGCCTTGCAGTAACACGCATAGGGAGTCTGCTGTGGTAGTGAAATAACACTGTGAGTCAGTATGACATGCAGATGACAGGCATCGCTATTAGAATCACTGCACACTTCACTTATTAGGGCAGTCATGGGGCCAAAACCAAATAACTCAAATATAAACTCAGCCCTACAGGTCTATGTTAGCGTCAAGAAGAAGCGCACTCCTTTTACACCCTCGTCAGCTGATTCCACATAGATGTCTACAGAACCTGTTCTATTAAGCCCCCCCGACAGAGTGGAGAGGGTGACTGAGGTGGCGGCAGCAGTAGCATCAGGTGGAGGCCACAGAGTGGCACAATGACAGAGTGTGGAGGTGGCAGAAGAATCAGGAGGCTACAGAGTGGCACAATGACAGAGTGTGGAGTTGGCGACAGC
Source organism: Pyxicephalus adspersus (assembly GCF_032062135.1). NCBI lineage: Eukaryota > Metazoa > Chordata > Amphibia > Anura > Pyxicephalidae > Pyxicephalus > Pyxicephalus adspersus. The sequence continues at coordinate 86,453,255 of NC_092861.1, forward strand.
ATCAGAAGGCTACAGCGTGGCACAATAACAGAGTCTGGAGGTGGCGGCATCAGGAGGATACCACAGAGTGGCAAGGTGACATAGTGTGGAGATGGCAGCAGCAGCATCAGGAGGATACCACAGAGTGGCAAGGTGACATAGTGTGGAGATGGCAGCAGCAGCATCAGGAGACCACAAAGTGCCCGCTGATGAAGGCGGGTGAAAGAAGGAGCACTTGGCATCTGATGTGTGGGATCAGGCGGGGACTTGACTCGGAGGGGCTCTTGCTTCTGACTCCAAGCGCCCCGCGCTCCGGGTGCGACCCGCTCCGAGGACAGTGACTGGTGGGGAGTTTGACTGGGGTGCTACACCTGTTAAACGGTAATGCAGGTGTCCTAAGGCGAGTTCAGGGAGGACAGAAACCTCCCGTGGAGCAGAAGGGCAAAAGCTCGCTTGATCTTGATTTTCAGTATGAACACAGACCGTGAAAGTGGGGCCTCTTGATCCTTGCTACTTTTGGGTTAGGGGCAGGAGGTGTCATAAAATTTACCACAGGGATACCTGGCCACAGAGTGGCACAATGACAAAGCCTGGAGGTGGCGGCAGCATCAGGATTTTTAGTATGAATACAGACCGTGAAAGTGGGGCCTCCGGATCCTTGCAACTTTTGGGTTAGGAGCAGGAGGTGTCAGAAAATTTACCACAGAGATAACTGGCTACAGAGTGGCATAATGACAGAGTCTGGAGGTGGCAGCAGCATCAGGAGGCTACAGAGTGGCACAATGGCAGATTCTGGATTGTTCACCCACTAATAGGGAACATGAGCTGGGTTCATTCAGCACATTCAGCTTCTGCTCCGTTGGATGAGTGCACGCATACTGTTGTCTCTTGGTAATCGCTTCAGTGATCGATTGCTGATGGAATGACTGACGAGGAGTAGGAGGAGCGGGAGAATCTGGACCAGCAGAAGACGGCTGAGGTGGTGGAGCCTTGACTGATTAAAACCTGATGCATGCAGTCAAGGCTCCACCACCAGTGAGGCAGGCTGGACCACCACATCGGAGCCACGGTTCTCCCAGGCCACTTTATGGTGACGCTGCATATGTCGACGCAGGGCCGTGGTGCCAACATTGGCACCCTGGCCACGCTTTACCTTCTGCCCACATATACTACATATGGCCATGTTAACCTCCTCCGGCGGCTTAACAAAAAACTGCCACACTGCCGAGTAGGTGATTTTCCCCTCAACACTCCGCACTGACTGACTGCTACCCCCGCTACCTCCGTGAACCCCTGCACTACTACTTCCCGGGTAAGTAGGCTGCTGCAAAGTAGGTGGTCTACATGCTTTGGCTCCCAACCTCCCACTGCTGCCATCCTGCTGACTACCAACCATGCTACCACCTTGCTGGCTCAGCCGCTGCCTCACGGGCAAGCTGCCACCCTCTTCTCCTGATGATGATGAAGCCCCTTCTTCACCCGGCTCCCAAGTGCGATCGGCTTCATCATCATCGAGTAGTGTATGCACATCACTGATGTCCTCAACAGTCTCTGGGTCAGGAGCCTGACCGCTCGCAACACCACCTCCCACGCCACTCTCCTACTACTACGCCAATCACTACTTGCCCGCCTAGCGGAGGAAGCGATGTCTCCTCCAGATCTTGGCTGGGCAGTAGCTGCTGACTGCCCTCTACTAGCTTGTCCTTGCTGTATAGTGAAGCCGAGCCCACATCATACAATATTATTGTGGCTGAGGGAATAGCAAAGGACAGAGGCAGGTTGAGGACAGGTGAGGGCACAGGGCCTTCTCCTGGGCCATGCCAACTAAGGGTTGTGTCTGACGAACCCACAACTGTTGGCTGGGGGTGTCTGATGTCACTTGGGATGAAGTGGATGACCGAGTTAACTAATCAAGAATTGCTGGGTTGCTGGTCAAGACATGACCGCTAGATGACACCGGGAGCTCAGGCCTCTCGCTGTGACTCCTGCTGACATGCCCCCTTACTCTCCTGCGACCTCTGCCTGCCCCAGAAACATTTAGGCCTCTGCCACTCCTCTGTGCATAACCTGCCCATTCTCTGTCTTTGTCTCTGTCTTGAACTAAATAAATTAGAAGAAAATTAAAACACACCTAAAAGCGACTAATATGCTTTTATTTTTGTACAAAAATAGGCCACTAAATGCTTTTACCACAAATAACTGCAGAGTGAACTGAGAATATATTTTTATTTTTGTACTGAAATACGTCACTAAACATTTTCACAACAAATAACTGCAACAGTGAACTGCGTATATATTTTTCTTTTTGTACTGAAATATGCCACTAAACGCTTTCACCACAAATAACTGCAAATATGAACTGCGTTTTTTTTTCTGGATATATAAATTGCTGGAATGACAGAGCTGTATAATGGCTATTTGGATCCCCAAATAATCTTTCCTTGCACTTGTAAATCGCTTTTCTAGCACTGTCCCTAGCGCCTTCTGACGTCTCTCCCTGCACTAAGATGCTGTGAAATGATTGCTCCCTATCCTTTCCCTGCAATTATAAATCATTTTTTGAGTTTTTCCCATCCTATTAGGTTTTTCCAATCACTCCCCCTAGCGCCTGCATACGTCTCTCCCTGCACTCAGAACCCTGTAAAATGTCTTAATCCAAGATGGCTGAGGCTATATATAGGGCTGTGACATTACAGGGCTGGCTGCTGATTGGCTGCATGCATGGCATTTTGGGTCATCCCGCCTTCCCGAGTTCCTTGCCCCATGTCCTCACACGTGTAGCCACCATTTTAGAAAAAATTGCATTACATTACTACGAATCGCAAAGAAATTCAGATTCGTTGCAAATCAAATTTTTTCTGAAATTTGGATCGAATTCAACTTCGTCAGCTTCGATTCGCTCATCTCTAATCACAACATATTTGATATTTAAAATCACAATAAAGACAATAGTGCTTACAAAAAAGCTAACAACAAGGAGACAACATAAAAAGTTTGGGCTACAATCTTCCAAGAGTAGCTGGTGGGGTAAAGTAAGACACTAAAGACAAATAGCTGCAAACTGAAATTAAAAGTAAAAAAAGTAATGTTAAAATAAAATACAAAGAAATTTAGCAGAAAAAATTATTTCGGGGGGGGGGGGGGGGGGGAACTGGGAATGGGGCCTGGGGAAGAAAGCGCTATGTGGGGGTCTGGATCAATATACAATAATGAGTTTAGAACATTTAAGGCAACAACCTTTTAAATTACGACAAATCAATTTATAGCATGAATCAAATGAAACACAAAATAAATAGGAAGTTGTAATTCTCAATTACATACAATAATGGTAATGGTAATGGTAACCAATATAATTGAATCATCTAACAAAAAGGCTTTATAACTAATAGTTTTTTAATCTGGTATAATTCATAGCTTTTATTGTTTCTATCCAGCGTGTTTCGTCAAAGCAGAAGTTTGTCTATTTTTCCTATCTGCATATGGTCCCTCGCCAGCTGGTCCTGGAAGATTGTTTTTACACTTTGTATTTTGTTCCCTTGTTTTGTCAGCTTATTTATAAGTACTATTTTTTATTGTATATTTGAATATCAAAAAAAAATCAGAGGATTTTTCACACGCTGCATTCATTCATTAGCAGCCAGCGAGACTCACACTGTGTTCCTGGATAGAGAAACTCTATCCAGGAACACATAGTACAGGACAACAGCTTCAACAGCTGATTGGTCTTGCAGGTCCCAAAAATTCGGTCTCGCTGGCTGAATTTACAAAGGCCATTCTCACCTACATGTTTGGTAAGCGAGAGCGGCCCAATTCACTGCGAGACCTAATTTAAAAAATTAGCTTGCTCATCTCTAGTATATAGATATATATATATATATATATATATATATATATATATATAGAACTAGGAGTAACTTTGGGGTATTTGAATGCACATGTGCAACAAGCTGTGAATCTGTTAACTTTTAATAGACGCTGTATGATATTTCTATGCGTGTGGGTATGTGTGTATTTCTCAAATATATATTAATGTACGATTCTCTTTTAATGTGCTTTGTAATAAAGGAAACAGCATTTTATCTTTTTTATACATCATTTTTCTTTTTGATAAATGTTATAAAAATCCCACTGGAGCTGTTTTGACCCATGACATTTTCTTCTGCAGTACACACACTAAAAGCAATGTTTGGACTCCCAAGTAGAATCCTAGATGTAAAGTAATTCAAATTGACTTGTTAGGTGAAATATTTAAAGAGTACAAAAGTATAAAACTATAGTAAAGAAATGAAAACAGTTGTTTGACTAGCAATGATGAATTACCTTGTAAAGCAGACATTTTTGCTATATACTATTTACTTTTTTTTAACAATATTGCTTAAAGTTTGGTTATTTTACTACTTTTTCTTGATATTTAGATATGTTTTTCAATCAGCAGAAAATCTGTTATCTAAGTTATTCCAAATGTAAAAAAGTATATATATATATATATATATATATATATATAAGCAAGTACACTTCCATAAGACATTTTCTGAATATCTGCTGAAAATGTGCAAAGCGTAGGAATAAAAGAATCATTGTACAGATGAAAAGACTACATTTTAAATTCAAATGTATATCTCTGCGTATAAAATAAAAGTCAGGACAACAATTTCCCTGTGTTTTTTTCTAGTGTGTTTTCGTGGAACAAAACTTTCAAAGTACAATTATACTTTGGAAACACTTTACAAAACAGAAATTATAGTACTGATTACAAAGCTGAGGACACGAGAATTCTCTCAAAAACCCTGGCTGGAGGTCACCCAATATTGCATTCCACAGACACGAGATTTGGGTGTTTCACTTTTCTAAAAATGTAAAAAAAAGCGCTGATCTCACTGCACATCTATGATATTGGCACCTCTTTTTTACATTCCAGGAAAGCTCCTTCTCTGCATGCCCAATCTCTGGAGCAGCCTGTTGGTATACATGAGTTCTGTATTCCAGGAGGCTGCGGGTTACCCAACATTTTTTCATCATAAAAAAAGCCTTTTTGAAAGTGAATTGTTATATCTGCTTCATCAATAAAAAATAAACAAATACCAGTTAATCGTGTCAAAATAATTGTGTCAGAAATGTCCTGTGTTTTGTGCATACTTACTATGGTATAGCTAAGTCCAACCAGTTCTTCTATTAGTTGCCATTTAGACTCATATACTAATATAATAATTTATCTCTATGCTGTGGAGAATAGGATAGCGAATAGGTCAGATTAGCTCAATAAATTTTTGCTTTGCATGCTTTTGTTTGGTCGGTTTAAACACGGTGGGCAATTTACGCTGTTCACTAATTAGCAAAATAAATCGGGGAAGTTTCACTTAGCTTAGTAAATGTGGCAACAATTCATTTTCCAACAAATACCCAATCACATACACCCTAGGATGCCATTCAGTAATAGAAAAATGCAATCCCATATGCCCCAATGCCACTGGGGGAGGCAGAGCAACCTCCTTTGGGTGACATTAGCAGGTAGAAGACCAAAGAAAAATGCAAAATATGTAATAGTATATTCTTTAAAAAGAAAAAAATGGGGGGTTGGAGAGGTGTGTTTAGATTTGATTTTTGGAGATTTTGCAGTGCTCACACAAAACTGGTCCAATTTCTTGACTTGAACAGTTAACTGTGACCATGTATAAATAATAAAAAGGCAACGGAATCTGCTCAGGTCGATTAGTTTTTATAATATAGTTGCTACACTGCTGCCCCTGCCTGATCTCATCTGTATAGATGGGGCTAATTGTGTCATAGGAACCAGGTACTACCACATTGAAAATGAGTAAACTATTATGTAATTATTTATAAATGGAATTATTTGATGAAATATGTATTGTTTAATTTTAGATATTTCTGTCTCCTCCTTTTCCTGAAGAAGCAGACTTAGTCCGTGAAACGCGTTGAAATCAGCAAGGTTTTCCCCCATATATGTGGACAACCTAGACTGGAGTATTTAGTTATATCCATTGCACATTTTATATGGTTTAACATTTATGTTTTTAATGTTGTTCCAATAAAGATTTGTTTTGATAGGCTACATGTTCAATTTGATTATGATTGGCCTCTAAAGCCCCAGATATTGAGTTAATCTCAGAGTTTATTTGTTTATTAAAATAGGAATGTGGCCATGTAAAAACTAGAGGGTTTCCACTATTTATATGGTTCTAACTAAAATATTCTCAGGGTCCTAACCTATCACATCCAATGCCAGACAGTCCTAATCCATTACACCTAATGACAGTCATTTTCTTTAATTTTTGATAGATCAGGGAGAGTTGCTACAAACTATAACTATTTTTTGTCCTTCAGGAACACAGGTGACAATACCATCTAGGTAAACAAAGTTCATATAGACCATTTTGCTACATAACATAGAAGGGCAAACCATTCAGATTTAAGGAAGATGGATACCATTGCAATGCTCTTCAAAATCCAGGCTTTTCAGCTTTCTACAATTTTTAGTAATAAAATGCACACAAAATATAAAGTAAGAAAGATATGTACCTCTTGCTCTTTTTCTCCCTCAGCTTCATTTACATACAAAGGAGTTTTTGGAGGACGTGGTGGAGGGATTTGAAAATTATTTTCATACCGTCTCGCCATATAATACTCCTCTTCATTGATTTCTTCAGTATTAGTCCTGGTTGGCACAGAGAACACTTTACCTTCAAAATTACCAAGCACTTGAAAAGAAAGGTTCAGCCGAAACACAGGAAGTTCCCAAACCTCTTCAGGATTATCATATAAACTAACAAGCAGGTACGAGTCTGTAATTTGCTCTTCCAGTTTTAATAAAGCAGTGTTAGCCAAAATGTCCTCTCCAATTGTAAAAAGATCCCTCACTGACACCTTAACATTCAAAGGAAGTGTAAAGTGCTTGTAAAGTTCTGATAAATAGTACTGTTTGTCATCGTGCACAACTTCTATAAAGCCACCTTCTACATACAATGGAAGTGTAACAGCTTTATGGGTATTTTTATCTGACTTTGTACATTGGAGGGCATCTACAACAGAAAATTTGCCTTCATAAATGATTTCACATGACTGAGGCTGATTCACCTGAAATGTGTCCCCAACACAAATTGAAGAGAATTCTTTATGTAGTGAAATAAATGGCTTTGTTGCCACCACCTGAAGATCAGACATTTCTCTCTTGGCAATAGTTAAGTCATAGACCGTTTGGAAAAAGCGGGGTCTCCTTTTGAACTTCCCTTTGTAGTTAGCCGGAATTAGAAAATGTCTGGTCTGAGTGTCACTTCTTATTTCAGAAGCAATAACTCGATCTCCTTGATACTTTCCATGGACAATGATTTTTTTACCACTTTGTAAAAACTTGTAGGATTTGCAGTGTTTAATTGGACCTTGTACAATTTCTGCAATAAAAGGAAACTCATTGGTGGTTTTTTCAAAGACTTCTTGAGTAGTCAGTATCTCGGTGAACAATATATTATTATATTGCTCAGTAATGTCCAGTACTTCCACGTCAAGGTCTGACAGGAGGTTTATAACACCACCAACTGCAATGATAAAGAAAAAAATGTTTATAAAATGTTCTATTTTCAGAAAAAAAATTCTAATATTTGTCTTAATTGAAATCTTCTGTGTACCAAAGGTGAAATAACATCCATATAACATCATTCTGTAACATAATGCAAACTCTCTACTGTAAATCTAGCACTAAATAACAAAAAATGGTGTGTAGCATGATTACAAATATGTCTAATTAATTAAAGCTATGTATAAACTCACAAATGCAAGGACTGGACTGGACTTTATTCACTGAACTCATTTCAGTTTAAACTTTGGCAAATTATCTGCTTAGACAGTCAGTCAGTATGTGCCAAATTTGGGAATTGGTCGCCCATGGTTTTCTAATTCTTCTTTCACAGAGCCCAACTACAGAGTGTAAAAATGTGCTTATGTGTTCAGTGTAGGCTAGACATAACCCAATGAGCATACTTTCAGTCTAATGGGATGAATAAAAATGATCATATTCTTTTGAACTATATTTCCAAAACAACATTAAAATAACATTTTGTGCATGTATTGTATGCATTAAAAGTGCAAACAAAATGTTAGGAAACATTTTTGTCTTTGCACCAAAAGTGCCTAAAGTACAACAAAAGGCTTGATATCTAAATATAGGATGAGCAACAGCTCATAATTGTTTATAGTAATCCAATCTTAGATTGTAAGATCTTTTTGGCAGGGTCCTCTCCTCTTCCTGTGTCACTGTCTGTATCTGTCTGTCATTTGTAACCCTTATTTAATAATCAGAGCTGCGTAAAATACTGTTTAATCATAATAATGATTAGATGAAAAATTACATTCCGAAGCTTTTCTACTTGTGTCTAAATGACAGTGCTTCTCCTATTTTCTCCTCTCTCTCTAATAGACACATGAAAGAATGCATTCCCAAAAAATTTTAAACAAAAACTATTTTGATTAGTTTTATAATATTTACAACTAATCACCATGGAGGAAACAGCAGGCACAACTAAAGGAATGTTGAGGATGTGTTTTACTTATTATACTTTACAATAAAAGAAAGAGAAGAAAGGGTAGAAGATTAGATTTGTAGATTTGTAGATTAGCGTTCTAACCCATATATATCATTTTCATAAACAGGGTCAAAAATCCACAGGAAGTAGGCTCATTCAGGTAGTTGATAATCAGCACTATAGCTCTGTATGTGTAGCTCCTATATAAGGCAAGGATGCAAAGTCCATGAAACCACCCCGTGTGCATAAAAAGCATCTTCAAGGAATAGTGAGCCTTACAGCGGAAGGCTCCCAGGTTGCGAGTTTTGGCAACTTGTGCAAGCAGCCATAGAGTGAGGCACCAAACCAACAGATAATTTGTCTGTCAGGGGCATGTAGTCAGAAACAAGTAGTGGGAACCACAAACACAGGGAGCAGTAACACACAAGGCCCCTGGTACACAGGTGTCAAGAAACACACAGACAAGGTAAGGTGTACAAGGGGCCACAGGAGGTCATGGTACATGGGAATCTCTAAAGTACAAAAATTACTTTAAAGCACTCGGAGTTGCTGAGACATAGGGCCAAATTTATTAAAGCTCTCCATGCCTGGAGAGAATACATTTTCATCAGAGAAGCTGGGTGATCCAGCAAACCTGGAATGGAATTCCTAAAAGTCATTTGCTATTTTGTAGCAAATGTTTTAAATTCTGGACCAAATCCATTCCAGGTTTGCTGGATCACACAGCTTCACTCCAGCCTTGGAGAGCTTTAATAAATAAGGGCCATAAGCTAAGAAGCTAAGTAAGTAGGAAAAGGCAGACTTGAATTCTTGCCATAGATTATGATGAATGGTGATTGTTGGGAGTTGGTACTGAAAAAATTACTGTGGGCAAATTATGCCCAATGCAGAAGGGTAACCCAGTTTTCCCACTGTCCAGATATGAAATCACAAAGGTATTGTTCCATATATTGGCTTACCCATTCGGTTTGTCCAAAAAAAAGCCATCTCTGAATCTTCTACTTTACTTACTATACAAACAATACAGCTATCCCAGGGGGAAGATAAATGATAAGAACCATAGAGATGGTAGCATGGTTTGTAAAGAGGCAAAATAATCACAGATGTCACCTATTAACAAAAGTGTTTGAGAATTCAGGTAAATTTTTAATATACGGAGATCACGTTGGACTGGTTTTTATGTGATTTTTCTGTTTTAGAATATGTAAATAAATGTGCATGATCTGAGCACAGATTCCTATTCAATCAGAAGTCTTTTGTAAAAAAAAAAAAGATACATTAAAAAGGATGCTTTAAGTGAATATGTAAATGCAACAATGAATGGATGTATAATGATGCTTTGTGTGGCTTACATTATAAACCTAACTCTCTAACACTTTTCCCTTTTTTTCTACTTATGGCTTGCCATTTTCCAGTACCATCTCCACTGTAGAGTTGTGTAGTATGTTTAATTGATTCCTTAGTGTCCATTTATTGTTCCCACTTCCAGTCATTCTCCTTTCATCATAACCCAACCAACAGCAGAAGAAAAATCAAGCATGTATATCAACCAATCATTTCTACTTACATTGCATTTGGGCTTGTATCTCATAAACAGGGCTCAGAGTCATCATTCCATTGATGAAAGCATGATAGATTTTTTTGCTGTCTCCTATCTCCATAATATCTGCAAGTATGACAGTTCTTGTTCTGTTATTTTGAATTTTCCACTTTAAAATCTCTTTGAGTGTGTATATCCTTTCGTCTTGGCACTCAAAGAATTCTCCAGTGCAGGAAAGAGGTAGAAAAAAGGAGTAAAGTGTTCCTTTCAGTATGACCTTACACTTAGCTGACATGGCTTCATTTACTTTATCTACAGAGTAGAACATGATGTTTGTGCCTTTTTCTATGGTGATGTCTCCCACATGAAGGACTGAATTGCTATACAAGCAGGGATGGCTGAGCTGGGTAGGTCCAATACGTAGTGTATTTACAATCTCTTCAACTGAATGATAAGGGTCCTTATCAGCAACAACTCTAAAAAGACCTATAATAAAACACACATGAAAATAAATTTAACAAAACACAAAAGTTTGCAATTTAATTGGCTGTATATTGCCCAACTAAAAACAGACGGCCTAATCAGAAAACCTTGAAACATAATATGCATGGTTGCTGAATACAATAAACTAGAATGATATTATATAGCCTTATGCTGTCAGTTTTCTGTAACTGAAAATCTACCAACAATAAAAAACTGATTTTATTTAGACGAAAAACATTCATAAATTTATAAATGTATACGAAAAATTTTTTTCCTCTCCATTTACAATAGTAGCCCACAAGAATCTGTTTAATTGCCTCAAACTAATCAATGACTTCCTGTAGTTGCTGGTATTAGGATGGCACCAGGTTCAATACACTAAGCTATAACACTTGTCATTTGCCACACTTACCAAGCCAGAATGGCACAAAGGTAACAGTTTTATGGCTAAAAGAAGCAATTGTAATAGGAAATACTAAATGATTATGATACAGTGAACTGAGCCTACTGTGAGGGGTTACCAGTCAGTGTACCAATTCAGTAATTGTAAAAGCTCTTGGATTAAGTCAGTGGATGTTATCATCTAAAACCTTGGTCAGGACCAGCCTTTGCATAATTTGCAGTTATTTTTTGGATTAGAGGCCTTCTATAAGGAACTGTACTTAATATGTTGTATGATCATAGTCATATTCAAATATGCTTTTTTATTGACTGGCAACCATGACTATGTAATTGTATGTAATTTTTGCATAGGGTACCATTAAAAAGATTTTTACTTACCCCACCCCTCACTCCAACTGGCTTCCCCCCCTTGGTGTGACCTATACCACTTAGCCACATCTCTAGGGCGCTCATTTGGTTGCAGGCACTCTGACAATGGGCCTGATTTATTAAAGCTCTCCAAGGCTGGAGAGGATACACTTTCTAAAGTGAACCTGGGTGATCCAGCAAACCTTGAATGGATTTCCTAAAAGTAATTTGCTATTTGTTAACAAATGTTTTCAATATTGGGCCAGATTCATTCCAGGTTTGCTGAATCACCCAGCTTCACTGATGAAAGTGTCTCCTTTCAAGCCTTGGAGAGCCTTAATAAATCAGGCCCATTATCTTGAATAGTGCAGCACCATTAGTACTGAATTGTAAGTGAGGATGTTGAGGGCTCATCCTAACCCAGAGCAACAGAGAAAAGATGGACATTGGAAGAGGAACATGAGATAAGGTAAATACAACTTATTTTTAATGGTACCTATCTTGTTTTTAAATTTGCATAAAAATGTTCTTGGTTTAGAATCTAGTAATCTAGATTTATCAGTGTCCCAATAGGTGGATTCATCTTTCTTCCCCTGGGACACAGTAGAAAATGTAAGAATATTGTTTCAAAGTAAGAAGATTGTCTTTTAAGCTGAGTACAGACATTCAGTTAGTGTTGTATGAGTTTATTGTTAGTGTCCTTTTTGTGTGCAGTTTTATATGCGATCACTGTTTTGTTCTTTGGAGGAGAGAGGTATCCACTTTAGGGACTAAAAAAGATCTCCTTGATGGTTGACCATTTAGTGATCCAGCATGGCAGATATCTAAACAACATTTTGTGACACCTGTAGCAAATTTTACCAAATCTGAGCAGAACTTTGGACATATCAGAAAAGTTGTCCAAATTGTAAGATTCCATTCAGAGAGTCAAATGATGTTAAACTAATTTATTGGTACATGCCTAAACCCTGTGGACACAGGTCCTTAAGGCGTCAAACAAAACCAACAAGTAAGATAATAAAAGTGGGAGGATCCAGATTGTAATAAAGAAAATGGTAAATAAATATAACATAAAGTAGTATTAGGCAGTAAAAAATGAATAAGATGTACGCTAGAGCTTTAAAATTTCTTAATAAGACCCTTTTTAATAGCTTAAACAACAAAATACTTTGGTACTAAAAATGACAAACTAATATAAATGTAAAAGAAATTTTATTAGAAATAATTACACTTTTATACCTGGGAAATCAGCAGGAAGCTCCATTGTTGGCAACATGTCATATTCATTGCTTGTAAAGAGATGAGCCAAGATTTTCTTTACTCTGCAACCAGTTACTTTAATCACGTCTCCTGTTGAGAGGGAGCATTCATTCCCACATAGTTCATAAATGGAGCCTGTAGGATTTAAAATGAAAAACACCTTTAATAGTTATAAAAATAGAACAAAGCTGCTTACTTGGTTTACTTAAAAAGGATCTGTTATATTGTCTGTACACCTAACACACACTAATACACACATTTTAGAATTAATGTTTTCTTATACTTTTATTAAGTCCATTATATTTGATCTTTATTGTTTCTCTCATTTATTGGGACTAAATAATCTGGTGATCCTTTCGGCAGCATTTTAGGATAGTTAAAACAACAACACACCAGCGGGTATGGTGAATATGGTCTTAACGGATGTTTATAATTTTACAACTTAAATATATATATAACTTTTTTCTGTTACATCATTTCAACATTACCTGAAAATTAAATATCCCACACACACAGGTGGCAGGTCCTCATCCGTCCTTAAACCTCCCCCCCCCATTAACCCTATATTTATATCTTCTGATATATTTACCTCATGCTCACAGGTGCCACTGAACCGCCTCAGGAACTATATCAATTCGACAACCAACCAGTCATTAACCCTTCAACAACCAAGTTACCCCGTCTTGGAGACCCTATACCATAGATGGTACTCCACACTCCATCCCTTTTAACAACACACCTCCCCGAACACACTGCCCCTCAAGGACCTCACACCGCCAGCCATTACCACCAGGTGGGAATTTCTTCCCCATTCTGACAAAATTCTGCCATCCCCCTTATGTCTCCCTCCTTTATAGTATATTTATTTTCCCACCTATTGTTTTACTTACTGACCTATCAACATTCAACTTTTCCCTATGCCCTATCCCCTTTTACTATTATACAACCTTTTGGTCTTCCCCCACGGTCACGTTAGCCCCCGCTTAGCTCCCCTTTCGCTGGCTTAAAGGCCTTTCTTAACAGGCAGTGGCTTCTCTCTGTGTACAGCTCACAAGCTCTAGGCCTAATTTTAGTTTAGCTTCATTTTTATTAAAGCCAAAACATTTGCGTCTGATTGGCTAAACATTGCTCAAGCTTAACAGAGGCAAATTCAAGAAAGACTAATAATAAAATTCAGACCTAACAAATGGCTCAGGCCTTGACCACAGCTTCCTGGATGTAAAGAGAGAATGTAACACGCTATTATATACCTGACAGATAAATAAAGGCATGGAGTGTGTGCGATGTATTAGAAGGAGTAAAGCTTTTAACACAATATCCTAAATGACAGAGGTTTATTAAAGCTTAATTCTAGAAAAATATAATTTTCAAAATTGTATAGGGAGTTGGGAAAGTTTAACACCTCCTTTGGGTTTGTGTATGGTGACTTTTCGGGAGATTTCCCCTTACTTCTGTACCAATGACCACCTTTACTGAAACAGAAAATAAGAGTAAATTCCAAAAACAAATTTAGCAGATTGTTTAACCATTTCTCAATATGTTATAGAGAGGTAAAAGGTATTTTTATTGCTGCATGTGTCCCCACTGAAGAAATTATCTATATCAGTGATACCAGTCAAGTACTCATAGGCAAGAAACAAAAGTTTTCTATATACAGTTGTGCTTATTTGTTTAAATACGCTTGCAGAATTTGTGAAATATTGTCCATGGTTTGGAAAATATGACTGATCACATAGAACACTTTCCTTTTATTTATGTGCTCAGATGAAGCAATGTATATTCACATAACTTTGTGAGCCCTTTTAAAATCAATAAAATCAACCAAAAGGGCCAAACAAAAGTTTACATATATATTTAATGTTGGAGCTAATAATTGACACACATAGGTTCCAATCAATGGTGATGAAGAGAGAGTGTCCATATCTATAACTTCTTTGATTGCAATTAATGTCTGTGAAAATAGTTAATTTAAGTCCATTCAGAGCTGCATTGATTTTGCTGGACACTGAGCTAAGAAAAGCAAAAGAACTGTCAACAGACCTGTCATAAAAGGTTTTTGAATTGTACAAATCTGGAAAAGGTTATAAAACAATATAAAGAATTTTGAAAAATGCTGCCAGTAGTGTTTTAACTGTGATGAAAAGTGGAAGGTTAAGGCTTCTGTTGTTACCAAGTCATGATCAATAGACCAACCAATGATTCAACCACGACTGCCAGGCAAATTTGTTGAGATGCAAAGAAAAACCCAAACCTCACTTTAGCTGAAATTCAGGTTACTGCCCAAACAACTGGTGTTTCTGTTTGAAGATACACAATAGGGGGATACTTAAAAAAAAAGTTGAAAGAAAATGCCCGAACAGCATCTGGATAGGTCATTGGAGTGATGAGTCATGGTCACATTATGGTCACATCATAAATGCTTTGCTTGGAGAGAACGCAACAAGGCCTATGTCCAGTATACCGTTGCACATATAGAACATAGGGATGGATCTTTGATATTCCGGGGTTGTGTGAACACAATTAATTTAGGCTAAGGTTGATGACAAGATGAATGCAGCATGTTACCAGAAAGTATTAGCAGACAACTTATATTCATCAGTCCTGAAGCTGCACATGGGACGCGCTTGGATTTTCCAACATGACAATGAGCCAAAACAGAAGACCAAGCCAACCTTCACTGGCTACAGCAGAAAAAGTAAATGTGCATCACAGTCCCTTGAGCGCAAAATTATTGAACCAGTTTGGGGAGATCTCATGGATGCAGTTCATACAAAGCAAATAAAGAATTTATGGGGCCTGAAGACTTTTTCCAAGAAAAATGAGCCACCTGAGAAAATCAAAGACCTTATCCAAAACTATCGCATGGAGCATGGACCATCTCAATGTTTTAAACAGAATAGGACACGCATCAGATAAATAGGGCAATTTCAATGAAAAAAAGCACATTGATGAGGACTGAACTAGCATTTAAGAATTTTAGAGTTCTAACTCTTCTCTGCTCTACCAAACGTGCAAAAAAAAAAAAATTAGCTTTACCTTCAACCTCAATAAATCTATATTCTAATTCAAATTACTATGTTTATTTTATATACATCTGAAAACATTCTTTTGTATCTTCTGAATTCTTTTTTCTGTGTCCCTACCGAAAACCATAATGAGTAAATTGAATCATTTAAAGCATTATATCTATTTTCTCTTTGTCCTTACAACATCATTCTTCTTGTTATCCAGTGTCTGTGTCTGTGATGGTGCTGTAATAAAAGAATCGCTGCAAGGACATTTCTAAATTTCATATCACAAACTTTTATTCTCCACTAGAGAGTTTCTATAGAACACACTCATCAAATGAACTAATGTAATTTTCTAAAGTTTTTTTATAGAAGCAGAAAACACACACAACCACACCTGTTGTAACCACTGCCTCCAGAAAGGAGAACCAATATTAAAAGGAACTACATTACTTGTGTAGCTGATATTTTATTACTTCTTGGTTTGCATAGGCTGATTCAATTTATTTTGATAGCCTATTTATAAAATTTCCAAAACTAAAAAAAATGAAATACAGTTTTCTAATTCAATGTTTTCAAATATTGAATAAACCAGTGTAAACCAATACATGTTGATTTCAGAAAGGATGTTTCGGTTGCAGAATAAATAGATACATTATGTTCCTTAGTGCAATCTTTCCCACCATGCATATAGATGGATATGGAGTCAGTCTGGCTCCTCTTCTACACACCTACAGTTTTAATGCGTTTCATGGCTTGGATATTTCTAATCTATATTCATATACAACCCCTTATGTGACAACATTACAAGTATGCCTAGGTTTCAACCATCTTACAGGGTTCATTTGATCCATATCAGCTGTTCATTGGTATTATCTGATTTACAGAGTAAAGCTGCGTACACACCTGCAATTTTTCTCGTTGGAAAGGATCTTTCACGATCCTTTCCAACGAGAAAAATTTGCCGTGTGTACGCAGCTTATGGCAGGTGGGTTTTTGTATGTTTGTATATATTGTTCTCTGTCATGATTATGAAGATAACAGGATAAATTATATGGCCATTTAAGATGTCTTTTTATGAACAGGGACTTTTTGCACTACAAATGATGACATATTTTTTTTTTTTGGGGGGGGGGGGATTTGGGACCCTGATAAAGTGGCATTTTCTCCTGTCCAATATTGTGTATGTTTTTGAGTTTGATTCAGCGATTCAGTTTTATTTGTATTTGCAATAGTTTTTTGTGGAGTTTTTGGTTTATATGTACCCCATACCCAGAGACTCCCTTGCTGGTGTATTAATTTGTTTCCAGGAAGTTACTGCTAATTTCCATATGGTATTATTTTATTATGTGTATTGTATTGTGGAAAAACCCTAATTGAGACATTTTTATGTTACATTATTTAACATTCCAAATTACATTTTTTACATTATGATGGAACGAATCTTAAGATCAGTACCTGAAAAGGTTCCAAGTTCAATACTGTGTGATCCTTTCAAGCATTTGATTTAAAATAATCCATTTTGACAAAGTTCATTTTAGAAGAGTTTTATATTAAAAGGTTTATCCCTTGATAAATTCACTTCCTGCTCCTGGTTTTGGGAAAAAGGGGATGTGAATCAGGGTTGGTGCTAGGTGGCAGTTGGGGTTCTGGTGTTTTGTTTTTTTTGAGGGGGGGGATCTTTGGTGTGGTGTCCCATAGTGGAGTAAGGACATGGTTTTAGAAGTTGGACCAGCATCAGTCTCATTCACTCTTCACACTGATCTCAAAGACCATGCTGGGCGCTACGTGATGGTAGTAGGTAATTTAGGTGGATCCCTCATTTCTTTAGTGTGTTACTATGCTTTTACCTCTGACCAAGTGAGATTTTTATATGAAATGTTTGATAAAATCTCCCCTACTATTGAAGGGGACCTGATTTTGATGGGCGATTCTAACTTGGCCCTAAATCAAATATTAGATAAAACTAAAAGGCCAACATATAAACATTTGGACACCCCCTAAACAAAGACTGTGATTTGCTTTCTTGCTCTATGAACTTAATCTATTAGATGCATGGAGGGAGCACAATCCATCTACAAGGGATTACACATTTTACTCCTCTTGACACAAACAATACTCACATATAGATCATGCATTTCTCCATTTGTTACTCGTTTCTTCCCTCACTTCGGCACGCTTCCTCACCACCCCATGGTCAGATGACGAATCAGTAATTTTCCGTCTTACAGGCCTAGGGTCCAAAAATCCTAAATCACATTGGAGGCTTAATGAATCTATTTTGAGTGACCCCACCCACTGCCAGACTATTGGTAATCAAATAAAAGAATATTTTAATTGATTAGTTTAATTGAAAAGATTTAATGACCCACTTAATACTTCACCTTCCACCAATTGGGAGGCCCATAAGGCTCGTATTAGGGGCCAATTTATGTCCCTGAGTACCAAACCTAAAAAACTAGCCCCATTCCTCATTGACCAAAGACAACAACAACTATCCAAGTTATAACTACAACAAAGGCAGAATCTCCGCATAGATATACGCCACCAAATTGAAGCCCTGCGCACAGAACTAAACCTCTGCCTCACAACCAAGACAGAAAAAACACTGAGATGGGCCACACATACATTTTTTACTTGGAGTGACAAACCTGGCACGCCCCTAGCAAATAAACCAAAGCCTGGGGCACAAACAACTGTCCTTCAAAAAATCAAGCTGGGCAATGAAAGATTATCCCAAAACCCAAAATTGGTCTTGGAAGCATTTCATAGCTTCTACCAGCTCTATGAAAAACTAAAATCCAAAGATAATTCCAAAATGTAAACATTTTTTTTCTAGTCTCCCAATTTCAAGATTACTTAAACCCCACGCTAAAATATTAGATAATTTACATCATTACAAATCTTAAAACTAATAGTTTCCCTGGTCCAGATGGCTAACCCAACCTTTTATAAATGAGATATTAGCAAATCACCTTTCAGACTATTTCAATTTCCTTATCAAAGGACCTGTAGAAGAAAATAAAGCCCTTATTAGTGTTATCCCCAAACCAGGCATGTACCCTGCTGAAGTCTCTTATAATAGACCTCCCTAATAAATTTTAATCTTAAAATTATGACGAAAATCCTATCCCTGCACCTAGGTTCCTTCCTAGAGCAGTACATCCATCTGAACTAGGTGGGATTTCTTCACCGTGGACCAAACTGGACGTACAATAGACCTGATGTCAGCAGTAAATGGTAATTGGGATTGCGGGCCAAAAAGAGAAGCGATGTTACCCTCACTGGATCTACACAAAGCTTTTGAAAGCTTATCATGGGATTATCTGAAAGCCCTTCTTCTTAAAATGGGCTTTGGCCCAGAGTTTTGCCTTGAGATTATATCCTCTCTATACTCCTCTCTCTCCCCCAAAATAGCAATTAAAGGTCACTACGCTGCCAACTCTCCCCCTTACTTTATTATCAAGGGCATCGGATGTGGTCCTATAGTACATAAATGTCGACTTTTTGCAAATGATGCCCTGATGTGTATAACGTTTTCTCTCATCTCCTTGCCCAACCTATTTAAAGAATTGAGCTCCTTTTCAGAGGTGTCAGGTCTAAAACTCAATGGAGCTAAATCAGAGGCCCCAAATATTTCATTGTCACCAAACATAGTCACCCAACTCAAAGATAATTTTTACTTCTCACCAAGATCTGTATTAAGCTAATTACCCACCCATTTCGTGCAAAAGCTAGGGATATCTGAGGGGATGGAATTCTAGCCCCCCCCCCCCTCTCCTGGTTTGGGATAATAGCTGCAATCAAATGGAACACTTTACCAAGATTGCTTTATCTTTTCTGCACCCTACCTATTGCTTTACCTAGGCTGGCCCTAATAAATATCAAAAGCAAACTTAAAAAATTTGTTTGGGGAGACAAACTTTACTGCATCAATGCAACTACATTACAAAATTGGGAGGATTGGGTTGGGTGTACCTAAGATATTGTTATACCACAGAAAAGCCCAACATCGCAGCGTTAGGCCAAACTACTATTCCGCATCCAGGACCACAATGGACTAACCTGAAGGCCCTGGCTGGCCCCTCAATACCAATCAATGTCCTTATGTCTATCCCCTCCTCTAAGAAACCTTTGATTCTCTCTTAGTATGGGATGGACAAAAAACTCATGTCCCCTATGGCGTAGTCTTAAATTTCCATCAGGTTGTGAACCATCTCAATTCTCTTAGTGGCGCAACAAAAGTTTTTGTCAGAATCAGAAACTTTCTTGTGTAACCCTTAACTCTTTATCCCCCCCCCCCCCCCCCCAATTTTTTTTTTTTATTTTTTTTTCAATTTAAGTTTTAAATGTTTGCAAAGGGGGGAGTGATTAAAAGATGCTTCCACACGGCAACATTTATGATGTCACTCTAAACTTGATTTGCCTGCATACCTCACAAGTTTAAAATCTGTGAATAATGTTATTTTTGTGCTATTGTACTTATTTGTATTATATTTTTTATTGTTAATATTGGGAAAACTACCTTATTGCCTGCTGAATTTATACTTTGTAACCTGGTGTTGAACTATGTTTGACCTCATATGTTTGTTCTACTGATGTCTGGTTACTGGTTGGCACTCTTCTTCTTTTGTTTTGAACCCCCTATTCGCTCCTTCACCTTTTTTTTTCTGCAAATTTATTGTATAATGTTATTGTTTGCTTTATTTGAAAATTTCTATAAAAACTTTGAAACAAAAAAAAGATATTGGACCAGCAGGTAATGGAAAAGTTTTCAAGGTGTTGCTGGGCTGGGGGTCTTTTTTATATATGGCTGGCTTTGAGTAAAATCTTCCAGGACCTGCAGCCCTTAATATGTTATTTAGCAAAAAATAGTGGATGGGTTAAAAGTAAATGTTAATGATTCCTGTACGTTGTATCATCTTTTCTAGTTTTAGGATTTGTGATGTTATTCAGAAGCTAATTTTTCTATGTTTAATTTACAGTTAATTGTAGTTGTGAATAAACAGCTTCCTTGCAGCTATTTAACTTTCTACAGTGGTGAGTGAGTCATTTGGTGTGGCAAAAGGGTGGAGGGTGATTGGAAGTAGAAGAAGTGACTTCTGAACTACCCAGGTCATGTCTGTTATGTACAGTTCTTGTCCAAAACATTGTGCAAGCTTTGCTTAACGTCCTAAAAATTCTCTAGGAAGTGATGTTTGAATTGTAATGGAATGATTTCAATAAAAAGAGCATCCTAATAACTGATATTTTGTTTCCTTCTGCCCACTAATGCCATGTCATTTTTGCTAATTTACTAACCATTGACATCAGGGCTTTTTTTTATCTAACTGACTACTGGAACTGGGACACTTTTCCCTCCCTTTATATTCCCAGTGAGGCCAGGTCAGTTCTCTGCTGCTCTTCAAGGTTGGACATTTTTTCCTTAGACTAACTGCTGAGATCATGTTTTTTTTTCCACTAACCTTTAGGGGCACAGCTATTTTAAAAGAGTGATAAACCTGCATCCTAGTACCTCTTGTATGTAAAATATTTGTGCTTGTTGCCCAGAAGGGCCAGTAATATTTCTGTTTTATTTGCAAACTATCACTGTGTCAATAACAGTTTGACAAATGTTTAAAGGGACGGAACAGTCATTCTCACACTAGGCAAATTCAGACAACAGACTTTTGTGCCCATGCTAAACAATGGCCCTCATTTAAAAAAGTTCTCCAAGGCTGGAGAGGATACACTTTCATCAGTGAAGCTGGGTGATCCAGCAAACCTGGAATGGATCTGGTGCAGGATTGAAAACATTTGCTAAACAATAGCTAATGACTTTTAGGAAATCTATTCCAGGTTTGCTGGATTACCGAGCTTACTGATGAAAGTATATCCCTCTAACCTTGGAGAACATTAATAAAACAGGGCCTATGAGAGATTTAAAATATTATTTACCAAACTTACAGGCCACAAAAAAAAAACAATTTCCTACCTGAATTCATATCACCCAAATCTGTGCACACATGTATCATGTTTTGCAGGGTTTGGACACAGGTTCACTTAATTACATATTTAGTACTAAATTATTATATCCCTAAATTAAAGTTTCACACATGCAATATTGATGGCACTTTATCTGCACATGGAAAGAGTTCAAAAATGAATTACACTGATTGGAAAAAGTGCTCCTTTTTATATTTTAGCACCTGTCCTTTAAGGATCCCCTGCATAAATGCTGATTAAAAACTGCTTTTAATCCAGTTTATATCTAAAGTGGTAGACTTTTCTCTCCCCTTTTTTTCTGAAAACTGCTCAGGAGCTGAAAAGAAATCTTACTAATTAATTTACCTTTTACATGGAATCTAAAGCTGCGTACACACTTGCAATTTTTGTCGTTGGAAAGGATCTTTCACGATCCTTTCCAATGACAAGGGAGTGCACGATGCATGAACGGTGCTGTACATACAGCACCGTTCATGCTCCATGGAGAGGGGAGGGGGAGAGCGACGGAGCGGCACCCTGCTGCGCGCTCTCCCCTTCCCTTTCATTAGGATCGGCTGTCCTCCACCGCCCGTGGATCCGGCAGGTCGGTCGTCCGGACGATGGACGACACCGACTGTACACACGGCAGATTTTCGCCGATAAATCGGCATCGGCCAATTATCGGACGAAAATCTGCCGTGGATAAAAATCTGACGTGTGTACGTAGCTTTACTCCCCCTACTGTGTCCAAGCCTAATAGTATAACACGATTGCCTGGGATTCCACTTTAACCTTGATCTTTAGTGATCATCTCCTACACTTGAGATTAGGTGGGCCTTTATGATAACCATGACTTATGTTCTAGTTCAGTAAGCAATATTGTGCAAAGTGCCAAATCTGATGCCAATTAGTTTACTAATACTTAGATCCAAATAGCACCTAAATCTGGTATTTCTCTACGATCATAATATATTTCTTTGTCTTGTTGCTTCCATACTTATAAACAAACAGCAATCTAGAAATCAAAAAGGTCTTCAAAATGTTTTAATTGGATCTGATTTCATGTGAAATGTTTATGTTCAGACTGTTAGTGTTTTTAAACTTGTGATTTGTGATCTTTATGGTACAGGTCGGCAGAAGTGTCTCTGGAGAAAACAAACAGGTAAAGGTAATGAAGCTAACAATGTCTAGACAGCTTCTCTGGCTTCACTGACTTCAAAAACACAGTACGTTCTGTCAGAAAGACAGCAGAATACACAACGCCTTATCATTTCATATTTTATTTTACACATGGTAGTGTACAAGCCTTATCAGATGGCCAACCACTGGTAAGGTCTGTGCTTGTTGTATTACTCAGTTCTGTATACATGAGATGCTTCAGGAGATTAATAACATTCTATAATTCAAGGAATTTCATGCTTAGCAACACTGTGAAACTTTACCATTCGTGCAGATCTGAATCACAAATTATTCTAGGATTGTAATATATAAATATTAACAACTTGCTATGCTTAGCAACAGTGAGAACCTTACCATCCATGCAGATGCAAATCTCAAACCTTTCTTGAATTACAAAGCTCACATACTAGCTCTATTGAATATAATAACTGCTGGGATGATAATCGTATAAAAAGGTAAAAAAATAAATATACATTTCAATCTTATAAAATAACAAAAGAACATCTTTCATCTCCCTCTTGATCTAATTTTTCCGATATGTACAATGTAATATTTACTTAGGTACCATAAAAACACTATACATGATAGTTGTTGGGAAATAACCACCATATACAAGATACTGTATATGATAAAAAAGGTCACCATACCCTGCACTATCACAGAATCCTAATAATCTCTGTATCTGTTTCTCTATCTTTCCCTGTTCTTCTCAGAGGTATGCAATTCTATTGCTGCCTCTATTGTGTGCAAACTATATGCACATAGAACTTACTAGCTACCTGGCATGCAAACCTGTGTGCATAGAATATATGAGAAATTAAATAACAATTGTGGTTTTCTATAAAAGGAGTTTGAACATGCCAGCTAATCTATGGCATGCATGAAACACAAATGTGTGGTTTTAAGGGCTATCCAACTGTTACATATGTAAAGTAGCAATAAAAATGCATAAAGCATTCACAGCTATTAATAAAAGAGACTAAAAACTTTATAGAGTAAAAAAAAGGCAGGATATTGTAATGTTCAAGCATGAACTAACATATGAGATTCTATAAATTGATGCCTGGAATGGATAGTTTATTTATAATCTATGACAGTATAGCATACTGGGTTTTTTTACCCTCAGAACCAGATTACTGATAAGGCAGCTAGACATGTGCCTAGGGCAAAATACTGACTTTCTCTGTACAAAACTGATCTGTACAGAGTAATATACACATATCATTTTCACATATCAATTACTTTTTTATTATCACTTTTTTTCAATTGTGTGTATTCCTAAAAACATTAAAAGAACAATTTAACACAATGCTTTTATAAAATCTGTTTTTACCTATTTGTTTACAGTTGAGATGAATATTTTATTTTCATACTTAATGCTATTGTTAATGCTGTGAGACCATATATGTCAGACCATAACCCTTCACTTTGACTAGTTAACAAGTTGCATATAGCTCTATATATGTATATTTCTGCTTACATAAATTTGCAAAGAAGGAGATTTACTAAACTGGACTCCTATGTTATCTTCAGATTAATACTTGCCCAGCCTGAATAAATCTATATTAGAAGCACAGGAGGGGAAGGCCTGCTTACTCCCCTCCTCTGCCTCTAATATTTCTGCTCACATTTTGTTCAGACTTTTGCTATCATTAGAGTGCAACTAATTGCTAAATGAAGAAAGTGATTTTCTGTGCATCCACATACCAGATCTCATAGTTTATAATTGCAAAGTGTGTTGACTAATAACTATCTTTTTACATTTCAACTGTAAATATCAACCCATTGAAAGTGGCTTGCAGTGGTTTGGGATGTCCTTAATATGATTTAAAAAACATGAATATGTTCAAGGTAGTTCAAGTTTAGTTCGTGTGCCCTGAAACAGCATAAAAGCTGACAAAGTGATCCAAAAATGTGCTGCAGGTTAGAGACAATAGGGCTGATTTATCCAAGCTTTCCAAGACTGGAGAAGATTATCTTTCAAAAGGGAATCTGTGTGACCCAACAAACCTGGAATGAATTTATTAAAAATCAATTGCTATTAGTTGGCAATCCTAATTGGTCTTCAATCCTGGATGACATCTATCCAGATTTGTTGGATCACCCAGGTTTTCTCTTGATAGTCTATCTTCTCCAGTCTTAGAGGGCTTTAATCAATCAGGCCTAATGTGTTCAATAAATAAATTATTAGATGTTATTATTAGATAGAATGTTTGATTAATAATGTAGTGGTTACTCAATCATGTGCAGGGGATTTCTGGATTCTTGTTTACTAGTGGAGCTGACCCCCTCCCCATCTTATTGTGCATTGAGCAAATCCCTCACAATGAAGGCTCATTAGGGATATGTGGAAGGTAGAGGGAATAGACGCTACTGAGAGAGGTCAGAACTTGCTAATAAAAAGCTTTGCAAACAGGTAGCACTAAAAGCTGCTGCTAGTACTTGTTAGCATCTTTAGCTACCTATTCTTCATGCTTATACTTAGCTTTTTTTAGTCTCTTAAATAAACAAGATAATGTTTTGTGCATAAGTGACAGAGCAATAAATTAGACATTATTTTCTACACTGTCTGCATTTTGAGCTTTATTTAAAATACACCCACCTGCTAAAACTCCAACTTTCCCCAATACTTGGGCTATAACCTGTGAAATGATTATCATGCTGACATTTTAAAATATAGAACAATGCCAACATTTTAATTTAACACTTAACAACCCACAAAGTGCATAAACAGAACAAAGTAAATCAAATCATTGATTTATCAAAGCTCTCCAAAACTAAAGAAGATAGACTATCAGGTAAAACCCTGGTGGCCACCAAGGTTCTCCTATGATAGTCTATCCTCACCAGTCTTGGAAAGCTTTAATAAATCAGGCCCATTATGTTTTGTGCTGACCCTTTGGACCTGATTTACTAAAGCTCTCCAAGGCTGGAGAGGATACACTTTCATCAGTAAATCTGGATGATACAGCAAACCTGGAAAGGATTTCTTCAAACTTATTTGTTTTTGCTAGCAAATGTTTTGAATTCTGGGCCAGATCCATTCCAGGTTTTCTGGATCACCCAGCTTCACTGATGAAAGTGTATTCTCTCCAGCCTTAGAGAGCTTTAATAAATCAGGCCCATTGTCTTTAAGTCCTTAGTTAGGATTTTGCAGTCATATGTTCCAGTACATGATTAAACAATTATGCCAAACAGGTGCCAATAATCAACAAGATAACGACAAGGTTTAAATACATTAAATCAAACAGAATCAGCTGTGTAGAACAGTAAAAAGAATGAAAGTGGGTGCCAAACAAGCTGAGGTTTAATTTAAAAAAATGTACAATGGCAAGACTGAGCACTACAACTTTCATATCTGAAAATACAAACACGCTTGATAAGCCCAGTCCTACAGTCGTCACATTGTATTAAAACGTGAATGATAATAGTATTTTTTATAATACAAGAGATTAGAGCACAAAGTGTCAGAAGAATAACAAGTGGCAGCCTCCAGAGTAAGGCATATCTTAAAGGCTTATGAAAGCAGAATTAAACCGCTAGAAAAGCTGCCTCCCCTTCCCCCCCGGCTTCTTGGAATTATTTTCCATACTTTGCAATTATTACTTTTTTTTCATTTATTACTTTTTCAAGTTCCAAAATATAATGATAATGTTATTTTTGTTACAAATTAACAATGATTGGAATGTTCTGTCTTAAAACCAAACTAGAATTCTCTGAAGATTTAACAATAATTCCATTTGCAGTAATAAAGTGCCAAAAACAGAAA
>NC_092861.1:86480324-86595015 GCF_032062135.1 Pyxicephalus adspersus
GGAGTTTGTATGTCCTTTCTGTGTTTGCATGGGTTTCCTTTGGGCACCCTGGTTTCCTCCCACATCCAACAAAGTAAATAATTTAGCTTCCCCTAAACAAATGTCCCTAGACTGTGTTAAAGACATTAGACTATGACGGTAGCAGTGAGCTGCTCTTAAAGACAGTTAGAGTTATGACAATGGTCTGTGTAATTTGTTGGTGCTAAAGATCTCGAAACATGATCACTCATCACTTTAAAAACATAAGCTCTTTACTTGTTCACTGTCATGTTCTCTTGGAAAATCAGATTTTGCAGCAGTTCAAACAGCAATAGAGTACAATGAAGGAGTGTAAAAATGGTCTTTTTAGTGATCCCAATGCTGGGCATTTGCTGGCAGAGTAATGCGGCCCCAAGGTTAATGGCAAACATACTAAAAAGTCTAAATAAATATTTAAATATATATATATAAATATATATATATATTTACAGAAATATATTAAACTGTATTAATAAAGTAAATATTTTTGGTCCGATTTCATTTCTACTTAATACTGTCACCATCCCTAAGAGAGTTCAATTATAATATCCAAAATGTCAAAGAATGGGACTTTAACGGCGGTCAAATATTATAAATTTGTCATATTTTATTAACATTATTTTAAAAAAAGTTTACACATGCCTCCTCCCATATAATGATTCGGGGGAAGTTAAATAACATCATAACTTAGGAATACTTGATGGGCTGAATACTTTGTACAGATTACATATGTAGGGATCATCCGACGCATTTCACAGACTAGGTCTGCTTCCTCCAGGATGTAATTAGTACAGACAGTAGATGTATCAGCACTGGTATAGAGGCAGGTATAAAGCAGGGTAAAACCACAACAACAGAGATAGCAGTATCCTAAATTAATCATCAACCATAATGTTCAATTTTTTAGTGTCTGTCCCTTAAAGTTTTCAAAAAATTGCCATTCAAACATCTATTTAACCATAGTAAATTGTTGTCCCAGACCAGTGCATATATTGCAAAAAACAAGGAGACCACCATCATCTGTGATGCATCACAGATGGTGGCGGTCCCCTGCTGGCTTTCAAAAACAACTTTAAAAAAATCCTGCAAGTTTAGCCCACCATGGTATCTGGCCTGAACTTCCTTAGTGAATCTTGATCCTGCTGGTGAAGCAGGAGGAATATATTAATCAATATTAAAGCATTTTACCATTAAAAAAAATGGATGACCAGGACAGATCCAAAAAGGATCGTTCTTCAAAAAAGTCAGACAAGACTATTTCATTAAATATAAATGCAACACAAAAGTAAAATATCAGTTTCTGACGTACTGCTTTTTCCGAAATTTGGATATAAACATATACATGTCATATTTTGAATACAGACTTTATGAAGGCACAAAACTTCAATCATTGTTTAAGAACAAAACAGAATACTTATAGGGCTCTATTGATATAACAGGGAATCTGATATTGCTAATGGAAATTACTTCCATTCCAATTACTGCCAATAAATACATGGACCTGGAAGATGGGAGGGAATGTCTGATTCCCAGTTTTATAAACAGAGCCCATATTGTTTTCTGTTGTTTGTCCATGTCATTTTAGTTATACAAAATTGTATTCTGTTCAATGGAACAGAAAAGAAACAGTTCAATTTAAAACAAACAAGGAACAAGAATTAGCATGATATTGTTTCCTATTATATATTGAGTTACAAGCTCTGTAATTGAGAAAGACTGAAAGCTATCACCCTGTAAGCCTGTGCCTGCTCTAGCAAACATCGGCTATAAATATAAAGCAATTAAAGCCTTATATCTCAGAAATACCATGCATCTCTACTAACAAGCTTGAAGAACGTTAACATCACATTTCCAGAGATACCTAATTTTCTAGTTTACTTCACTGAAACTTATTTAGAGAGCCATTAAACATGTAATTATAAAGACTATTAAACTCCTACTGCAGTGTTTTTTTCCATTTGGTAATCCCACTTGCTATTATATGTTAGCTGAAATACCTGCTTCAAGCAACTACAGTCATACATACCTCCATAATAAAATCCAGACTGAATTTGTAGGATCCTGGGAAGCGTTTTAAAGTCCAAGGACTGAACAAATTTCTGGAGTGTAGCTGTCATCCTCTAAGATTAGACATGAAATCAGCTACAATTTGTATTCTGGAAGAACAGGGGTGTAAATTATATAGCTACAGCGACCGTTTTTAAGTTGTTTTTTTTTTTTTTGGTTTACACACAGGAAGAGACTTTATATGTCACAGACTGGGGCTCAGTTCCTGTTCTCACCTGCAACAAAAACTTTGTTCAGATATCAGCAAGTAGCTGAGACCCTACTGTAGTGCATTGGTGTTATAAATCCTGGATACAAGTTATATTCTTTATAAATAGGACTTTTTGTGTATTCATCAGAACAATGTTAAAGCAGTGTAGGTACCTGACTATTGCTGTCTCTGAACGACTGGGATCAGGTAAAGAAAAGAACCAATGTATTATACAAGTACATTGAACGGTAAAGAATTATTAACCTAGCTTCATCTTAGTGACAGTGGTTTATTTTATGGGAAATAAACGTAACTATCTTTCTCCAGAGCAACTAGATTTAGGTCTCTTTTACCAGAGTTTGAGATTTTGAACATTTTGAGGCTTTGATGTACCTGGTGCAACATAGACAGTTCTTTTGTAATGTGAACCTGAGCATATGTAATGTGACCGAAAATTCGATTTGGCCGGTTCACCGAATTTTCCGAAAAGATTTGCTTCGATCTGAATTTATTTGCAGCGAATTGCGCTAAAAAGGGCAATTTCCGGTTATTTCGGCTATTTTGTGGTTGCAGTGCAGTCCCCATTCATCCCCTGTAGTGCCCAGAGATCGTAGTAGAACTGCAGAGGTCATCTGCAGTTCAGTTTCAAAATATGACGTCACGTGGGAAACTGAACTGCAGTCCACTGCATTTCCACTACAATGTCCAGGAATTACAGGTGATGAATGGGGACTTGTCCCCATTCATCACCTTTAGTGCCCTGTATTCTTAGATAGAGAAATTATATCTAAGAATACATAGCAGAAGTACTACACGGCAAATGCGATTGCTGTTGCAGCGCTGCACTATGTATTCTTAGATAGAGTTTCACTATCTAAGAATACAGGGCACTAAAGGTGATGAATGGGGACAAGTCGTAGTGGAATCTCTAAAGTCATCACATGTGCAGCCGCCATTTCAGGAAAAATTGTGATTCGTTACCACGAATCGCGAGGAAATTAGGATTTGGAGCGAATCACATTTTTCCTCAAATTCGGATCGAATTGCACTTCGTCAGCTTCGATTCGCTCATCTCTAATCATTATCAATATTTATGTAGCATATGATTCTTTGTTGAGTCTCAATAAATCAGTTGACTTTCCAAGTCCATGGTTAGGATGCATACACCCATGATAAGCGTGATTCATGTACTGGATACTACTAAAATAAATATTTGTTGGCCATTTGACTGTTTTTTCCCCAAAATTCAATCATAAATGTGAATTATTATATCCTATACAAACTCTTGAAGCTATACAAATAAAATGTTATCATCTAAAAAGCAGTGTAGTAATGGTAGTAAAACCAAGAAGCAACATTCCAAATCCACTTCCACTCACAATAAAAATGTCAGCGTTAACAGGGAAAGTAGCATCTGTAAAATTCAAATGTATCAGCACACAACCAACACGGCTGCTGTTCACTAACTTATCCAAAGGTGTCAACAGACTGATCCTTCCCTGCCAAAACCCTGACATTAGTAAGATATCATATTCATTGCAGTAACAGCAGGATGATGTTAAAAACTTTTCATTTTGAGCCAGGGCAGCACTCAGTGTTTGGCTGACCATCAAGCAGCTCTACCACTAAATACAATTTTATCTTCTCTTTAGTGTCTACTATTTTTTAATAAGAGAAAGTAGTTATTTTGATTTTCATTTAAAGAGTCCCTGCCAACAATTTAAAACATTGCAGATAAAACCACAAAATTCATGTATTTCATGTATTGTGGTTCTCCATTCTCTAAACTGTTTTTATTTACTTGCTGTGCGTTTTTTCTCTCTAGAGAATGTCTAAAACCACATAACCTTTTATGTAGCGTAAAAGGGGATTCTATAGTAAATCCTATAGAATAGGATCCTATAAAGAAATCCTGCAGCACTTACAGCCGTGAACAGTATCAGTCTTTTATGCACCACTGGGTTACTACTTGTACCTGTCATCACACTAATAAAATGTCTGCTTTACTCCTACATGTTGTGGTTCCTCTTATTGGCTTGTATATTACTACAGGATGCACAATCCTACAGGAGGAAACAGTGTGGGATGAGGAAGCAGGTCTTCAACCCACCTGAAATGTTATGTGTTGCTGTTGGGTACTTTATTTTTAAAGCTAAATAGAACACTACAAAAATGGTTAGTGAATTATATTTCTCAGTAGTCACACAACGATATACATTTGTATACATTATACATACACACAAATGTTTTTTGAAACTTGGTTATTACCTTGTAAAAGTAGCAGTGATATCATGTACACAGAGCATGGGAGGAACCACACAGAACTACTGGAACTGGGGGTACATAAGACCACCCTGCACAGGAGGAGGGGTCATCAGAGACATTACTGAGTGCTTGGTCTGATTTGAGGAGAGATGGGCTTGATGCACCATAAATAAAGATGGTGGAGAATCAGGGCTCCTGGCAGGAAGTAGGCTGGGATGGCACCGGGCAGAGGTGAAAGAAGACACCCCTTGAAGTTAGGTAATTAGACCAGGGCTGTGGTGTCAGGCCCTGTTACTGATGTAGCATTAGAAGACTAGCACAGTCTGTGTGGGACACACAAAGGATGTTAGACTAGGATGTTAGACTACAGGCCCCTGGTATAGTTGCATATGGAACAGAAAGAGGATGAGAAACTGTCTTAGTCTGAGCTAGTGGGCTGCATGTGATTTTCTAATGGGAGGTGAAAACTTACCCCTGTTAGGGAAAACGCTGTCTGATGAGTAACATGGACAGAGAGGCTCCATCACTGCCTTTATTATACAGCTCACTGTATGATGGTCAGTGGAAAGAATGCCTCTTACATTGGTTCTCCAGGGGGAAGAATGTCACCTTATAAATAGCCTAAAAGAGCATTGGTGTCACTTAAACTGACCTGAGAGATACAAATAGCTCATTTCTCATTGAACCCCTACCAACCTCCAGGGGAACCCTGGTGGGGAAACACTCCTCTGGAATAAGAACTCGCCTATTACAAGCTCCACAATTTATGTTGAATTTAATAATTGACATACACTATATCTAAAAAAAATTTTTGTGCTAGGGATTCAGTTTAAGAGGTCCACTAATTTCTACTAATGAGTACCATTTATTGAGTTTAATATTTAACTGGGCAGCACTGGTATGAAATGAAATATGTAGAAATGAATGAAATATGCACATAACACCCACCTTCTGCTGATATGGAAGAGGGACACTTAATCTAATGTAACCAACAAGGGTTTTTTTTAAACTACTTTTTCTTTATATTAACTTTTTAAAAGAGCAAATCTAATAAATTTGAATATGTATTTAGGGTTTAAGGCAAAACTTTTTTTTTTTTTGTATTTTATAAAGGTGTAGGTTATGTTCAGTCTTGTTTCAGGAACAGTGTT
This sequence comes from Pyxicephalus adspersus, assembly GCF_032062135.1. Lineage (NCBI taxonomy): Eukaryota > Metazoa > Chordata > Amphibia > Anura > Pyxicephalidae > Pyxicephalus > Pyxicephalus adspersus. The sequence goes on from NC_092861.1 coordinate 86,486,016, forward strand.
TTCTATGCAGTCACCAGTAAGGTGCTAGTTGCTGGTTGCCTGACCCACTGTACTGGTTCCTAAAGAACACATTGTACATTGTACAGTGGGTGGTAACGAACTGCTAAGTCATACCCCCATTCTCAGTGGGCTGCTGTGGGTGAGATGCTACATCATGGCAGATGCTTACCTGACCAGCAATCCCACACTGTGCGTCACCGCAGTGTATCATACCCTGTTTATTCTCTCTGATGGCTTCGCTCACAGCAGCAAAGAAGATTATTATTATTATTATTATTATTATTATTATTAATAATAATAAACAGGATTTATATGGCACCAACATATTATGCAGTGCTGTACACTAAATAGGGGTTGCAAATGATAGACAAATATAGACAGTGGCACAGGAGGAGAGGACCCTGCCCAGAAGAGCTTACAATCTAGGAGGTGGAGGAAGTATCACAAAATATGAGGGGGGAATTGGAATGGAGGGAAGTAGTGATGGTTTCAAAAGACAGAAGATGATGGGTAAGCAAGTTTGAAAACTGGGTTTTAGTGTTCTTTTAAATGAGCAGAAAGTAGGATCAAGCCGAATAGGAGGAGGAAGACCATTTGAGAGAATTGGGGCAGCTCTAGAAAAGTCCTGGAGCTGTGAGTGTGATGAGGTTATGACTGAGGAAGTCAGTTGTAGCTCATCGGAGGAATGGAGAGAGCGGCTGGGGGAGGATCAGGGAATTAGTTGTCTGTCCTCTGTTGTCTGTCCTTGTCGCCATCCTCAGAGCAGACAATGGATCTGTGTGCAGGTGTGTGCTGAAGCCAATGAGCAGGTATGTTCTGGCTGCAATCCTGCCCTGCCATTGGCTGCAGGAACTTTATAGCCTCTCTGCTCCTAATTTTCAGAGCCTGTTGTAGTGTTAGGTTTGGCTCACCTGTTGCATGCCCCTGTGATTTTATACTACCTGCCTGACTTTGCTTCGGGTTTACCCATGAATACCTGGTTTAGTGGACTGATTACTGTGTATAACCTCTGGCTCTGTTTTCTGGACTCCCCTGTCCTGCTTTTGTGGGCTCCTGGTCCACTGTAAGACTTTCCCGGATGTCATGCTTTGTGCACAAAAGTCATGGGGGCAACTGTGGGCAGGGATGGTACAACTAGCCTCCTGAGGGTGAGCGGGGGGCTCACTATATGTGAAGAGTGCAGATTTGGGTTAGATTGGGGCACTGGCATCTGTTGAGCACTGATGCTGTACCAGGGCCATACAGTGATGTCCTTTTTAACATGAAGCATTTTTTTTTTATAAATGTGCAGGAAAAAAAAAAGAAGTTGCCTCAAACTGACATTAATGTTGGAGTTTAAGCATACAGAAATCAGACACATTGGTGAGATATAGAATCATCATTACTGACTTCACTCTTCATTGGAAATGACAGAAACTTCACCAGTCGTCTATAGTAACCTTTCATTTCCCAGTTCATAGTAAAAGGGCAGTCAGCTAAATAAAGAGCATCTTCACATGGGTCTCATTTTGGGGACAACAAGATCTTCTGTGTTAATCAAGTAATTAGGCTTTATTAGCATAATAAAATGTGGAAAAAAACTATTTTGCAGGGACAAGAGATTTGGAAAATCTTTGCTTTACTCATAATAATAATAATTCAAATATCCTGATTCATTTAGGTTAATATCAATCCATTTGAGATTCATTGCAAAATTGAAAGAGGGCAATGACTTGACAGCTGCAATACATTTTTTTAAAGGATTGAATCAAAAATAATAAAACAATGAAATCACTCAAGTATGGTCACATTTCTTTGCAATCCTTCCATTGCTTTGCAATTTTCACAAAATGGATTTGAAAGTTTGATCATGCTAATATATTGCTTTGTGTATGGCTAGATGGGAAAAATTGTATTCTAATGCATAACATCTGAAAGTTATCACCATTCCAAAGTTGTTTGTGTACTACACAAGGGGCTCCATAAAAAGAACAGGGAATCTAACATTCCCTCAAACATTCCTGGTGGGAATCTTGTAGGTTCATGTGTTTCAGTGACAGTAATTGATTCCCACCAGGAAATGTTTGAGGGAATGTCAGATTCCCTGTTTTATTAATAGGGCCCATTGTAATAGGGTCAGAAGTGTAGCCTATGGGTGACAACATTTTCATTGATGAAGAGTAGTAAATGTAAATGTGATCTCCCTAGGACAGGAAGTGTGTTATTAACAGGTACACCAGGTAAAGAATAGGGGGAAAAACATGTTAAAATAAAATAAAAAAGATAGCTATTATTATTATTATTATTATTATTATTAATAATAATAATAATAATAATATTAATAATCAGGATTTATATAGCGCCAACATATTATGCAGGGCTGTACATTAAATAGGGATTGCAATTGACAGACAAATACAGACAGTGATATAGGAGCAGAGGACCCCGCCCCGAAGAGCTTACAATCTAGTAGGTGGGGGAACTAACACACAAGAGGATGGGAGATATGTAGTGGTGGGAAGAGTACTGACGGTTTCAAAAGACAAAAGAAGATGGGTAGGCAGATTTGAAAAAATGGGTTTTGAGTGCTCTTTTAAATGAGTAGAAAGTAGGAGCAAGCTGAATAGGACGAGGAAGATCATTCCAGAGAGTTGGGGCAGCTCTAGAGAAGTCTTGTATGCGTGCGTGTGATGTGGTTATGAGTGAGGAAGTCATTAGTAGGTCATTGGAGGAGTGGAGTGAGTGGCTATATTTTTACCAGGTCAGAAATGTAAGTGGGACAATAACTGTGGAGGGATTCGAAGGCAAAGCAGTCCAGACGGGAGATGATAAGAGCATGTACAAGGAGTTTGGCGGTCTCAGGGGAGAGGTAGGGGCGGACAGCTACCTAAAAAACTTCAATATAAAATGAATTTTTGGTTTAAGCTTTTAAAATTGAAAAGTGATTACTATGTTATACTTTTGGGAAATGCCCTGCACATTCCTACGCAGTACTGAAGCTGCTTTTTATGTAGGCATGTTCTAAGCAACCATGAACACCAAGCACCTTTGTTTCGGAAGCATCACTTTTGAATTTTAGCTTTGTGCACTTTTTAATGTCAGAAAAGAAATGCTGTGGTAAGGTTAACCACAAACTGTGTGCCTGTACACTGTTTAGTTCTCCGAACAGCAAAATGTTTACAATGTGCCAAGAATACCACAAGAAGCTCACATTCTCAGAGACAGACCGCTGAAAGACATTAAGTTGACATTAGAGGAAAACAATCAGAATAAATATAGTTTTAGATCAAAAGCTATTAAAATGAATGCAGAATGGCAGTGAAATCTAACGCAATCTCTTATTCTTCCCACTCCGGTGTGAAATTATTTTTTTTGTGCTGCAGAATACAGAATTGCCAGAATATAACTCGGGGACAGAACAGTGTTTTCAGAATTTTAATCATTTTCTTGGGCTTATGTGGGATGTGTGGATGGTAAAAAAAAAACACATCTTTAACAGTTTACTAAATTGTAAAATCCTTACAGAAGTTTATATTGTTTTGTATCTCCTGTTTACTTCAGCTTCTCTTCCCAGTTCATGGAGTAGCCAAAATAAAAGTTTTCCTTGGCTCATGAGAATCCAGCAGCCATCCTGTAATGCAGCCTATTACCTGTGTGTTAGGAACAGTCTGAGGTCTGTGACCAGGGATTACTCCATTGGGTACACTTGGGACTAATCACTATATTGAAGGAACCTTTATCAACTGGGAAGCTAGCAAGCTGCTTCCTCTCTGTATCTGTTCCGCTGTATAATTTTGAAATTGCTGTAATTCTCTTTCAAAATAAAGTTTGAAAAACCTTAAAGTTTGAAGATCCATCTGCCCACCAACTTCTAGAATCACAATTTGGCACCTACATAGTTATTTATCAGCAGTGTAAAAGGTTTTTTCACAGGTTTGTAAGGATTATCGGGGTCCCCAGCATTAGTTGGCCATTAGGTGTGGGCTTCCCTGAATTAGGTGTCTGTCTAGGAAGTAATCAGCCTGCACCAGAAATTCCCTAGAATATGGTGCAGGTTTCATAGGTAGATGTTTTCACATTGCATACATCAGAGTAAAATCATAATGTATCTCACTCACTCAAGGGACTCTGAAACTAATAATTTAGATATTAAATGTATGAATAAATTCAGTAAACATAAATTTGAGGCTGAATTTATAATTTTTCTTCCCTAGGGCATCTAGCTTATACTGCCCCCTGGCCATGCTGACTGCGGATCTCTGCTTAGAACCGGCATTTTGATTTTCAATGTTGCTATCAATCTGCACTGCTTGGGCCTACAGGTTCTTCCCACCGCCACCGCAGGCCTTTCAAGAATTCCCTGAAATGCTCATGCACCTTGAGACATGGGGCTGGATATTTTGCTATGCACTTTCAGTGTCAGGCTTGTTGGACTGCAGATTGAAAAATGAGCCATTTACCTTCAAGTAACAAGTATAAGACTGTGGGAGTTCAATGAATAACTGCAATGGTCATTGTTTGTCTTGCAGTCATTTATCAGGGAAGAAATGTTAAAACCATTCCACTCAATGTGTGACAGCCCCCCCCCCCCTGTATGATTTTTCTTTCTGTAACTTTAGATGTGGTCTATGCCCCAAAGTTCTTTTTCTCTTGCTCTGTTTGGCGGCACCCAGCACCTGGACAGGAAATATGAGAAACTCTCACTTAATAGGACATAGACAGTGAATGGTTATTTAGACGGATTTTCCTGATGTCCTGTTTTTCCATACTAGATCTCTGTCATAAAGTATTTGAAAATGACAATGCAAACAGTTCTCTATCAGACACTGATAAACAAGGCTGACATTTGCAGAAAAACAGTTTCCGTTGCAATGGTTAACTTTTTTTATGACTACTGAAAATCTGGGTGCCTATTTTGCAGTTCTAAATACCATCAGAGCTCACACTCACAGTTATATGTCATGCCTTTCATCACATATCTTACATTGTTTAAAGGTGTTGGAAGAAAGGCCCTGTATACAAATAATATGACATTAACACAATAAGGATATATTGTAGGTTGCAAACACTATGCAGTTCTCATTCAATACTCTGTTACTTCCCTTACTTTTCTTAGGAAACTAACAGGGTTCCTCAACAGTAAGCCATGATTATTACCCGGACTCTGACAGCATGCCATACACTCAGCACTTATGCTGCCTCAATGTAGTCATGGCCCAGGGTTTGTGGGAAATCTGACCCTGGGTAAAGTCTGGCCAAGTAAATGAGATTTATAAATGTTGTATGACAGAACATGTTTTACATGCTAGATGATTTGTATTTCTGTCTATCTAGTACTGAGATGTATGCAGCTGTGCCCCACAACATACATATGCCTGGCAGGGGTCTAAGATATCTCTGCTGCGGTTCCAATTACACTTCCAGGTGGGGCAAAAACCTACCTAGGATCCTGAATTATTAACCTCCCTGGCGATATTCTCGAGTGTGACTCGGGGTTCATTTTCAGTACCAAAGGCGGTAACCCCGAACCACACTCAGGATGGAATTGCCAGGGAGTTCAAAAAGCTTACCTGGTCCCCACATGCCCGCAACATCCTCCAGCGATGCCCAACATCTTCTTTCCCTGGCGATGCCTGGCCAGGCATCTGTGTAACCTGGCGAGGCCCGGCCGGCATCTGCATCCCTGACATGTGAACATTGGGGACGCGAGTCCAGTGGAAGCAGATGCCGGCCGGAGATCTGTGTGCAAGCCTGAGGATGCTGGGTGGGACCATACAGCTGGGAGGCAAGACCAGGCGGGAAATTTAAAATCCCCTTGTACCGCTTTTACATTTAAAAATACTTATTATTCATACAGCCAGGGAGGTTAAAGCTGTTGACGGCTGTGGCAGATAATATTGGGGGAACCTGAGTAATCCATCAATCCTGGAAGGAATTTGCTCAAATTAAATCCGCTATTTATTGGCAAAAGTTTTTAATCCTGGAGATCCATTCCAGGTTTTCTGGATCACCCAGGTTTACACATGATAGTCTATCTTCTCCAGTCTTAAAGAACTTTAATAAATCTGGCCAATTATGTGTCCCTCTGCCTGGGTCATGGTGAACTCCAAAGATAAATTTGCCTTGAGAGGTCATGAAAGAAGAGCAGCTTGTAATAAGCTAGTTATATATCGTGCTAATTAGTGAAATAATTTGTCTCTGTATGCTGAAGAGGATGTTTAGCCAATGGTGGTGTGATAATCTGATTGGTTGGGGTATATTTGTAAGCTAGAGCTACCATACGCTGTTCCCAGTAGATGGGCACTCCCTGGGGAAAATCAAGGTGTGTGATCTTGCTGGTATTGACCATTATTCAATAAAAGATGGGTATTATCTTTTTATTAGGAGAAGCAGCACTGATGAGCGCATCTCTCTATCACCTTACTCACTTTCATTCCTGAGCATAAAAAATACATTTAGTGATTTATTACCAAATGCAGAGCCATAGTAGTTTGTCTTCTATATCTGCATGGAGTTCTGATTAGAATACAATACTGGAATTCTGATCTATCTATTTCTGCTGTTTGTGTGTTCCTCCACCAAGTCACATTGAAAATCTAACATGTGAACCATTTGCAGCAGGGGCACTTTATTGAGAAAAGTCATGTTAAAAAATGTAATATAAATGGAACATTGGAAATTGTATGCAATTAATGTAAAATGTCCACTGCCACAAAAGGAAATATATTGCCCGATACATAAAACAGTAGCTTCGCAGTGTCATTTTTTTCTACTTTGGATAAGAAGTCTTATCTAAAATAGATTATATAAAATAATACAGAAGATAACACCATATTTAGAATATTTTAATTGGCTTGAAATTCCTCCGCTCTGCAAGGACAAATGAAACCATTTTCTCCTCAATATACCACATTAAAAAACATTCAATTCCTTTACAACTGTTTTAACTGAACCGTCTCCAAGCTTTTCATTAAATGGCACTTGTCTATTAAAGATTTAAGATTTACTTAATATATCATGAAAAGGCAGCAAAAGCTGGTTGAAATATGCGTGACATATCTAAAGTGCATTTCTGACAGCTGGAGGTACAATGAAGAACTTTTCAAATTAATTTTAAATACCACTAACTCCTTGGTGGTTTGTCTAGCTCTCCTCTATGTAATTCATGTTTAAAAAAAAAAACACAGCCGAGGTGCTTTGTCGATTAACTTGCCTTTGAGGTGAAAAATATACCTTTAATTTACTTGGGAGAAAGTCTGACACATTAGGATTTTTACAAAGTGGATTTTTATTTTGGCCCAACAAAGGAACAAAGCAATTAAACGAACTAGTAAGGCCTAGTAATGACATGATAAGGAAATGTCATTTGAGTTTCTGTATATTTTGTTTTTGACTGCACAATGCATCAATATTAAGAGATGTCAAAATAATGGCCACAATTACAACCTGGCAGCTCTGCTGTCCCATAAACCTTCCTGTCATTTTAAAGGGCAAACAACATTCACATACAATACAATCTCACATAACCGGTCCTATTCATAAAGTGCAAGTTCTGGAGAAGATAGAGAATAAAGAAGGGTATGCACAATGATGTTTGGATAGATGGCTGACATTGATTAAAAGATATAAATTGGGAAAGTATGAAACTGCTATGGTGCGCTATTCGTTCTCTACAACGTTATCTTTCATGGGCTTTCCAACATTTATTATAAAATTGCTACAAATTTATTTAAATAAAAAAAAAAATAATACAAGAAATATTAAGCAAAATGAGAACTAATCTTCTTCTGGGTCCTTTAAGGGATATATTTTCCCTTTTAACTGCTGAAACGTATAAAATATTATTTTAAGAAGGAATATGTGGATACATAAATGGGTGCATGTTCCAGAGAAATGGCTAGATTACTGCCTATAACATAGCCACACCATGTATTTTTTTTTAAGGAATGGGTTGAAATGAGGTGTGACCAAGTTAAATATGTTCAGGAAGTATGACAGGCAGATAATACAAATGACACCCACGTAGTATAAAGAAAAGGCAGATATAGTCAATGACAGGCACATAACATGCAGATATACCAGCAGGTAGATATTAATGGCATGCAGTATTCTTTAAAAGACAGATTCCACCAATAAGCAATTGATCCAGTGACAGATTCCTCAGTACCCCAATGACAAGAAGGTACCAGTCAGAATGGAGGAGGGCAGTCAGGATTTAGTTGTCAGCTAGGATAGAGGCGACAATCAGGACTCCTGAGCACATTGTGAAAAGGTGCCAATTGAGAAAAGTCTAGCCCTACTTATCAGTGTCACCGTGTATTTAGGACTTCGTCGTATCAACATCAGAAAGGTAGCCTTCATGACGGTGGTCATTGGTCACAGAATGGTGACCAGCATTGCCAATCCCTGGAAATGCTTTTCCATTATCCAGAAATAAATCGGATGGAGCAGACTAGTAGAGAGGAGTGGGTAGACGTGGCTCTGGCCATACTACCCACCCTTAACTTACTTTGCTGTGATAACCAAATGCAAATGTTTGGCAGGTGCAGAGATACAAAAAAGGGGGTAAATAGAAAAGAATGTGGTACAGCTGCTGTGGACAGTGATGGGAAATTTGGAAAATGGGTAAACTCATCTAGAAGGCCAGTAATTCAACTAAAACGCCAGACTAACTAACCCAGAGTCAGTTTTAGGTATGGACCTGAGGTGTTGTGAATGCCAGCAGCAGCAAACCCTTGCCCAGGCCAGTTACAATTTACTCCTAACACTTTTATATTAACGCCCACAGTCGGCCCAGCAGTTCACCCCATTCCCTTCAGTCACATTCCTCAAAGCAAGTTTTAACTTAGGGCAGGCTGAATATCCTGCATGGAGTTTACATGGCAAGCATATTAAGTTTCTGCACAAGCTGCTGCCTCTAAAATTGACCACATTCACTTTGTAGATGTACATGTAATGGAGGCCTGCACCACACGTGATGATGATTTGTTATTGCTTTCCTAAGGTCTCATTATGTGTATGTGTTAATCTGTGTGTATATGTATGTCATTGAATGAGAATGATGCTGCATAGTAAAGTGTCATTTGTCTATTACTGTTTTTTTTTGTTTTGGTTAATATATTTATGTGGAACACTGCACATGCCTATTTTTTGTATATACTGCGAAGGCACCAAACACACCACTTGTTGGGAATGGGGGGGGAACAAAGTAGGTGGTCCAAGGAAAAAAAGTTAAACCCTGTGCAAGAATTCACTTTTGTAGGGAGCATCATCCATCCAGATGCTTCAAGCTCTTAAACTTGGTTTGTGCTTTAATTAAAGAGAATGTGGCCAGCTTTATAATATGAAAAGATAAGCGATGAAAGACCTTTAAAGCCAATACCATCAATATATTAGAAAAATAACAAAATTGTATTAATAATAAACATTAAAAGCAAACATAATTTAAAATACATAAAACACAATAAAATCGTGGGTGTATATAATGACCTCTCCTTACAGAATACCCCCAAAAGGGTTTAAATTCTGAATTACTTCCCGACACGCGTTTCACGGAAAAAATCCACTTCTTCAGGAGGAAGGAGAGGAGAAGTCTGATGTTTGTACTTCCAGCAGCCCTCCTATTTAAAATTGTTGCAAGGAAGGAGGTGGTTATGGCAGCAATGGTATATTCAAATCCCGTTTAGCTAATTAGTGAATAAATAGATTTATAATACCTCTGCCAATATTTATTGAGAGAGAAGCTTGTAGGAAAGAACACCTGTATGAAATAATGTGAGCCACAGGGTCTCCTAAATTTATGGCTGCTTTGGGCTTAAAATTTTAGTGGTCAACTTAAATGAATATAGGAGGTCTTTGAAGTAGTGGCCAAAAAGCAACCTGAGGACAAATGAATAGTGATCATAATTACACGTGTTTCAGCTGCAGCCAATAGATAGATTTCCTCTCACTTCTTGTTGTGTCAGCAAATTATTAAATGAAAGGAAATCAGTTTGAATACATCAAAATACTTTAAGGGGTCATGTTGCCCTATGCTAAAGAGAAAATGCCTTTGAAATTAGTGTTTTTTGTTTTAACAAAACAACAACCCCAAACACACCAGTAAACAACCAACATCTTGGTTCCAGACTGACAGGATTGACTATGTAGAGTGGTCAGCCCAACCTCAGACCTCAATCCAATAGAAAACGTGTGAGGCGACATCAAAAATACTGTTTGAAGCCAAGACAAGAAATGCAAACTGTGGAATGTAGTATAATCATCCTAGGCTGGAATACCTGCTCATTGGTGCCAGAAGTTGATTAGACTCCATGTAACATAAATGTGCAGTTTTCAGAAACAGCGGTCATACAACTAAATATTAGTTCAGTGATTTAAAGGGAAGGAAAATCTTCAAACATTATTATTTTATACTGTGAATACTGGAGTTTGTATGGAAGAATGCAGACACGTCCTAATAATCCATTTCTGTAAAGGAATAACACACATTAATAATTATATATTATTCTTGATGTTTTGATATGGAATAAAATATGCAGTGTTCCCAATCATTTGGGTGTATGGAATTTAAAGCTTATTTATTTTGAGCTTTATTAACTTTTTTAAACACACTGCTATTATTCCGAACACAACCGTGTGTATATATATTATTGTGCAGCATTTAAATTAAAATTAACAAAAAAAGAGACTAAGAGCTGCAGGATTAGAATTACAAACATAGCACAGGATCAGGAACCAGAATTATAGTCTGTGAAAAGGCAATGTCTGACTCAGCCGACAGAACAGTAACCAGAAGAAAAGCCAAATCATTACTATTAAAAAAACGGAAAACAAAACCAAGGACTCAAGCCAAGTCATGACCACAAGCAATCACAATTTAGGAGATGGCCCAGCGTGATGTATAAATATAATTCAGAATACTAGAAGTTTCACATTAACCAACCCTGTGGAAAGTCAGAACAAACAACTTTGGTTCTTTCCCAGAAAGAGGCCTTTTCAGATTTTAGTCCAATAAAATACAAACAGTTGGATCTAGCTTGGAATATTAATTGGAAGGCCTTCACATACTCACACAATATTTCAAGAATCTCAGTTTCTCCATACAATATCTTCTTTAATCTACTCACATTTAAAATTGGCTGATTGGCTAAAACACAGTTGATCAAGCTCCATGCTACCATCTTTTTTTTTTGTTATTGCCTAATTATACAGTTATCCGTAGGTATTGAGAGCTGTAGAAATACGTTTTGGACCTGGATCAGCATGTCCTGACCTTTATTCTTTAGTTGAAATTGTGTTGTTATTCAAATGTCACAGAAAACAGACTTCTTGTGCACAATGTTTGTTTTTTTCTGCTGGCATAACAAGTTATTCTTCTATTCAAGGCTAGATGCAAATAATCAGTGTTTTCAGCCATTAGCAACTGGTTGTTAGAATGCCAGATAAACTAAATGTGATTGCAGTTTCTTTTGGAGCTATCCATCATCAAGTAAACTAGTCAATAACTCACGGCCATCTATTTCCCTCAATGATACAGCAATACCATCATACTAATGTTTTAAATCTTTTTTCAGATTTCAGCTAAGACCTGCTATTAGATGGGGTGCCTAGTTCACAGTATGTGAATACTATTCCATCTTTTACTATTGCTTGCATGACACATTGACTAGTGTACATGGTCAAAGGTCTCCTGAGTGTACTCCAATACAACTATATTCCCTAAGTAGGTTCAAATAATTTCAATTATTTCTAATATCTCTTTGATTTTTCAATTTTGTTATCTAATGTTTGGGTCTTTCACAGCCTATTGTCCAAATTTACTTAACTTTAGCACAAATAAAAAATTGTACCCAAAAGCAATGGGTACGATATGTCACTTCTCTTTCCTTGGCAAAGGCAACAGGGTGGTGAAGAAACGTGTCTACAGATTTCTGCCCACTTTTCAAACAACTTACATTTGGCTTTCCATTGTTTCTCTTTTCTACCCCCTCATCGACATAAAAATGAAATTATTTAACAGAACTTGTCCAAAGTTCCTTAATTTAGACCCATGCAGCTGTTTTTTTTCGCATTGTAGGCAAATCATAGCTGGTAGGAGGGGCAGCAATGGTACTGTATATAGCTTCCTAAAAACAGGAAGCTGTGGCAATGCTCATATATGCAACTGTGCCTCCATAATTGACAGAACTGAAGCACAGGAGAGGAGCCCCTATATCCGTGATTGTGTTGCTTTTCTCTGTGCAAGGAGTGGTTAATTTAAAGTCATAGTAAAATTAATATAATAAATATTTTTGCACAATGAAAAAATATATATACAGCAATCAAGGAATTGAGCTTGTTCACCTAGCAAGGTGAAATATCTGGCAGTTAATGTTTTTTTTTCCATTACGTCTATTTTGGTGTTCTTTGTAACATGAACTTCACATTAAGTAAGCTCACTGAATTATTATTTAGTAAGTGAACAGCCTGAACCTCTTTAGTAAATCAGCTTCATTGCCAAAAGCCCTTATCTTTTCTCATCCTTCTAAAAATGTGTTTTTGCATGTGTTCCGATTGGTGGGATTTCCCATCACCTCGGGTCTGCCAAATTGGAACAAAAAACGTAAAAACTTAATAGAAATCTTCCCCATTGTACAAAAAAAAAAACACTAGTGCTTAATCTGCAGTATATTGATTTCACCTGGAATAGTTGCCTGGAAGAGAATAAATTTCATGCTAACAATTGTTTTACCTGCCATTTGTAGTTAACCTTATTGAACTGCAAATTTATTCTGAACACTAGAGTAAGGGCATATTGTGCCATTCAATAGTTTAAATAGTTTAAGCATTCAGGCCACATATTATATGATTATTGGCTGTTAAAGCAACTGCATGCCTGGTCCTTTTTTGGATGGATTACCCATATACCATCCTAAACAGTAATCCCTGACATTTTCAGCAATCTCCGTATGACATATAATAATGAGTGCAAAAGCTTTTCTTTAGCATCACGGTTTAGGAAGAAGATCCTTCTCTATTTCAGCGTATCCCATCAACATGTGTTTGACGTATGAGAACATTGTGTGATTTCTGCACAGACTGGAAGGGATGCTTCTTTATGGTCTCTTCATCTAGAAGTCAGAAACATTTCAGTGAACTGGAATAAGTTTTCTGACAGTAAATACTGTAGCTGTATTCTGGAAATGACAGCCAGTAACACTATATAGATTATCCCCAAGGATTTATCTAAGTGTTTACAGACTAGTAATCTCCTACTCGAAATATGTCCTTGCCTCAGATTGATTAAATTCTGCTGTATTCTAAACTGGAGGCATAAATAAAAGCCATCTCTCCTAAACAGTAAAATAGAGGTTTAAAGAACTGTAATATTAAACAAGTTGGAGATCTTTTTTAGGCAGGTAGAAGCCCTTAAATGGACAGTAACTGAAAAAGGGTAAAGTCATCCATGCTTTTAAAAACATATACAGCCATGGACAAATTTGTTGGTACCCTTACAGCTCCATTTAAATGGTGATTAAATAAAAAGCATTATTCCATGTTTATCTGTAACCAATGAGCAACAAAAAACCAAGTATAAAAAGAAATTAAATATTGCTTATTCTGAAAAGGTATTCTAAAATCACCCGTATACCATTGTTAGTAAGTCTAGATCATAAATAAATGATTTTTAATGGTTTCTTTAATTATAATCTTACATATCCTATTATGCTATGCTTCATTCAGTCCATTTAAATGAAGAAAATTAGTCACTCCTTATGCTGTTTATCAATGTCTGTTCCACACTAGGCAAAAATCAGAGGGAAAAAAGGGAGAGTGTCTTCTGAGATCAGATATAACAATATAGACAAGCATAAAGACCATCTCCTAACAGCTTGATAGTCATTTGGCAATTTTTTTTTTTTTTTTTTTATATTAAAGACATTAAAGGTCAGTGTGACTATAGCTAAAGGACTGTAGCAAAGGAAAAGGCACCCCAAAATGTAAATCCCAGATGGAAGAATGGAAGCTAAAAATCCAAGGGAAACTTATAAGGTTAAATATAAAAGAAAAGAATAAAAAAGGTCAATCAGTTCCTGATCACACCATCCATTGATTTTTGAGTAAAGGTGGATGACCATCCAGGAGGACCTCATTATTGAAAAACCTAAAGCCAGGAATTTGCTGAAATGCAAAAATGAAAAATGTAAGGAAAAGAACACCATACCTTACTGTGAAATGTAGAGGAGGTTTGGTCATGTTTGGGTGTGCTTTACTGCACTTGTCATGGAGTGACTTGAGTCAGTGCAGACTCTCAAGACATTGTGGAGATCAAAAATCAGAGATCTCCGTCTCGGTGCATCTTCTAACAGGATAAGAGGACAATAGGAGATTATTGCAGAAGGGACATTGCCTGTCCCTTTCTGCAATAATGACCCGCCGGATCATGTATTCCTAAATGTGAAACTTTAGTTTCATTTCAAATATGGAAACATTGTGAGTGCCAATCACCTTTGGCAGTTTCAAGTTATTTGGGACAATTGTTGGTTCTTCTGATGGGTACCATTAACTTTTTCCACATATAAACCATTCAGCCGTAACCTAAACACATTTTATTCATAATGTAATATTGGTTATATCTGTTATTTTGTAAATTTTCATTTTCATGCTTGGCTTAGGCACATGCACACAGTGATAAATATACTTTAGTAATATATTTCAGTTTTGGAGGCAGATTTATTATTTGTTCTATATATCTAATGTGTTATTCCAATTTTCACCAACATACCGATCAACTAAAATACTGATACCACTTGGCTTTTATGCCACTAAAGCTCCACCACACCATACACAGCAAGCTATCACAGCACTGTTCCGAGACCTTTTTTTCCATAGTCAGCAATATGTGTTAAAGTAGCTCTGGTAGGATTGGATCAGATGGACCTGGCCTTCCTCCAACATGCCACAATACGCCTTGAGAGCCCAGGACCTTGTTGCCAGTTAACCAGTTATCCTTTGCCGTTCAGTTATCCTGAACCAACTTAGG
This sequence comes from Pyxicephalus adspersus, assembly GCF_032062135.1. Taxonomy (NCBI): domain Eukaryota; kingdom Metazoa; phylum Chordata; class Amphibia; order Anura; family Pyxicephalidae; genus Pyxicephalus; species Pyxicephalus adspersus. The sequence continues at coordinate 86,501,017 of NC_092861.1, forward strand.
TAGGTACTAATCACTGCATACTGGGAGCACCTGCTGCTTTAGAAATGTTCTGACCCAGTCATTCAGCACAATTCAGAGCCACTTACACTTTCCCATTTTGTTTTGTTCCAACACATCACTCCTGAGAACTGACTGTTCACTTGCTGCCCTAAGGTATACTTTAGGGTAAACACAAAAATATTATAATGGCACATTAAAATATTGTCCTACTTTAAGACTGGCTGGGCAAAGGAGAAAAGGTTTTACAGGTATTTAGTGGCTATGCTTAGGCATGCTTGAATAGAAAATGTGTCTTCTTCCAAAGTTAAGTAGGAACTGCCTGTATAAACACACAATCATTTGCATTTTATAGGAATTGTACTTTTTGAGCAAGCACATTATTCTTCTCATTTTAATTTCTGAAATAACACTTGTTTTCTCGTTGGGTTGTGCATCTTTGTGGCTTTTAGAGCTCCAAGAATAACTGTAATGTCACAGATGGCATTTTACTGGCATTTTTTCAGCTTCATTACTTCATCTTTTCTAATACAGAACAGTTTAACGGTTTTGCCTGGATTAATAATTTCACAATTAAGCAAAGTACATTATTGTGTATAGCAAAAAAATATATAATTTTGTTGTTGAAAACCAAATGAGAAAATACAAATTTACTGTAAACTAAAAGCCAAGCCTGCAATGCTTAATAAACTTGTAAATCACACAAAGAAGGTAATATAAGGGGTTGTGAGAAAACAGCAAAACTAAACATAATGAACAGTAAGTAATCAGGATGTATGTAGATGTTGAATGATACAAGTTAAGATAAATTATCCAGACATTTGTTTATTCATTGTGCATAGTGCTCACCTCTAGGTAGGTATTCCTTATGTCTACTTGGGATCTATAGGTAAATTTAAATTCAATGGTTCCCCAACTGTTATCTCTATACATGTGAATTATAAACAAATATATAAAACACATGTACATGAAAAACAATGACATTGTGTGAAAACTCTCACACATGCTGTTGCAATCTAGTGAACACCTGCGCTGATAAAATAAGAATTACACTTCCTCCTTTGGTCTACTCTTGTATAACTAAAGCTGCGTACACACTTCCAATTTTTATCGTTCAAAATAAACGACGAACGAACGATCGATTGGGCAAAAATCGTTCGTAAAAAAGTAACCAACGACGCCGACGAACGAGGAAAGTCGTTGGAAATGAACGACCGGACCGGCGGATCGGATTGGACGACGATCGTTGACCATCGTTCGTGTGTACGATCGTTCATTGATCGTCCATGGTCTGAGCATGCGTGATGAACGAACGTTCCTGTGGTGCACGTAACTTCCTGTATCGTTCAAACGATCGCATCTATTGTGTGTACAATATCTACGAACGATCGTGTCGTTATCTGTATGTACAGGATCGGTGCTATATGATCGTTCGTCGTTCGTTTACCAACGATAATAATTGGAAGTGTGTACGTAGCTTTACTCACAATATGGATCAATCCTAACTTCGGGTAAGATGTATGGGTCTTATAATTCGACAAAGAATCCAAGTTACCCATCAAATTTCTTTCCATTTCAGACCTCACATCTTAGTTCACAATTTGCCTTAATTGGGATGTGTGCAACTTGTAATTCATCAAGGATCCCACCAGATGTAAGCAAGGAAGCTTTACCATCTCTATTGGCTACAGACTGGTTGAACTTGATGGACTTATACCTTTTTTCAACCAAACTATATAAATGACAATATTTGAATTTAGAGTTTGGCTAGATGGTGCTGCACCTTGTCACTTAACATACAGGGTAAGGCATTAGCTGGAATGATAGTGTTACACAAGCTGGCCCATGATGGTGAGTTCATATGCACAAGGGGAGCACACACCAAAGAGTATTCCATTTCAGCAACTATACCTTAGTGTGAAAGGTGGAGTTATCTGAATGCCCAGAAAGTCTTTAAAGTAGAACTAAAGTCCCACTTTAAACTTTTCACATTTCAGATAGATGGTTATTGCATTTTGCTAAGCTATGCAACACAGCATTGGTTTCCAGGGACACCCAGACATTCAGGCTTCCCTACATGCTGGAATGAATGAATGAATGAATGAGGCATGTCATACATCATTCCAGTTCAACCAAAGATTTAGGCTGAAGGTTGTCTTCAGGAAGTGGAGGTAAGATGGCGGCACCCTGTAATGGAATGGGGATAGGTGATGTACTTGAGGGTTTATTTTTGCTCTAAAAGAACATTTCCACCTGACTCCCACATCTGAGTATTAAATGAAAGAATGCATATTAAGCACCCTTTAGATGTGACCATCAGTATACAGGAAAAGAAAAGCATGCTGGTCTGAAAGTATCCCTGGGAAGAGAAGTAAAGGAAGGCAAGCTCCGGACACTCTCAGAAGTTACCAATACCCCACTGTTACTACTTGCGGTTAAACTACCAGTTTTGAGTTGCTATGTATTATACAAGAGGAAAAATCTGTCAAAATACTTCTACATACAAAGACTGATTAGTGTAACAAGGTATTTACTGTTTTATTCAATATGTAATCAAAGGTATGACTATACTTTTTGTATTTGGTCCTATTCATTTTTATTTCATATAAAAATAAAATGCATGGTTTTTCCAAGAAAATACATAGATTTTCAACTGCTTATTAACACAAATAATCAGCCAACCACATGATAGCACCTCAATGTACTTGTTGTCAATGTGGCCTGCTGAGGTTTGAATCAAGCATCAGATTATGGAATAAAGGTGATGTAAGTGACTTTAAACTTGGCATGGTTGTTGGTGCCAGGTGGTCCGGAGTTTAGAAACCGCTGATCTGCTGGGATTTTCACACACAACCTGCTTTAGGGTTTACAATGAATGGTCCAAAAAAGGGAAAGGGGTATCCAGTGACCATCAGGTCAATGGGCCAACAGGCCTTGTTGATGCCAGAGCTCAAAGGATAATGGCCAGAGCTAACGAAAAGGCAATAGTAACTTACAATTCTACTCCTTAGAACTGACATAAGAATATCTCTGCATGTACAACATATCAAACCTTGAAACGGATGGGCTACAGAAGGAGACCACTCCAGGTGCCACTGCTGTAAGCCAAGAACAAGTCCCTGGGAAAACAATTTGCACGAGGTGACCAAACTTGGTCAAGAGAAAAATGGAAAGTGTTGCCTGGTCAATTAAATCCAGATTTTTCTGCTACAACATTAAGATAGCAGGGTTAGAATATTAAATCAACAAAATGAAAGCATGGATCCATCCTGCTTTTGTATCAACGGTTCAGGCTGGTGGTGGTATGATGGTGTGGGGGATATTTTCTTGGCAGACGTTGAGTCCCTAATCACTGACTGGGCATCGTTTAAATACCATAACCAACATTGGTATTGTTGTTGACCATTGGTAGTGTTATGTCCATTACTTTATGATTGCAGCGTACTCCATCTTTTAAAGGCTATTTCCAGCAGGATATTGTGCAATGTCCTAAAGCTTAGTAACACTCAAACTGGTTAGGCGAAATTATTGTTCTCAAATGGCCACTACATTTACCAGATGTCAAACCAATACATCACCCTTTGGGGTGTGGTGGACAGAAGATTCACATCATGTGCAGCGGACAAATCTTTTCTAACAAATCACTGTCAATATAGAAATAACAAATGTTTCTAGCACATTCAAAAATCTGTGTGATGAATTCTATCATTAGATTAGTTCATTCAGTAGAAATGTAATATTTGCATTGGTCCATAAGGGGTATAGGCGCTAAAGTGGTTGATCTTCTGTCCTTGATCATTTAAAAAACTTTTGTCATATGCCTATAGAGTACCATTTAATACATCATTTGTCACAGCTTGATACAGAGTAATGATGATAATCTTGTTTTTTTCATGAAGATGGCCTAGAGAAGGGGTGAATTAATTAAAGAAAGCAGGGCCAAAGTGGAGCAACCAGATCACCATTGGGTAGGACAAGTTTTGCTTCAATACACACAGTTGAGACAAATGGCTCAACAAGGTAAGAAGCTGCAAACTGTACTCGCTTTGAGGATGTGTTGAGTGTTACGGATCTGTTTATAAAATCTTTAAATTATTTAATCAATGAAAAAAATACACCCACAATATAGCAAAATGTGTCATTTATTATGAAGGCAATAGACAAAAGAAGAAAGCCTATAGTTGGCCATACATTAGCTTATCTCATGCATTTACCTGGCTACCTCTGCAAAATTATTGACCAGCATTATTGAGCTAACATTGAATGATGATCCCTAACAATTGCCACTTCCACTGAATAGGAATTTAGGCATGCTCAATCAATAAATTTATCAACTATGTTTTGTGAATGTCTTGAGTTTATATGTACGGAAAATAAAAGATAGGAAATAAAAGGCTTCCCAGCTTGACAGCCTAGCAGGGCCCATTTATTACAATACACTAATATTTTTTCTACAGTGACTAGTGGTGCATTTTGGGAGTAGATGAAATAGGAGGGTTAAAGTTTTTAACAGAACATTCCTGATTTTTTTTCAAAAACTGTGCCTTCTATTTCTAGTTCAGCTGTAAAAAGCTTGCAGTGATACAAAGGTGCCCCCACAAATGTCACCCCATACCACTTAAAGGCACTAACCTTAAAAAAAAAAAAAAAAAAAAAAAAAAAAAAAAGATGAGAAACTAGAATAAAACCCTGCCTTGGTTCATGGAAGTTAGACATTTTACTTTTTAGGAAGTACACTCCCATGTACCCTCTTACTTAAATTCTGTATGGATTTACTGTAAAATATTACTGAATTTTTTTTTACACATTGCCCAGAATTGCTGTTTAAGTACACATAATAGGTCCCCATGATTTAAGGGACCCTTATACTAATTCTCAGTTTGCACCAACCAAATGTCCACTTATTTAATTTTTAATTACAGAATATAAAAAGATTAATAGCAAAATGTCAAAGTAATGCCAGAACAAGAATGTTATATTTAAATCATATGACAATTCACACATCTGGATTAGGATATTCATTTATTTCAAATGGTTTTTTTTTTCTGAGACCCCAAAGCTTACAGTTCTGTAAACATCAAAATACACACTTTGTTACAATGTGCCAAACATAGGCATTCATTGCCTGGACCACAATGTTACAACTTCTTGATCTCCCATTAGGATTTTCTATTTTTATTTTTACAGTGTGGCCCAGAGCTCAGATCTAGAAGCTTTGTAAGCATTTCCCATAAGGAGTCAGAGTAAATTGATCCAAAGGTACGAATGTTTGTGGAAAACTGTACATCACTTTGGTCCGGCTTTTAAAGATGGTCCAGAACCAATCAGTCACATAAACTTGATTTCACCAGCATGAGCACAACAAACATCTTTAAAACATTGCTCTTGGGTTAATGCAGAAAACAAATGCTTCTTACTTACACTCAATACATACAAAAATAAACTGCCCTCAATTTCAGCAAAAAGCTTTCCCCAGGAAAAATGACTGTTCTTCCAGCCATCAAAAGAAAGGAATGTAAATAAGCAATAAATACAGAGTGTGCTTCTCCATATTGACATATTTACAATTGACTCTTTGGCTTATGTTAGGGTTTTTTTTTTCCAAAATAATATTTATGGTATGATCCAGCCATGTATGAAAAAAATAGTAAGCCAAGTACAGATTGGTGACACTTAAAATGTAAAGAGAATTTACCGCCAAATCTGCACGGCTTTCCTTTGCATTGTTTTAAACAAATTTTATCTAAAAAAGAGAAAACTGCCACATTGTAAATATAGACACATGCAACATATTGGCTCTAAAGTTGTCTCATGAGACGGCTGCATATACAAATACATACAAATCCTCGTGATGTAGGGAATGTCCAGCTCCTGTCTCCAGCACTGTGTGTGATCATGTGGCAATAGATCCATATACTCTATACAGTCATAAAAACAGTCCTTTATGAAGATACAGAAAGTTATACGAAAAATACTTTCTTTCATTGATTTTTTTTAAACGTTTAAGGTCCCATGTAAAAATCCCCTGTTGCACAGCTGGAGTAACATCTGTCTGAACGTTAGGTGCAGGTTGGCACATCCAACTATGACGATTCAAGGTATTCTAATGAAACATCATAGCAGAAACGATATTGTTCCTGTTAAAAAGAAAAGAATATAAGTCATCACCATGTAACACTTAGCAATTAGGAGCATTGATGAACACAAAAGCTACTTCTATAATCTAAAGAAAAGAGTAGAAAACACAATCTTTGTACTGAGAGCTGTTGAGAGAATCCATACTATGTACAGATGCCTACATTATTCTGAATAGGATAGGATCTTCCCTAAGTTGGCTGCTAGATCTTTAATAATATTGACCACACATACCTTTGTGGAAAAATCCTTCAAAGAACAGACATACACTAAACAAGTTTAAGACTCATTACCATAAAGAAAAAAACTAGAAGTAAGGATGGTATAATTCAATTTTTCACTTGTTTGTTTGGTCTGCAAGGGAATGAACACTAAGGAGACCACTTGTGTTCATAAATAGTTGTATTGCCTATTCAGATTACATTTAAAGTGTAATTCATTCATGTAGTTCATTTGTTTTTCCTAGTACTATCCCCAACAGTTCAGTTGTCTGTTCAGTTCTGTCCACTTTCTTTGGGAACAATGACTTTTTATATAAGCTCAGCTTGTCATTTACATGTCTCATTGGTGGTTTGTAGTATCCTGCACTATAGAGTAGCACTTAAGCTGCGTACACACGGCAAATTTTTCTCGCCCGATAATCGGTATCGGCCAATTATCGGGCGAAAATCTGCCGTGTGTACAGTCGGTCGTCGTCCATCGTCCGACGACCGTCCTGGCGGATCCATGGACGATGGACGACGACCGATCGTAATGAAAGGGAAGGGGAGAGCGCGCAGCAGGGTGCAGCTCCGTCACTCTCCCCCTCCCCTCTCCATAGAGCATGAACGGTGCTGTATGTACAGCATCGTTCATGCATCGTGCAGTCTTTTCTCGTTGGAAAGGATCGTGAAAGATCCTTTCCAACGAGAAAAATTGCAGGTGTGTACGCAGCTTAAGATGTCATTTTGTGAGCAATGCTCAGTCCTGGAAGACTGCCTGTACACCACTAGATAGGAAATGCTGATTTGTCACTTGAGGTAGAAGACTGCTGGTGAAAGACGTGTAATTTGTTAAAAAAAAAAAAAAAATACTAATTTTAACAGAAACACAACTGTGAAGACCTAGGCAGCTGTTTCAAGGATTATCCTAGCCAATACACTAAAGCTAAGTGTAATGGTAAAAACTTGAGTCAGTGAGTACTTTAAATCAAGTGTACTTTACTACGGTCTACTGAATCGGATTTAGTGTTTGTAAATTAACTCTAAATAGAATGAATAGTTTGTATCTTCTGGTCTGGCATTGAAAATGCTGTATATGAGTTGTTTTAAAGTAGTAAGGGACTGCTGACTGTCTTCAAACATCATTCGATATTCACTTTCTGCACATCGCAATCCATATATTATCTCTGTTAGTATAATCTTTTCAAAATTCTTAAGACTAATTGTTCCATGTCTAAAGCAGACGCTTCACTTTAACCATACTAAAAAAAAAAATCTATAATTAGAATAAAAAAATGCATGACATTTTTAAAGCACAATTGTGCCATACCTATTCTCCAATAACTTTGCTGTGATTAGGGTGACAGAGCATTGAAATGGACCCTAGGCTGTGGGGTGAGGTAACCAAGTCGTGTACAGCAGACAGCATAAAAGGGTATCTGCTCTTCATTATTAAGGAAACCCTTAGTATGTGGGGATTAAGAGTTTGGGGAAGTGGTTGTCCCCAGGATCACAAGAGAAAAATCAGAAAGATGTTCCAACCCCATTCTGTCTACTAAATAAATGTGATTTTAATGCTGCCTCTGCCCACACCAGAGAGGGATCCCATTAATCCCCTTATTCTTGTGACAAATATTCACTGGGACAAGAAACTCAGTGGACTTCTTGACCTTGACACCTCATTTACAGCAGTTCACTAAATTAAATTATGGTACCTGAAGTTGCCCTTAGCTGCTAAATTTTTAGACAGAATGATAAATATTGGCCTACCGATCTGGGCATATGTGATAAGATTGGACAGTCTCAGCTTTGCTGTAGGAGCTGAATCACTCACTGAATGTAAGTATACTTAGTATTTATTGCAGTACACAAGCTGCCACATAGGAACAGTAAAAGATGATGCTCAGGAAAGCCATGGGTTACAAAAGGTTAGCTAATCATTGATCACAGCTATCAAGGACAAATAAAAATAAAATTAATGAAGCATTTGGAACGAGCTTCACCACAATAAAAATGTGCTGCAGATGCCAGCACAAATTAATACATCCATGATCACTGCACTGCCTATATCCAGACACATTTCTTAGAAAAATATGTTCAAGTGCGTTTCAGAAATGTAAAGTCATATTTTTTTTCTCTGCTATACGGCAACAGTATGTATAAATCACATTACCTTTGACTTCCCAGCCGAGCGGGATCATAAAAATGAGTTAGTACCTGATCTTCAGCAGGCACAGTGTGTTAACTTCAGCACGGTTAGTCTTGGCTCGTGGATATAACAGTATGTGAGAACGAAGCACGTTTGTTAATGTAAGAGCCAAGTTTTCTGAACAAGTCAATAACGGACAGAAATAAATATAAACTGCCTTCTTTATCGATTTATTTTAGTGTCTGTTTTATTGCCAACAGCATGTTTCCATATTCATGGAGATCCACTAAAACCTGTAAGTTTCTAATTTCATAAAGGTAAATTAAAAATCAAATTATAAAAACAATTTCACCTAAAAGAGAAGATGTCCTCATATTTTATATATATATATATATATATATATATATATAATGTTAAAAGTGTTGACAGTTGCTAATACTACCAATTATTTATAATAGGACAGCTCAATGGACAATACATCATTTTGTCATTAATTTACTGCAGAGAAAAAATTTCTGCAAAGGTCTGAAAGTTTGCATATTGCATTTATCCTTCACAATGCACATAGCAATGCTCTAAAAATGCATGTACATTGTATGTTAAAGCACATTCATCCAGTGTGAATGTATATTCTAATGGTTTCTGAATACTCTTCAGATTCTATAGGAGATTTCTGGATCACTATTCATCAGCGGATTTTACAACATATATATGTAAAAAAATGCTTTATTTTGCTGATCTCCTAATATGGTCTCCAACCACAGTCAGCAGCTATGTTGAAAAGACTGAGTGGGAATGATGGGAGTAAAATTGAGGATAGAATTCTATCACTGGAGTTTTGCAAGGCTCACCACACCACTATTTTGCTCTTAAAAGAATTGCTAGGATCACCTATTAAGCACAGATTTTTTCTTTACTGGCCTTTATCCAAATTAGATTATTGTGCAAATTTGTTTATGAGATTACTCTAATTTCTGGCAATGCTAAAAATAAAACATGTAGTCAATGGCAGTACAAAGAAAAAGGTGCCTTTTTGCTTTTGTCACCCATAGGCACAACCTTGCTGTGTCTAATACAAAAAAAATATGGAATTGCTACTTTGGGGCTGCCTAGTCAGTTTAAATCCTGTTGCAAAAAATAAAAAAATATAATACACACACACAAATTAACATCCTCTAATAAAATAAAAATATAGCAATTATCCGAACAAACATTATTTCTCATTAACTGCATAGCTCATTTGAGTTATGTTTGCTTTGCAGCATTTCCATAATTTTCCTCGGTTCCTTTATTTCCTCGGGAAAAGTGATATATGCTGAAGATCCTAGGGGACACCACATTCTGTGCAAACAGCAAAGTTCCATGAATTAAAAAGTAGTGCTAAATATAGATGAAATGTTATACTGTAATGCAAACAGCAGTTGAGTACATTTTTTTCCAATTTGTTAAAATGTTCACATAAACGTTTAAATTTAAACATTCTGAATTAACTATTTGATCTAGATATTTATCCGAATTCATTTTCAGACAACAGATCATTTACATGTTCATAGCCCTAAATAATTCACAATATAGTTAACTGTGCATTTGCTGCTCCTAAAGGCATTATATTGATGATGTGCGTTTGAGATTATATATGACATGCTCAGTACACAAACATTTTGTCTGCTGTGGTTTGCATAACCAAATCAAAGATCCTTCAGTATTATAAGACAACTTTAAACAAGGCAGATAGATGCCTGTCAAGGGTCTAAAACTTATTTTTATCTTATGGATACCTAGATTTGCTTTTTAAAAAGTGGAAACTAAAACTTAAAGAAGATCAAAAGTCAGAGACCTCATAGAATTATTATAGGCAACAAGCACACAACCCGTAAATTTTTAACAATAATATATTTTTTATGTGTGTTCTTACTTTGAAAAGTTAATTGACGCAGTTAAGCTGTGTAGGCGCTGCAGGTAGTTTTCATTATTTGTGAACAGCTACAATGTCTATCTGCCTTTAGGAAAACTACAACTATCCCATTATTCATTGCATTACATTATCATGTATATGGGCGTTTACACTTGTAGCCTCAGCTCTGTACAGAACAATGTGGTGGCTACAAATGAAGACATTCTGAGCGGAACATGAATTGTAGCCACATGCATTAAGGGTGTAGAGTTCTTTGCAAAGGATAGAAGGTATTTATGTGGACTAAGCTAACACATATTTCTTAAGCAACAAGAGTAATGTGTCATTAAGACAAAAAACAAATATGATTTTTTTAACTTTAGAAACACTTTACAATTTGCATTTACTGGTTCTGATTTTTCTGCAGATAAACTGTTCTTCAGATACTTCAACCCTCACACCTAATGTTTGATCTTTGTATTCCTAAAAATTAAGGGCTTCAAGAATTTGGCACTGACAGGTGTTTACCAATACAAAATTTACAATAATCCAAAATAATCTCGGATCTATACTAGTAAAACAATATATTAGGTAGCTTTTCTCTAAACATGGTAGAGTTTAAGTAGATTGTGACTGTAATAGCACTTACCGGAGTCTCTACCATATTTGGCTTGCTGTTGCGTAGTGTTTTCACCGCATGGAAAACATCCACCACATTTTGCCTTTTGATCATTTCACACACAATACTAATGGCACAGAATACCCCACTTCGTCCTCCACCATTTCTAAGAAATAAAAAAAGATTAGAGTTAAAATGTGCAAACTGAATCCAATAAAAGTAATTTCCAAGAACATACAACTACAGTGTTCTCCCCAGAATTTGTTTTCAGCCAGGTGAGTAAGGGGTGGGTAAGGCAAGACAGTAAAATTTTTGTGTCCCCAATATTTATATTCGTTTTTGTACTATGATCCAACTTGCCAGTGTTTCATGCTTTGTAAAGAGTATAATCACTTACATAAGTGTAATAGTGTAACAAGTTAGGCTTAGTTCACATTAGCAGTAAAAACTGTGCCATTTACAGCTTCCGAATCACTACTGGAAATTGCTAGGCACCTGGGATTTGTAACAGCCAGTAACAGCTGGGCTTTTTCAGGACTAGAAGTTTTTTCAAGCAGCAGTGGTTTCTGGGGTGAGGAATTCATAAACACAACTTTATTGCCAGTGTGAATGTGCTAATGTATTAGAAAAAAAGAAAAACTCATTTTTCCATTATATAAAAGGATGAAAATGTTAAAAATGTGGTGACAGGTCTGTCTTTAGAGCATCATGTCCCGCCCCATATGCTAACACGTGCTGGGCAGTGATGTGGGTAGGACTGCTGGTGTCCCATCCTCATCCCTGCCCGGAATGTGCTAGTAGATGGGGGCAGACAGCCAGTTTTGATCCAGGATTGAAAACATTTACCAACAACAAACCATTCCGGGTTTGTTGGATCAGTGAGTTTCACCCATGAAAGTCACTCTTCTCCAGTCTTGGAGAGATTAAATAAATCAGGCTTTGTGTCAGCCTTTACCGCAAATTATTTTTCGAAGACCTAATGTATGTTGTAGGATTGTGTGCCTGAAGTAACCATTAAGTATTCAAAACATGAAAGGAATAAATTTTGTATTAAGCACAGTTTATTTATGGAAAAAACTACAGTAATAAACAATTTACACCCACTTGAATGTGAAAGCAGGAAACGTATGAGTCAAAACAAAAATTATAAACCAATGCATACAGACCTAAATTTCTAACTTAAAACCTTGAATCATTTTTGTTCAAAAGCATAACTAAGCCAGGCAAAGCAGCAGGTACATTCAAAGGATACCAAACATGACATATTGGGACACAATGTCCCAAATGGGAACTCACAGGCAGTGAATAATAGTGCGTCCCTCTCCTTCATCACATTCCTCTTGCCATTTCTCAACTTGTAGAATCAGTTTCAAGAAAGATCTTTTGGAATTTGGAACTTCTCTGTGAGCTGCCCATCCCAAGTACTGAAATTGCTGCACCATGAGATAACCTTCTTGTGGCTGTTTAATGAAACAAAAGAACTGTTTTAACCGTACATTCATCAACATTAAACCTAAGAAGTAATCTAATGTAATGCACCAACACTCAAGCCAGGGTTTTGAAATCTTCTGTGACAGAACTAGACATCTGTCTCTTTTAATGTTTGGCACTCACAAGAGGTCATAAAGTGTCCTGTGCTAAAATGCATCTCCTATTTGCCGATTTACATTTAGGAAATTATGGCAAACACAAAAAGTTTAACTTCACCCATTTTTTTTTAAATCTTCTATAGACTGGAAACAGGTAAAATTCTGTTAGGTTGCCATCTGTGCCTGTGATTTCACTGGACAAATTTGCACTTGTATTCTGTCCTGCTGATACCCAAAGAAATAAGTCTGGATGTCACATAAGATAAATAGGACACACACCAAAAAAGTAGTTCTTTCCCTTTCCCACTATACAAAAAGGTCTTTTTTGGCTTGTGTTCCTTTTAGAGAGATTTAATAACACAGATGCAATAAAAACCTGACAAAAACTTTAAATGTTCCCCGCTCTTTCAAAGATTAAACTTTTGCTCAGGCTTTGCCTTTTATAATTATTGGTATTTATCAGAAGGACCAGATCAGTTTTTACATTTCCACTATGAGCTTGTTTATTTGGTAATAACTTTGTTGATACTTAAGAAAGCAATAAATCAAAACATATCCCACCTTTAAAGTGACTATTACCTGTACAATTCAATAGAAAAACAAATATTTCCAAAGGTGGGGGGAGGGGAAATATAAAAACAAAAAACACACAATAAGCTACACGCAAAAACCTGGCATTTTGACAGCAGTGTGTACACTTTCTATATACACACTGATATTTTAATGCAAACATTCACCTATAGGTGCTAAAATGGGTCCAATTTTAGAAACAACAGACTTATTCTTGTGTCAATGAGGCTCAAACTAAAGTTCTACCTTCAAATTTGGCATCAGTCAGGGCTTTATTGCGGAAAGGGACAGGCAATGTCCCTTCTAAAATAAGTATTCTTACCTGCTTGAACACTGCCCCATCTGTCAAAGCCTGGCTTCCACTGCGGGTAATATATTTTGCTTTGTACAATATTGTCATACTTAAAAGTTTAAATCAAAACACTATTTTATTGCAGGTTTATGCTCTATATGAATATATAAAATATCACAGCTAAAGTATATTAGTGCTCAGCAAGAAGAGTGTCAAAAAGGTGTAAATAAGCCAACTGTCTGATGAAGGCTTTAAATTAAAAGATAAATGTTTTCTCTAATATATCCTGGCAGCTAGCCAAATCTGAAAAAGGTCAAACTTTAAAATCATAATTACATAAACTTTAAATAAAGATATATGTACCCGTGTCAGATTACATATCCTAAATATTCTGCTGATCACATCACAGTCCATTGAACAGGACATGCACTCCACTTGAATTGGGCCATACCGCAACATGCCTTCTTCAGGCCAGTACTGTGGACATCCCTGTGAAAAAGAATACACACTATCTGGTAAGCATGTCTTTTTAAAAGCAATTAGTTTAATATTAGTTGCATTTTATAATTTCCACAAAAGTGAAAATTTAAAAAGTAATTGACCTGTGTCAAATCCACTTCACTGAGCATAACTAATGAAGAACATCCATAGTCATACACTAATCTCCAGAAATCTTTAACAGTGTTTGGCAGGGGATGCTGTGTTACAATGAAGGCAGCTGGTTGTCTGTAGCTCTGCAAAAGATAAAAAAAAATGTATTATTATTATTTCATACTTTGTTTGTATAACTTGCAGCTATTGCAGCTAGTATATCCTCCTGACAACAAAATTGCTGCAGTTCAACCACTTTTAACTGCAAGCATTACCAATCAATACAAGGCATCCACAGACAGAAAATGGAAATAAAAATATGCAGCTAATGATGATTTGGAGGAGAACACATAAATACTTTTAACTTAAAAGAACATTTGAAGCTCAGGTACACAAAGTGTACCAAGAAGGGAAATAAAAACAACAAGATAAAAGCAGGAGCAAATAGGTTTTAGCTTTAATTATACTGAATGTATGCGTTTCCTAGAACAAGCTAGGAACTATATTCCTTGGAATTAGGATGCTTGTTCTAGAAGGATGAAAAAAATCTCAGTTTAGCTGAGAGAGGGAACAAAACGCAGCTATTCCTTTCCAGGTTTACTCACTACTACAAATAAAATAGAAATTATAAGACTGAGCTGTTATGAACCGTAAAGCTTAATATGAAAAAGATATTTTAGGTCCAAGATATCTGAGACCCAGTTCCAAAAACACACAGCGAGGCATGATTACGTTTGATTGCCTTTCATTCTACTGCATAACACTTGGCGTTATGTTGCTACACACATAAAACCAATTACACTAAATTAAACAAATCGCAATGCCTCCTCAAAATTCAACATTAAATGCTCAGCCTAATGCAGTTCATTACAGTATCTATTTGCAATTTAATGTATCCATTAATTATTCAGCCTAGCTTAGATGGAATTTAAAAAGTAACATGGAAGGTGCGGTATTGCAGTTTTGTGATATGTAAACAAGGATACATGCCACCATAGTAAATACCAGTTTTATGTTTTTCTGTAGGAGACTTTTTTTTATATGTCAAATTCAAATACATTTCTCCATTCATTTGATTTAAATACACCTTGCTCCAGTACTTTTAGCTGTCAAGCAGTCGGGCTTATGAGAACAGCTTGTATCATGAAGTCTGCTCCTTTTAAGTGATATTTGGCCAGAGAAGCAAGCAGATGTGATTGGCAACTCTTACAGCAGCCAACATAAGAAGTCAAGTAGCATGCATTAAAACTAAATGACATCTGGGAAGACGTGAACACTTTTGTAACTTCTCACAGAGCACAGTGGCCTCTGAGCTGCAAACAGATCTTCAGCCTGTGTCTCTATAACCTTGAATGCTTCCTGCTAGAGTGGAAATAAATGGGCCATGTGAAACAATTATTCCCACAAGAGGTGAACCCTGAAAATGACAAACAACTTGCCAGTATTTCATGAGAATCCAATTTTAGTGAATGACAACAGGGTTTTAATTACTGCCCATTAATTTCCTATTTGTTTTGGAGTATTTTGGAGAGCTAATTCATCAATCATGCTGTATCAGGCTTTACTCCTGTCCTCTACACACATCAAACAGAGAGCGAGGGGGTCTCCTTACATCCACCAGAGCTGCATTGATGTAATTGCTGCTCTCCCCATCTATGGTAATTAAGAAAGGCAGACATCTGTCAGGAGGCAGCAGGTCCATGAAGCGGTTCTTGTCATGGTTTCTTGGCAAGCAGGCTATGCTGCAATCCTCGGCTTGTAGTCGTGGGGTCACAGAATTCAGAGTCTGTAGGAGAGAAATTCATTAGAGGCACAGTACCACCCCAGTGATCATTAAGACAAGGTTTCTGCTCCATGCTACAGCTAATGCTATGTCAGAAACTATTCCGAAAATTGCCATAAAACTGTACACATGCAGCATATTTTCATCCTAAAGTTGTACAACAATATAAAACCATATTCAAGATTGTGATGAATGATTCAGAAACTGTCAGACTGTTTAATAACTTCTGGATTAAAATGACTAAACTGCAGCAAAAAAAAATACTATTTCTATTAGTCAGGATGTAAGAAAATATTCATGTCTGTGAGCAAAATCATAAGCAGTGCCTAAAAGATAATTTTAATGCATGTGATAAAATGGTGATGATGGACATAATACAACAATGCTGTGTGCAAAGATGTGGATCATTATACTATTTAAAAATCTAAAGAATTTTTTAAACCTACATCTCCAAAGAAAATTTCCAAGATGACAATAGACATGTAAAATGCACACTGAAGACTAGAGTAGGTTATATCGAACAATCTAGCAGTAGAAATGCTCCATGTTCCATTTATTTTATTTACTGCACAAATAAGAATTTGGCCTAAACTTTTAAAATGAAATCAACTTTATCATATTCTTTTCAATCTGGCTTTAAAATAGACTAAGAGTTGTGTAAAAATAAGCTAAACCATGGGCTGTACAAGCATTCTGGGTCAATGATTCACAATACAGATATTGAATACAGATGATCAGAAAACCAACAAGACAAGCTGTAAATGTTGGAATCAGAACATAAATGGCAGCTTACATAATCCCTTTTTTTATTTTGTTGCATTTCCTTGCCTTTGAAAGTAGACAGGGCTACCTACTGGTTTCCAATTATTTACATAAGTTTGCCACTTACACAAATGATGCACTTGTTTTTAAAAGCACACTTACAGAAAAAATTAAATTTCCCACAGTATTGCCAAAACAAAAATTGTATCTCCCACAAAATTACCTCTGACCAAACCACTCATTTTTTTTGCTAATAGGGTTTAAGGATAAATGTTATTCCCATGGGATGATCTCCTTTTACATTTGGCTTTGCTGGTATTATAGACTTAAATATAGACTTAATTTATAGACTTCACAGAGTGAGCAGGAGTTGGTTTTGGAAGAGGGGTACAAGATATGGTAGAATAGTATAAATGTGGTATGAAATCAAACACTCAATTATTTTTATGTTATGTAAACAAACTGTTTTACAGGTAGTACCCTGGAACATCTTGTGTAGGAAAAACATCCATGGGTACTCCCCTTGCTGTTTGTGTGGCTGCCAAGATCAAGGTACTTTGCACCATGTGAACTTGTTTATTTGTAAGTGACTTATGAAACCAGATCATGTACTATCCTTGGAACAAGTAGATAAAAACCGTGGCATAGAAACCAGAAAGGATCAAATAAAGTCTAATAAAACTCATGATTTACCTACAAAGAGTGGAGGTGGTGGTCTCCGCCTCTAATTGTTAGGAATACAAAACAAGAACGTTTTGGTTGTTATTAAATGATAAAATTATGAGGAGTGCGCATGCGCCGTTGCCCGGGATGGACGCGTTCTAGCTGGCTCGGCATCCCCCGGATCCCTTTGTGGTGCCTATAGTAGCTGCAATCGGCAGCCACACTACTATTCTGCCAGGAGGGCTTCAGCATCCTCCCCCGCTATTCCGGATGATGGTCGGCAAGTTGGGCATTAAAGCAAAAGACCGCACATCGCGGTCCCAGGCTCCCCGGCCAGCTCCCAAGATGGCGGCTGGGAAAGAGATACACGTGGCAGCAGGCCGGGATGTGCAGGGGAAGGAGAGGGAGAGTGGCTCTCCTGCAGGTATGAGGGGGGGTGAAGCAGTCAGGGGATGGGAGAGGGGTGCTTCTCTCTCCCCCCCCTCCAGCAACCTGGGCACACTAGATTCCCCCAGCCTGGGATCTTCTCAGCAGTCCCCCTCACAGATCCCCATGCCAGTTATACAAGGCCCCATGAGCACACCAGGGGAAGAAACTGCAAATAATGCTCCACATATATCGTTGCAGCCTGATGCCCCTGCTTATGGCATGATATCATCTGACACCACTGTTTATCCCCCCCCCTCTGATCTACCAAATGAGGCAAATAGGCTGTATCAGCATATAGCTGGCCTTCTACAGTCAGAATTAGCCAAAGTTACAGTGACCATTACATCTGAGCTGCGTCAGGATTTACAAAATCTGGGCACTCGTATTGATATCTTTGAGAAAAAAGTTGATGAGACGGTGTCTCAAGTTAACCAGAATTCCAAGGAAATCTCAGTACTCCATGCTAAGATGGAAGATTTACAACTTAAGCTTGATGATATGGAAAACAGGTCACGCAGAAATAACTTCCGCATCAGGGGTTTACCGGAATCTATTAAAGATGTCACGGAGGCGGTCAGGCGATTTTTACAAAAACTTCTCCCTGATGTTCCAGAATCGCATTTGTTGCTTGATAGGGCGCACAGGGCTCTGGTAGCACCCAGACAAGACGGCCCACCCAGGGATGTAATTGTTAAACCCCATTACTTCACCACAAAGGAGGCCCTATTAAAAGTTACCAGAGCTTTGGATCAAATAGAGATGGAAGGGCATCCAGTTCAGATCTTTTCTGACATAAGTACGGCTAGATTGTTATCAACAATCTTAGATGGTATGTTTTATGCCCTAACTCATTGATCTCCCGAAGCTCTTTTTATTACTCTTACCAGGGCTATGGCACTTATGAGGCCTAGATTTCATCCGATCAATCCATCAATGCTATTATGTTCATGTTCGACCTTGCTGCCCCTTGTTTAGATAATTCTGTTAATTTCTTGTTTCTTGTTACTTTTTTTTTTTTTCTATGCTGACCTAAATGTGTTTATGTCTGTATAACTCAAAACTCAATAAAAATATTGAAAGACTAAATGATACAATTATGCACAATATGTCTACAACATTTCCTACTTGATGAATTGTGTGCATAATTTTTAATCACTGAATTACATCCTAATATCCCAAAATGACCTTCACTAGCTGAATTACATTAAAAAAAGAAAACACAAGGCAACTTTACAGAACTAAAATAAACTCATCCCAGGTCAAATTCAGTGCACAAAATGAAGTTTCCCTGCACATACTGGTCCAGTAAAACAATAGCAAAGAGCTGAATTTTCCCAATTTGACCAACAGCGCAACAAATTAAGGATAGGGGCTCTAGGCCATCCTTCCCTATTGGGAACCAAAAAAAATGGCCAGGACTTTTACCCTAATTTGGTCAACTGATTTTTTACTCTTACAGTGGTACCTCAGTATAAGTCCACTTTGGAATAAGTCCAACTTGGTATAAGTCCTGTTTGGACACAAAAAATTTTGCTTGGTATACAACCTTTGTGCTAGAACTTGTTTGGGTCGAAATGAGGCCTAACACCGCCCGCTACCGTTATTTACCTCTCTCTCGAGACAAAGCCACGACTGCCCACGAGCATAAGTACACTAGTTGCCACTATTTGAGTGTTTGATTGAGTGTAGTTTCAATAACTACTATAGATTGCTTTAAGAAAAAGCTGGATGGTTTTCTGGAAGCACAGAATATAACTGGGTATTAAAGTAAAAATAACCGTGACTGTTGATCCAGGGAACATCTGATTGCCTCATGGAATCAGGAAGGAATTTTTTTTCCCTGTTGAAGCAAATTGTAGCAGGGTTATTTTTGCCTTCCTCTGGACCAACTATGTCTTAAAGGGTTTTATATCTGGGATATGTTTATATCCCTAGTGGTTGAACTTGATGGACTTATGTCTTTTTTCAACCTAACCTACTATGTAACCCACGCTATAACTCTCTGTGAATTACAGAACATCTCCTCCTCCCTTCTCAGCACCATCCTAGTAGGCACTCGACTCTTCTCAGCAAGGTAAAGTGAGGTTAAAGTTTCATTTATTTCATCTAATTGCTTTTGTATTTATGTATTTTAGTATTAAGCAGTGTTTAAATTATTTTATACAGCCCCATCAATGTATAATATGGCAATAACAATAGTTTTTTTTTTTTTCATGGGAACGGATTAATCTTTTTCTTTTTATTTCTCATTGAAAAATCCAAGAATCTGGAACAGATTAGGACTTATACCAAGGTACCACTGTATTACTACATTTTAAGGATAGTTAAATAAAAATAAATAATATTGTTTGCAATCAACTTTTTTTAGTTTTCTGGCAAAAAACGAAAACAAAAAACTTAATGAATGCACAAACACAAAAGAATTTAGAATTTTTAAAATGGACTTACGTTGAGTCCAAATGTTGAGGTTTAATCGTATATTTATTGTAAATATTCCTGTGTCATTACATTGTACATTCACTGGTTTCTTTATTAGGTACACCTGGTTAACTGTTTATTAATGCAAATATCTAATGAGCCAATCACATGGCAGCAACTCAATAAATTTAGACATGCAGACTTTTTTAAGATGCCCTGCTGAAATTCAAACCAAGGATCAGAATGGGGAATAGGGGTGAATGAAAATATGAATACAGCATGGTTGTTGGTGCCAAGTGGGCTGATGTGAGTAGTTCAAAAACTGCCGATTCATTGGGATTTTTAGGCAGAAGCAAAAAATAACTAGTGTATGGCAGCTGTCTGGGTGAAAATGTCTTGTTAAAAGAACTGCCAGACAAACTGGTGCAAACTGATAGAAAGGCAACATTAACTCAAATATTCACGCATTACAACTATTATGCAGAAGAGCATCTCTGAACACACAACACATACCAATTGAGTACTTCAAATGCCACAGTCCACCTTAGTATTGCTGCTGACCAAGTCCATCCCTTTCCCACAATGTACCCGTGAAGAATTATGGCAGGCATAAAGTGGTACAACCTGGTACTAGCATGGTGTACCTGATAAAGTGGCTGGTGAGTGTATATGGTAAAATGAAATATGCAATGTGACAACAATATTCCCAGCAGTATGTAAGAAGCCCAGCATGCTCAAATTTTCTACAGTATTTCCCAGTTTGGAAGCACCATGATCTTAATATATGCCAATATGAGGCAATTTTTTTATATTGTTAACATAATAGAAATGTCATGCAGTTTCATGCAAACATGCAAAAGTAATCTAAAAAATGCAACTGCGGTTTTAAGGTTAAGAAGTATGCTACTGTACACAGATTTACTATTCTGTAGATTAGATGAGATGTTTAATGAAAAAACAAATGCCAAATAGGAACATTACCACGATTTTTTTTGTATCCAGATACATGGGTAAATGAATTACAATTTAGAGCATAAACCAACTGCATGCAACTTACATACATGACAAAAGATAGATAAGCCTCTAATACATACTGATAATACCTGGAATTCATCTTTGAGATGTGATGAATTGGTCTGTGAGTCTATTCTTATCATGTCAAAGTATGCTGCTTTAAACTCACAGACCGGTATGGCAGTCTCTCCACATAAGCATGCCTCCAGTATGGCATCATGGATGAAGATATACTGCTCCTGTGCAAGACAAGTAGGTCATAGAGGCAGACATTAGAAAGTATGGAGATCCACAATATTTATTTTCCAAATCACACTGGTTACAGCAGTTTGTGTAATATTGACCATGTAACTATAATTCATTTGTACAAAAGGTAAAAGATATATATAAATCAAGAAAAACAGATCTATGATGGAATGGAATGTGCAGCTATTCCTGAACACCAGGGCAACATTTTACCTTTATAGAACACAAACTTTATCTAAATTACAAAGCTTAAAATAATCCTACACCACTTCAGAACTACTTTTTTTTTTTTACACAGGCACGTAATAGAAATGTAACAGCAGCTTGGGGCAACCTAAATGACACTCAGAACCTCCTGTGATGGAATTCGGAAAGATCCTTGAAATTATTCTCACGGCTCTAAAATGCAAACTAAATGCATTTCAAAAAAAACAAATGTTTAGCAGTATTTTCATGGTAGAAAAAGAGTGAAATGATCATGTGTGCATGAGATTTCTGCCAAAATGCTGAACTCATATGAGTCTTGCTTTTCCAAAACTCAAAACCTTCATAATAATGGATTTTCAGGAACTCTGCAATTTCAAACTACTTTGCTACTAATTGTGCTCCAGGCAATGCTCTAAAGTGTTTCACACAGTAGTTTTAGTAGGTCTCCAGAAACATTGGGAACATAGAATTACACAATGGCTGTACTGTGGACTGTCAGAGTGTTCTCCTAATGACCATGCTTATGTACACAAATTGTAATTAAGCCATGGTGTTCTAACTGCACTTACTACAACAAAAAAGAAAAAAACAATTGCACTGTCTTGTGTGATTTCTCAAACAGTGCATTTCTTGTGTGCATTTCTAGATGATGTGTGCGTGCCCTTTATGTGACTGACTGTGTGTTTTTGGTTACAAGTTGTCATTTTGTGACAGGCACAGTGGGGAGGTAAAGAGAGGTATATAGTACATGTATATCTAAAGCCAATTTTATTCCAGAACCCTGCAGTACTGCTACTAGAAAAAAAACACAACAGGATTTTTTCTGTAAAGGAGAGTGAAGTAGAACTCTACAGAAGAGTAGATATGTACTCACTAAAGGGTATAAAAATGAATGGTTGGATAGTATACCACACTCTGTACGGACGTGGACTAATATCTGCCTCTTGGTTGCCAGGCGAGCAATTATGGACAGCTGGATACAACCCCATCCACCTAGTTTGGAACAAGTCATCTCTTCCCTGAAGATCTTGTTTCATAGAGAGATGTTGGATGCTAAACTGCAAGGCGATGACTCCATAACTCGTTTCTGGCAGCAGTGGTATAATTTTTTGACTTATGCCTTTACGGACTCGGACAGAAATTTGATTCTTGAATTGTTAAAATATTCCACATAGTACATAACCAATATATCTGGCTGATTAGGTGATTGTTTGTTGTTAACTAAAATATTGTGAGTGTCGCCCTTTCTTTTCCCCTGTGTGTTATTTCTATTGGTTATAGTTGTTTTGGTTGTATATGTATAAATGAAAATCAATAAAAACAGTTAAAAAAAATAAAAATGAATGGACACAAGACATCTTAGATGTTGTCGACAAGAAACAAAGTGCTTTTTTAATCATAACAGGTTTATCATACATTTTATTGCATTACTTACCTCTGTCTGGACCATATTAATCCGCCGGGAGCGCAAAGCTTTTACACAGTTATAGATGTCTACCACACCTTCCCGTTCTGCCATGTCCAGCATGATGTCAATAACTATGTAACAACCGGTGCGACCAGCGCCAGCGCTGCATTTAGAGACAAAGCAAAATCAAATACACATGCTATAGGTTACAATACACAATACCATGCCCAGACACACAATGAACTTCGCATGCCTAGTTCTTAGAAATCAAAATTAAGCTAGCCCTAACAAGTGGACAAAAATACTGTAAAAAATACTTCCAGCAAACTGATTACATTTATTTTTGTAAATTAGAAATATTCTGGAGTAACCTGTTTTACCTTGGAGCTGCTAGGAAATGATGACCTAGTAACAGTCTTTTTTTTTTAATACATGTTGTAAAGGAATTCTAAAACCTTATTAAGCTGCACAAAATAAAATTCAGCTAATCACAAGAATATCTAATAATGTTCTAAAAATATTTTTACAGCTTTAAATAAATGTTCACTATTTTTAATTTTCCCTTTCAACTTAATTATTACATTACCAGAAGCCATGTTTTGTTCATTAATGCTGGGCTTCCTGATTGATTAAACAAGAGATTGTGCCTTGCCTAGTGTGCAGTTCCATCAACCTAGCCAGGCTGACTGAAAAGGTTGAAGAATGGTGGTCATCATAACTATTACTGGTGATTAATCCAATTACCATTTTAAAAATGTGCCAGAAAACAAAGGCCACATTGAAAGTGAAGAACAACAAAGCTCACAAAAGGAAATCACTTGTCTGCTGCAAGTGTTTGCAAGTCTACGGCATCTGATTGACACTTTTGCGGTGATCGCAGTTTAAAAAAGTGAAATTTAGTCACTACATTCTAACTTTAATATGTAATAGCAGTAAAAACAGGCAAAACCAATAAAATCAATCCAACTCCAGTTTTATCACTTTAGAGAAAAAAAAAAAACAAAAGAAAGAAAGAAAAATGATCGGATTGCTTACTAAACCTAGCACAATATTAAAAAGAAAAAAAATGTTCATTTTGGCAATAGTGCATTGGAGTGATTTGTATAGAGATAATGTGTTAAATGGTGCTTCTCGTCTCCTATATCCCGGAGTTCTCATTAGTAGGTTTGGCAGAGGTTGGAGATAAGAGGTCTATGCTCTGGCTCCCAAGTCTGCTTCTGTGTTCAATCAAAGGGGATCGATACTCAGAGCTTTTCAGCACAGCTATTTGTTTACACTTCACTACCACCTGAATAAAACAAGAGGAGAAGCACATTCGACAGATAGTCTGATTTATTAGCAGTGCAGTCTCCATCCGCTTTCTTCCACAAAATGTAACTAACAGTGTTGCTATGTGGTATACAAAGCACTCAGCCCATTGTCTTCAAAATGACATTAGTGTTTAGGTAGACATGGAACAATGAACACTTCGGAATCAAGACTGCAGCAGAACATCTGAACTGCTAGAAAACAAAGATTTAATTTGATGCTCTACAAAAGAAAGTCATATGGACTAGAAAATACATTAACATGTAAATGCCTTGGAAGGAAAGATCCTTGCTAAAACTCTGCAAAGTCAAAAGAAAATGTTATGTGAAAAGTTTATGCTGGCTCCTATAAAAGGTACTGTGGGAACAATGTACCTGCTAAGTGTAGAATCCCAGAAGCTAGGTACATTCGATTATGCAAAAACAAAAAAACAAAAAACAGCCACTTCCCACATGTTATTACTAGACTCTTCCTGTGATCTGTGGTCTCAAGGAGCAACAGTCTGATGTAGGTAACCATAAACCCACAAAGTTATTAATTCAGCGTTTCAGGTGTACCTTGCTTTAAAAAAAGACTAATGAATAGCAGAATGCAATTTGGAGTTTCTTCTGATTCTTAATGGCTAAGCAAATTGTCTTACAGTGAATGGTTTTAACATGTTAAAAATCTGATAACTTAAATAATTTGTAAAGTGCAAATAAATACAGACAATGTTGTGGCTATTTCTATAGCAAATTAAACATGTCTCCAAGTCTAGTTATTTGTCAGTAATATATTTATATTGATAGGTTACTGTATGATTGGGTGGGGTTACATGCAGTGCCGTGTTTAGGCACTTAGAGGCATCTGCTATGTTTGCTGTTAAATCGATATTGATGGGACTTTGTTCACTGCATTCCGTTCGCTCAATTTAAATAATAGATATTTACATTAACTTGACAGACAGGTAACCAGGCATAAGAATCCTGTTAGCACACAGACCTTTTTTTGGTCAGAGTACTGGATTTTAGTATTTTTCCAAATACAATTGTCTAAGCTAATTGTCTATACCAGCGATTTAAATAAAATTTCTGTATACAGAACCTTTTAACATAGGGAAACCTTTGAAAAAAAATACAAGTCTTCACAGAACTTCTGCTATAATTACTATATCCACAGCTAACAGTACATGGGTGGTGGCCAGTGGGAGAAATGTCATCCTTACAGATAGGATCATTGGTCTCAGTTAAAGTGATCTCAGAGGCAAAAATTATTACTCAAGGAACCCCTAGCAACCTCTGGAGGAACCCTGGTTGAGAAACAATGATCCAAGATGTCACATTGAAATTATTGAACATGGGGACTCACACTACTGTAAGTTATCATCAAATTTATATTCATTTAAACCTTATATCCAATCAAACATTTAGCAGACCCCCTGGATTATGTGCCTGGATTGTATAAAGCCACTCATTTATAAAATACTAACAACTGATATTCCGCTATTTTAGAAATATTTCTATTGGAAATAATGTTTAGGAGACATATAGACAATATTAATATATTATTTAGTGATATTATATAAGTTAAACAAACCTGCAGTGAACAACAATAGGGCCGGCACTTGGTGGATTTGACAACTTTACTCGCCGAATAAAAGATAGCAGACCGGTGGCATGATACGGTACTCCATGATCAGGCCAACCAGTGAAGTGGAACTGCTTGACTTCTCTGATTTCATTATATCCTCTCTGTAAAACAATACATACAAGTCATTCATGGATATTTTTAGACCCACACTGCAGATTCAATAATGCAAAAACAAAAAAATGTGCCTTAAGCTAATTCATGCATTACTTTTCCCCTAAAGTGCATTTATTTCACTCTGTATCCAATACATTTTCTCCGTGTCCTGAACTAGAGAGTCAGGAAACAGGTTTATGGCAGATGACTGCTTTATTCCAGGATATTTTATGACGCTATCAAGCTATCAATTTCCAGCAAACAAACGCTGGAAGAAGAAGACAATGAAACTTTACTATATTTTCTCTGCTGCACTGCAGCTAACAAATTTCTACAATACAGTAACAGATATCCAACACAGAACAATATGACCAAATAACACTTAATACTTGTAAACATCAAAGAAGTGAACACAAGAAGAATAAGTATTTATTTACAGCAAATTACTATCACTAACTCCAAGACAAAAAATGTGGTATACAATATTCTCAGAAAATATATATTCATCCAAATAGACTTTTTTTCTAAAAGTGTGGAGACATTATGTTGGAATGAAAGCAAATACTATCCCAAAGCAAGGTGTGTGCATAGAATGGCAGTGAGGGACAAAGCACAAGCCCCACAGAGTAGGGTTACAACATGGGCTGGTAAGAGGCAAAAATGCAAGGTATTTATTATACACATCCACTTTCAGCTAGTTACTTAGGCACATGACAACCAACCCATAAAGTGCAAAGTTGTAGGTGTGGAAAGTAAATATTGATATTCTTAATATATACATGCTACTTTTAAAAGTTTATAGAAATCTCTAGCCAAATAATTAAAAGGTTTAGTGACGTAAAATCATTAACTGCTAATAGATGCATCCTTAGATGCTTGTTTTCCTATGATCTGACTTACACTAAACATCTTTTTTTATTGGAACACAATAAAAGCACTTTACAAAGAGAATTACCTTGAAGATCATGAAGTACTGAAATATTTGGAACACATCTATTAATATGCATTTCCTGGCTGAAAAGGATTGTGTCTTATTTATCTTCATTATAATGAGCTGTAAGCATTGAAAATGAAATATGTCCCTGAAGTACAACCTGTTGTGTAATAAATTCCCTATTTCTTTCAACCGTTTTGAACCAACAAGATCTAATGTAAAGCATATTTAAACCCAAAACAGTTATATATTACAGATTACCGGGCCTTTGTGATCCTGTTAGCACCGTGCTTCCTATCCTCCCGTGACAAAACTCACATATCATACTATATTGAAAAACTGGGATGTTACCCCATGAATGGACTACAGGACACTGCCTTATCACTTTATTTCCATAACACAGGTGGGAGATTTCTGTACTGTTTATGCACTTCATGTTAGCAAAAGCTTAAGAAACAAATACAGAATGCACAAGGCAGCAATGGATTTCTGGTTAGAAATCCCCAATAGGGTGCAAATAAGTGAATGTAATTGTTTGGAATTACAAATGCATGAAAAGTCCACATATACTATGGCAAACTTGGGCATAAGCTAATAAATGTACTACAGCAGGGATGGGCAAACTTTTTTAGTAAGGCCACAATCTGAAATAAAATTTGACAGAGGGGCCCGGGCTGATAGGAGAGTGGACAGGGTTATGCCATCATGACAACACTGAACGTAACGTCATGGTGGCATAACCCCGCCCACTCTCCCATCGCAGATCCAAGCCTGCAATGGGAGAGTGGGCGGGGTTGTGTGAAGTGACAGCCCACCCACTCTCCTAATCGCAAGCTCTGAACTTGCGATGGGAAAATGGGCGGGCTGTGTCACCACACACAACCCGCCCACTCTCCCATTGCAGGCTTGGATCTGGGAGACGAGTTCCACGGCTACGGCCAGAGCCGCAGACCACCCAAAGGGTCAGAGAAACATCCCTATTGGGCTGTATACGGCCCGCCGGCCATAGTTTGCCTATACTTTACTATAATCTGCCTAAAATTTCCTTACCAAAGAATTTATGTCACAGTGTTTGTGTTATTGCTGACAACCCTTTGTATTCCGAAACAAAATTTACACTGTATTACAGGAAAGGTATAATTCTACTATACAAAGCTTTAGAGATTTACTTACCCTTTACAAACCGGAGAATAGGAATTACATTTTTTTTCTAAGGATTATTCCTCTAGTAAGCTTTGTAAGTAAGACCACACTCTCTCTCTTTTTTCCGAATGTTTGTTAGCTGCTTGGTTCTGTTAGTGTAAGGCATCCTAACTATTTAAAATAGGCTTATTGATATGGTGGGTGTACAGGCAAAGGTTGAATGTGCAAATTTACCACCACAAATAAAAAAAAAAAAAGTTTACAGGAACTGTGGCAAAAAGGAGTCAGTGAACATTTCCCAAAGACTACATAGGACAGATCATAATAATGTAGAGACATAAAAGAACACAAGAGATAAAATGTTGTATCCACAATGTAGAGTTGTTGTGCTTTAAAGAACAACTTTGCACATAAAAGAAAAAGGGTGTCGTGTGTCAACTGCATATTGACAAAATCTAAAAACCAATTAGCCTACTTCAAAGTAACAAAAAATAAACCTAAAGCCCTTACATTTATTTTCAAAATCAATCTGAAAACAAATTAGACAAACTAAAATGTGTAATTCCTTTTTTGTAATGTTTCTTTTTATTATTCTGAAAACTTTCAATTGTCAGGATTTTTTTAGTTCCCTTTCAAATTTAACTGTGCAATGACTTTACAATACCAACACAATGATGTCTATCCCTAACAGCAAATAGGAAATCAGTGAAATGGACAACGCTGGGTAAGCAAAAAGGCTTTTCAGCCATTTGTGAATGTGCACTTGCCAATACGTAATCGGAAACCCTGATTGCCTAGATCCAAACTTTTCACTTTTTTAACTTGAATATATATATATATATATATATATATATATATATATATATAAAGTTTAGTAGTACTGTAAGCCCAGGCTGTATATTGGCACCACCGCAGGGTGTGAATACATGACATCCTGGACAAAATTTGCACCATAGTATTGCATAATATGTTGCTATTTTATTTTTTACTTTTTATTGGCAATTTATATTTATTTTATGCAAACTTAACGTATCACTCATTAAAGTTTCATATTGTTTCATAAAGGTAGTATGCACATTTGCACTAACAATTTACTTAAATGAGACATAATTCCTATATTGAGAAGGTAGAATGAGAGTAAAATGCAGATGTCAGAGCAAGAGGGTTGACTGCCTACAGATTTAAAAGACTATACTATCAAAGTAAGAAAAGATTTACACATTTGTTAAAACACATTTCATTAAACTTGCAACTTTATACTTGGCTTGTGAAGTTACTTAGCAAGGCATATTACAAAAACAAACTGAATGTAAACTTACCCGGCCAACTTCAACCAGATTTGTAACCATAACAATGCAGGCAGATTGCTCCTGCCAAACCATCCTCCAGAAATCATACACTGTTTCATGAACTGGACCTGTAAAAACAAGAAACATTAAAGATCAGTAGACAGAAATAGACGAACGCATAGCTAACATTTTCAGATTTATGACAACAGTTTAGAAGTGAGTTTGACTGCATGCCTTATGTTTTAGATGTATGAACTGATTTTTGGAAGCACTGGCAATTGTGTTTATTTTTACATGCAAGAATGTGCAAGTATACAAAGTTAGAGATTTATTACACATTTTTTCAAATTGTTACTATTGCTTTTTTCGGATCTTGAGAAAGATTGCCATCTTTCTTTTAAGTCATTTCCTGGACAAATAATAAAATACCTGTGCATAGGAGGGAATTTCCTTGCAGTTTGAAATTGTATTATGTATATTCCGCAGTTCTCATTGATTTTGGAAACTGTTACATATAGAATTCCAAATGTCAACGTTTACCCTTTAAGCTCTGTTTGAAGGGTTAATATACTAGAAAGTATGTAAAAGCAGAGTGAAAGTTCTCATACAACTTAGGCAAAGGCAGCGACAGGCAAAATAAATAGCCTTTATTTTTCAGTAGTTTTCAAATGCAAATGGAATCTTGCCAGGAAGCTTAAATGAAAGCAATTAAAGCAGTGAGCAGAGCAGATTCTTTTACCTTGGGTGGCAATGTAATGGCTTGGCCTCTGATATCCCTGAAACAACAGGCAAATATTTTATTCTCAGCATCAATAGGGTGCATCAAAATAATATAAACTACTAAAACTATTTAGCCATTTTCATAAAATCGTTCAGAAAACAGTAATCAAGGAGGTGGTGTGAGTGATCATTACAATGACACATTCTATATTGACAATCAACTTGCTGGCCTTAACAATTTAATTACCTAAAATAAAAGGCAAGCTGGACTGTGTACTGCTTAGCCAGAAACAGTATTTGCTAGTGGTATTAAATACTACACATTTTTTAAATTTAAACTCAATAGAATCTCTACCTTAAATTTAAAATACTTTCAATAACACATATGAAAAAAATACTATTTAAAAATCTTTACTTAGATACCCTTTGAAAGAAAAAGATTTAACTTAATGGAAATGAGAGGCTCTCAGTTTCAGATAATAAAATTCAATTTGCAGAAAGAAAAGGAAGAAAGTGCTGCATGCAGGGATATGTTAAAGTAATTGTGGTATTCAACATACGAATGTCAAGGGCAACCACAAATTTCAGACATCTTTCCAAGAAGCACTAAAATAACTTCAGCAGCAAGCTTATGTACACTTGCAGGCTCTATAGGTTTGATCATTTTTGTGGGTGTCTAAAAAACATCAAGCATATAAAGGGATACCAATGCTATATAAATAGGTTTTAGAGAATCATTTGAACAATTGTATCTTATTATTTAAAATATAATCTCAAATTAACAAGGATTTCCTTAGTGTATTGCGTGTATGTTATGTTTATATTATAGTGTAACTGTTGTCACACGTTTTTATAAAACAATTTACAGTTAATTATTTTCATGTTAACATGGAATTCATTTTAAATAAATTGGATTCTCTGTAAACTGTAATGGCAACACAAAAAATACTTCTGGCAAATAATTTGCTTTCCGGCGTTTCAGACATGTTTATGGGTGACAGAAACGTGCACAACCTTAAGTCAAACCCTGTATGCATTGGTGTCCCTTCAAATGGACAGCACTAGGAGGACGACAATGTAAACACATACTCCAGAACTGAAAGCCTCTCTTTAGAGCCATTTCAGCTAAATTGTGTGTTAATATAAATTTCTGGCAGATGATGACTGTATTAATAATATCAATGACTATAATTTAGTACTGTGACAACAGAAAAATTAACTAATTCGGACAATTTAGAGGTTGCTTTTAAATTTTTATAAATCATACATTAGCCAAGTATCTTATGACTTACATAGAAGAACCCAAGTTTGATTAGTTTAGGAGTTTATTAAACTATCTCTCTAAAACAAATAATGTTGGGCCAATCATGACTGAACAAGGCAAATCATCTTAACTAATGCAAACATATTTTTTAAACAGTATTAACATTATATTTCTATGGTAAAAATCATCAGTGTCTTTTAAAGTAATCAAGCAAATTTGAAGGGCATGTTCACACAAGTAGCATTTGTAAGAAGATTTGAGTGGTTTTAGTGCTCAAAACCCCTGACAGCAAAGGTTTACATTGGACTTAATAGTTTTTTTTTCTTTTTTGCAAGCAATTGATTACAGCAGTTACATTCAGCGTCCAGGGGTAGTTTGCCGCTCCAGCAGCGGCAATGGAGTTGAAAGAAACCACTTGTCACTGATGATGCATTCCTATTTAGGGGACTGCAAGTATTTTATTGTGGATGCAATTCATGAAAAAAAGCTGGAAAAAATAGACCACTCTGCTTGCTTCTGCCTGCAAACACCTGAAAAATCCTAGTGGTGACAGCCTGTCTTTGCTCTTGAATTCCTATTAGTATACAGTAAGCTTCCCAGAGCAGTGAATGCAGTCATAAAATACCACTAGTCTGAACATACCCTTACTGTTGTTGACGCATATATATATATATATGTACATAATGTTTGGCAGGGTGACCAAAAAAGGATAAATGATTCCATAATAACACAAAAAAACTGAATGCTTGTTACAGAAAAATCCTGTACAACTTTATCTCTTTTAAAATTGAGCTAAGTGACAGTTCTTTTATAATGTTATGTTTTCCCCAGTGGAAATGACAGTGGAAATCTTAGTCGCCTTTAATTTTTTTTATATTTGAAAGCATAAGGCCAAATCTGTGACCAAAGCTGACCAAATATATTGTTCAGGAACATGTTTAGCTAAAAAATTATGGTCATTGGCCATTTCCATGACCTGGCACATCAGATGAAGAGCTATGGGAACTATTACTATTCATAACATGTAAGTTATTCAGTCTGACCTACTACTTATAGGATTTAAAACATTTTCAATATTCCATGTTGTTTATATGGTGGCCTATTATTTGAGGATCCTGTATTGTGTGCACTGCAGCAAAGATAGTGTTAAGAGCCGGTAAACACAACTTGGGTGTCATTTGTAAAAAGAAGGCATGCCATGAATGCTGTTATCAAAGTGATGACATGTTATTAGTAAGTGTTTACATCTATGATAAACAGTGCTTTTCTTCCCTTTTCCTTTACCCAATCAATCTCCTAGTTCCAGCTGAGTGAAAATATACATAGTTGGGGAAAGATAAGCCTAAAAGCTCTCCAAATTACATGGTATTTGTAAATAATAAAGTAGTACAACAGGCATAAAAAACATTTAGAAATTATCACTTGAAACGACAATTTCCTTCAGTAAGCTTAAAGTTACATGAAGCCCTATCCCCACCCCACTCCTAGAAAAATGTTTCTCTTTAGTTTTAACTGGC
This sequence comes from Pyxicephalus adspersus, assembly GCF_032062135.1. NCBI lineage: Eukaryota > Metazoa > Chordata > Amphibia > Anura > Pyxicephalidae > Pyxicephalus > Pyxicephalus adspersus. The sequence continues at coordinate 86,533,880 of NC_092861.1, forward strand.
ATATTTAAATATTAAAAAAAAATTTAAACACATCTACGTGGTCCCTTAAAATAGAAAATGCGTTACTTTAAAAATTAGCTAATTTCCTAAACCATACTAATATCCCTACCCACTCTAATCGCCCGCTGGGCTACCAGCAGAATATGTGCTGTGTCTACTTTGACATCTTAAGCATGCAAAGGAGTAGTAACGTTGAAGACAAGTTTACAAAAAGATTCCAAACTGAAAAATGGCAATCACCATTTTCGCCTGCACCCTGAAACAAATTACATTAGGTTTAAGGTTGCTAAAAAATCAGTGTCAATATTTTTAGAGAAAAAAAATAGCAGACATTGATTTTGCTAGATTGAAACCAGCATAACTTACATATGGCAAAAATCAGCAAATTAATTGTATAGGCCAATTTATTACACAGTTGGAACTGGTCAAAGTGATACTTTTGGCGTAAAATGGTGGGAAAAAAACAACAATTTTAACTTTTACAAATAGGCCACCAAAGCTTTTACAAAATGTGTGGCTCTAAAATTACATTGGGGTAATGTTATGTGGTCAGCTTAGATGTAAGCAGTCCTGGACTGGGTTTATTCTTTAACATGGGACAGTAAATGCTCATTATTTCACTTTTATCTAATTTTAACACAGACTTTTTTTACAATTTGAAAACATTCCTAAAAACTACAACATATTTGTTAGCAAAAAATAGTATGGTGAAGCCAGGCATCCAACATCGGAAAAAAAAGGAGCATGAAATGTTTATCATTGGGAAAAATAGAAAGCATAGGAATAGAAAAAAAATTGAACTAGAGCCAGGTTAGTGTATTCTGGCTACATATTTACTGAATATAACAATAAAAAAAATTACAAGACAGGATATAGAGAAAAAAAATGAATTAGGTGGAGCATGCACAGATGTCAGGAAAATAAGCAGTAGTAGGAATTACAAAGTAACTGGGAACAATATCTATATTAAATGTTTACTGTAGGGTTCTGTTATTCACATATAGTGGTACTTACATCCCTGTACAGCCAAATCTACAGGCCAAACCAAAGTCAGGTGTGAAAGAAAGCACAACAATGTCAGTGAGTACTGAGACTTAGAACAAGGAAAGTGTACAGTTTCTCTTCTTTTAAACACTTGCAGTCAACTTCATAGGCATGACATGCGGGGGAAAAAAGAAACACACATATACAACAAGCTAAGAGCTGAAGACATGCAGGAAAATAGCAGGGGCTGTGCAGCTCACTTACATCAATGTAATTTGCGTTTATGTAGTCAGATGAGGGGTCATCTTCCACTGGCTGAAGAATGACTCTTGAGTGGTCATCTGGTCAGGAGAATAAACAATAAATTTATAATGTAGCTCATTACTCTATGAAAACGTTGGTAAGACTTGTTGTTACCTTGTACTGGCAGTCTGCACACCAGAATGGAGCAATGGCAAACAATGTACAATCATTTATACGTCAGCTAGAAACCAGCTTGAAGCTGTGTGGTAGAAAAAACTACCTTTCCTTTATAAGGTGCCTACAACCTTGACTATGAAACAGTATGGCAAATGGAATTTTGAAGCGAATGTTTGAAATAAAAAATAAAACACAGGTGGCCGAGCATTTAAAAAGATCCAAAAAAAAATATCTTGCTGCTATACTTATATCCTCACCAGCGATATCCCTGAAGACAAAAGGATCTTAAAGTCTTCTTTTGGGTCAAATGATAGTCGGTGATGATTTCATAAGCAAAAAAGGGAGGTGGGGGGCAGGGCACAGGACGTAAAAATGAAGTTAAAAGTTTGCTTTAACTAACGTGACTAGAAAAATCTAGAGTCAAGTGAGAATAGGTAATTAACCTCCCCATCGTTCTAATTCCGTTCAAATTTCCATGCAAAAAGCGTTACTTTTATTTGCATGGAAAATTATTTTACATTGTAGGCTAAAATTTTTAGGCATAACTCTCTGAAATATGTCTAATATTTAATACGTTTAATAAACTTTAAATAAAAAAAATCTGTTAAAAAAATAGTTAAACATGTAATGTGACTTTACAGTAGCATATATAATATATATAAAATTATCTATATTATATGAACATTTCTTTGTATTGGACTCTCTACAGCTATTTGGTATTGAATCAAATACAAAATGTTTTGAATTTTCCGACGATCCGCCCGCCAACACCGGCGTCAACGGGAAACCCTGAGATTGTCTCTGCATTGCGCGGCTGGAGATCGGAGGAGCATGACTAACATGAATATATATATATTTCAATAATATATATCTTTTGAAAAAATCATTTGAAACGAAAAATGAAAAGTTGACATGGATACAATGAAAAAGATTACTTATGTAAATAAGATTTACCTGAGAAATTCATGATTAGGCAAAATAATCGACAATAGAATGATCCTCACAGGCACAACTTTCATTTCAATGATGAACACAGCTATACTTACAGGCAATGATGTTTCCATATCTGTTCTTTGTTCTGTTTTGGTCTTTCTTAGCAACATCCCATGAAGCAGACTGACCCTCAAAGAAACTCTGTAATAAAATATTTAAATCATCCACATCATCCAATTGAAATGAAAAAAAAAAAGTTTGTTGTAAGTCAGCTAGTAATATGAGAATGTCGTTGAATGTACGTATATTTGTGACATGCTATCTTGCTTTTCAATAATGTTTAAACATTGTTTTAGGGGATTCCAACATTTTACCTCATACTCTTCTTTAAATCCATAGCTGTCAGATGTCTTCATAAGATTTATATGTTGTAGCAAGTCAGCAACTCTTATGGCTGGATGAAGCTGTCCAGTTTGGTACGGAGATTCTGTTCCTTCACACAGATAGCGAGGGACATCTAAAAGACGGCTTGATTCAGCTGTTACTGTGTGGTTTTCATCTGCAAATAAAATTTTTTTTAGCCGCAGTGGAAAAAAACAGCAGCCACTTCAATTATTGGGCAAATGATAGCCACAACAGTTTTTCTAAATCGCTGAAAATATATAATTTTCATCCTATAAGAGTGGCAAATAAACAAATATTTATATTTCTTTCAGTAATAAAAAAGAAGACATGATGACATAACTGAAAATGCACTGTAAAGGTGAATTAGGCTTTGGAAAAAAAATCTAAGCACGTTTAACAACCCAGCTATTACAATTTAATGATAAACAGCCATGTTTAGGGTTTAGGTAACATAACTGTGTACTAGCAGTGGACAAGTCAGGGGGACCATCTATGTCAAATTTTACAACATTTTTTTCGCATAAAGTGGTAACTTAAATAATAATTGAATGTTTAGTAAGGAGAGGGTGCCGTATAATTATCACACCGATTCGTCTCCTTCCAGTCTGACATTTTCACAGTAAATCTGCTGCCTGCTGAGAACTTGCTAAAGGTAGGAACATAGGGGAGTGGGCAAGAAAAAGACCCCAGTGTTAAAGTGTCCAGGACATATTTCCCAAGCTTATTTTTCAAATTTAGATAGCTACCTCCACGATTATTCTACAATTTGGCTTGTTCTACCTTCATGTGTAGGGTAACTGAATATTATTCTAACATATGCAAAAACACAAAACAATGACTTCTATTGAGTTTTTTTCTTCTGCAGGATAGTCATGGTCTTCCCTTGCCATTTCTTGGCAAGGACTCAAAAATTGCCGGATGGTCATAGGAATAGAATACCACTGTGATTATTTTTCAGTTTAAAGAAAATAACCAAGTTTGCTGAAGGCAGTCTGTTTGCAGGTAGTTTCTGATAATGAGATTATAGTTGAATAGGTGTAAGCATGAAGAGCATATTATTTATACGGAATATATAACAATTTAAACAACCTGTGAGAATCTTTTTGACTTCTGTAACAAAATTTACTGAGTAGAACAGAAGTTGAACTTAAAGTAAATATTCTGTTGAATTTGTGCAACATTCTTTTCTTTCAGTGTTGCAACAGCTTGAAATAAGCCAGACCTATGTTACATGCTTCATTGTGTCTGAGGTACTGAGGGTAGGCAGCTGGCAGGAGCAGCTTGGGGTGGCAGGCTGGCAGCTGCCTTGAAATCACGATTGAAATGCACCAAGATTGTTAAGCCTAGCTTTCTAATTATTGGGAAAGTCACATAAAGAACTGATTTCACCAGCAGGAAACGCTACTAACAGTATTAATATGATAGTATGTCTTCCTACTTACCAGTGATTGGCACTGCACCAAAGCAGCAGAAAAAGGAAAAAAAAAACATTTTTCTAGATTAAACCTTGTCAGACACTTGAGTCAGAGTGCTTTCTAGATACAAAACAGTGGTATGTTTATGGGCAGCAGGGATGGGTGAAATGAATGAACAATACAGCCATGCAGACAAAAACAAAAAGAAATTCAGAGGTTAACTGCAAGGACTACTTTTACTACTAAACCAAAAGCAATGTACAAAAAGACTATATGATGTTAAAAGTCTACACAACACTCAACGCTGTATCATATCTAACTTCTGTAAAATGTTTAAGTGTATTTTGCTAGAATTATGGGATTTCATCCCTTATTCTGACAGCAAATTCCTGAAGGATATTTTTAAGAAATAAATGTGCTAGTAAAAGACATCAACCAAAGCAACATTTTTTTTTCTTTTGTGCAGAGTATTTAAAACCTTTACTTACTTAAAATGTGGTAGGTAAATTTCTGTTTCTATTATACTGAAACAAAATGATAAAACTAAATCTGGTGCACATTGTTTGATGGTTTTACTTTTTTTTTTATTATTCAACCTGTAATTTTTCTATGTTTGGCAGAGTAATTAGCTTTACAGGAGGGATTTTAATGCTGTATTTGCATACCTACCACTCTTCTCCAATCCACCTAGGTATGGGGAAATCTCATAACACTCACTCAGGACCTCCAAAATACAGCAGTTGGTGCCTTGCATGCAAGTGATTTAAGGCAGAGGGAACAAATATAGCCTTGTGTACATTTCAGGTTGTTTAGCAAGCCAAAACGTTCACAAGAACCTCTGGTCTTATGGTGTCTGATTGAGTGTTGAAGAATGTGAATACAGTCAGTTTAATCCTTTCTCAGGACAAAGTACAGGTTCACTTTAAAGGCAAATATTTTGTAAAGGTAATATCTTACAAATGGTGAATAAACATTAAAGACAAAAAATACCTACACATTCTTGACATTCTGTTTCAGTAAATGGGAATAAAGTGTTTTTATAGTACAATAAATCACTTTATTCTTCAGTATGGCCTTATTGAATACTAAAGAGAAAATGACAGTCATAGTATTTAATTCAGCCCACTAAAATGCTTTTGGAATGCTTAAGATTATGTGTGTGTTTATGCTCCCAGGTCACCTGCTGGCATTCATGTTATGGGAGCAAACATTTCTCTTTGCTTTATATCAAGGTGAAACTAAATCCCTTGAAATAACTTGATATCATACGTTTATTTGTAGCTAAGCTTTAACCATAGAAAAAATAATTGGAAAAGAGGTGTATCGGGGGCGTGAAAGAGAAAATGGATCCTGAAATAATGTACTGACTAAAAAAACATCAATGCTCCCAAACAAAAGATTCTACTATACACAAAATAATTCAAAATGTGTTCTCTTTAACCTTTCCCTTCTTAAACTGATTTGTTGGTAATTGTGTAGTTCTTTATTACCGGATTATGACAATTAACCTTCTATGTCAGCTTACCATGGTACTGCAGATATAGATATATAGCTATATATATATATATATATATATATATATATTATGAGGGGTATAGGGGAGTTACTGAGCAAATGCATTGCCTGCCAGCTATTAATCTACTGCTACCCAATGCTGCTTATCATGAAAATGTTAAGATCCATTCCCTTCAATTCTATGCCTTGGATTTATTATATGTAGTGCCCTTACATGTTCTACCTCTGGTGGTTTTAATTATGGTATGAATGTATTCTTCATATACTGTAGATGTATAAGGGCATATTGAATTTCAATTGCCAATTTTAAAGTTGAATATAATACTCCAAATACTTAGCAAACACACCTACTGTAGTGTACATGTCTGCTAAACACACCACACAGGCCTGAAATTTGTCTGATACACTGACAGAAGAACAGTCACAAGAGCTGCTAAGTAGTACATGAAAACTGTAGAAATAATTTTTAAATGCAATACATACTTTACAAATGTCCGTACCCTTTACACTTTGAGAGTGCCATGCCAGTAAGTTAAAATAGTTTGTATGGTGACAAGCTAATACATACCTTTAGGAGCTTATGTGATAATGTTTTCAAAGAACTGCTTCTGCCTAAAACACTTGATGCATGACAAATATACTTAAGCAACAGGACCTGCTTGTGCTTTAAGTGGTACCTACTCTATCACTTTGACAAGTTGTTGGTACATGTTCCTGCCCACTTGTCACTAAGTAAATGCTCTTAACAGTGAGTCACATGCAACAAAATCATTCATGCGTTGAACTGTTGATGATGTCAGACTAGGTCCTCACCTAACACAGCAGTCGGCACAAGTGGCTCATTGGGCACTGCAGGAAAACAAAGCTCATGAAAAATTCATATTACCTCCAGTATGGGCAGTTGGAAACAGACAGACAAATAAATCAGCACATGAAATGACATGGCTACTGGAAGGGCAATTTTTCCCAGCTGGCCAACAATGACTATTTACGTTACATAACTACATGAAACGACCAAATCAGTCTAGGGTCTACAGGACATCTGAAATTATGAGACATTATGAAATCTAGGGCAAGCTGAAGTGAGAGCATTTGGTTTTAAGTAAGTCTTTAGGTAATCACCATTTTTATTATGATAGTGCTTGCCCTGATGCTGTTCATTTACAGGACAAACACAGTATGAATGCATGTGTTGAACTATTTAAATGACATGCATTATTTGTGGATAGATGGGGCAATTTAAAAAGCTGATGTAACGAATGAACAGCTCTAGCATACCAATGATTATTCAAACAGCCCATAAAAGCATTGCTGAAGGAGATGCATGGAGGAAGCAACTAAGGAGCAGAGTAAAAGAAGCAGAAACAGTGGATTTTAAAGTGACAAAACACATTAAAACCTAATGAGAATTGTGTACTATCAACAAATATTAGGCACTGGTGCATCCTGAGGGAAAATGCTGAAAACCCTTAAAATACATGGGGAAAAAATTCTACTGATCTCCATTTTTTAAGATCAAAGTGAGGGTTATTATTGATATGCCGTAAAAGAAGTAAAGAGTACTGTGCTGTGAAAATGACTGTCTTGGGGTACTCAACTTTTCAATAAGCTGAAAAGCACACTGCAAGTCTTCCAGTACTCAGAATATGGGAGGGGGTACAGCAGTAGAGGCTCTGATGCATGTGCTGACATGTAGCATCTCAGAGGAAAGATTAGAGTGAACAGAGCTGATGGTTTATCAAGTGTGTTTACGATACGTTATTAGCCAATTAGAAGGGCGAATCCATTCTCTTTGCTGGATTTCCTATCTTATTGTATATTTAGGGGAATGCAACAGGAGCAGTGAGAACCACCAAGGATGAAAAAGAACCAGCAAAGAAATAATGCTTATTCCCTGTGACATACAATAAGCCAGTATGTCATTTAAACCTACACACTATACTTAAAACTGAAAAATGGATGAACTGTTCCAAAGTGAGTTTGAACTGGGCATTTTTAAAGTCCAGATGTTCCAAGTAGTAATTTTAGAATGAGCTAAAATTTTAGAATCGTTGTGATACCCTAAATGACTTTATAAAATGTCATGATAGATGTTGAAATTCTTTTGAAATCACAATGTTTAAAAAAATGTTTTTTCTTATGTTGCCTTGGGACTATCTTATGTTGACTTGGGACTACTTACATCTGGGGGTGAAGTTGTGAGAGTCCATGTAGGTAATAGACAATGGGTCTTCAGCATGCAGAGTGCTTTGGTCAGCATAACTTCTATCCATTGCATTGACCATATGAGTCATCTCCTGCCGTGTGTTACCCATGGCATCCTTGCGCTTCTTGGCCAGTTTACTGAAAAGGAAAATAGACTTTTACTAAACAATTTGTACAGAAGAAAAACATTCAAGAAGACCCTTAAAGATTTGAGAAGGAATTTAAGATATACATTTTTCTAATCTGACAAAAGATACAGATTGTCATGCTATTCAGTGTTATACTGTGATCAATTGTCTCCACCAATATTCATCTGTATCATACTGCAGACTTCTCACAGTACTGAACACCTTGTGAAGGTGTAGCTACAAGTGTAAAAATCAAAGCAAAATATGTGAGATGCCTTCATACACCTAAAACATCTATAAGCGAACACAATATAAATATTTCATTAAGAAGACTACATGATCAAGACAGAATTGCAACTCCATACAGCGTAAATCAGAGCTAAAAGAAATAAAACCCCTATGAAATCCTGGAAAAATACATATTACATACATATTAAAAGAGAACTTTTTATCAAAACAAGCTTTGGTTTATAATGAAATATGCATGAAAACTTAACAGTATTTTTCTCAAAGTGAAAGTCAGTTAATGTCTGCATTAGGCAACACAAACGGACCTACAGTAATATATAATTTAGTCTATCACATTTCCCTGTATCACACTAAGGGAAAAGACACGTTTGCAAAGCCAGCCATTATGATAGCAAACAGCCATGAATTGGATTTAAACCTAACAGACTTAAAATGTGTAATTTAGCCTCTCAACCTTTTTAAACTTAAAAGAACCCCTTGAAATAACTTTCAGGTCTTCGAGAACCCGTTATAATTACTATATCCACAGATCTCAGTATATTAGTGTAGTAGTCTTTGGGATAAATGCCTCTTACATTGCTGACCATTGGGACGAATTTCACACTCTCACAAAGCCAAAAAGATCATTGGTGTCAGTTAAATTGACATGAGAAGCACAAACTGCTCATTGCTCAAGGAACCCCAAGCAACCCCATGGTGGTTAATGTTGTAAAGCATTATTTACACTAAATAGTATTACTATAGTCCCACAATCATTGTTTAATGCCCCTCTCATATTATTAGCCTAACATTTAGTTTTTGGGATGTAAGAAACCAGGGTTTCTGGATAAAACCCAGAAAAACAAGGGAAAACATACAACTTTTGCAGATAATGTCCTGGCTGAAATTCAAACCTAGGACCCTGATGATGATAGCCACAGAGTCTCTGTGATGCCCAATATTAAGTATTTTTGGGCATCAGAAGTGTTCTACAGACAGAATACACTTTGTACAATCTCCTTTAGATCTTCCAATAACTATGTAGGAAAAGGACTTGCCTGGCTGGATACAAATTGAACGTATGTTAAAGTGATTTATGACAAGAGTACACAGGTGAATTGTGTTATCTCTATACCTGTTCCAAGGGACTAAAGCAATGAAGCCAAAGCATCAACATGACAGATGGAAAACTAACATTTTCAAAAGAACAGCAATGCCCAACCCTCATACTTTCTTCCTACTGATCACTTTAAGGTAGGTTTACTCTATATGTTTCATAGTTTTGGTTAATATGGAGGAGATTTTACAGTCAGACTGTAATGTGTATGATGAGCTTGTGGGCAAGGTTTGTGCAAGGTAAAAAAAGACTATACATCTTTTTCCCCTTATGCATACAAACAATGAACAAGAACAAATAAGTTGTGCAGTTGTAAAGTCACATTTCCATTCACTTTACCTTCCTTTTAGTTTACCAATATTTCCTGCATTTAGATTTAAGACATACTTTCACATATCCCAATGACAGTACTTCTTGTTCTGCATTTTCCTGTGTTCTTTCCTGATGAGTAGGCAATCAGCTTAAAACATCCAAGCCAGCTTTGAATCAGATTATCAAGCTTGTGATAATAATAATAATAATATCTTGTTACATTAAATTAGATTTACACCATAAGGGAATGGCATTTTATTTGGTAAATATGAAGGAACCAAACACATGCCACATATGTATTACACAGAATTTCACTTTGTATTCTCTATTTATACAGCAGTGCTGCTGACTCTCTCCAGCCTCCTTTAGCCAGTCTTCGTGTCAACCATAAAGGTTCGCTTTTTTATTTAGATTATTGGATGGTGACTTTACCAGTACAATACAACAACCTAAATGGTGAACAAACTACAGCTATTTAATCTATTTATATTAAATAACGTATCAGTTTAGAGGTTAAAACATATCTATGTTTTGCTATAGATTGCATTCATACATGCGTATATTTACTCATTTCAAAATGCAAAAAAAAAAACAAATGCTAATGCTTTAAAAATATGTTAACTTTACTAACTTTATCAATGTAACTGCCCAGGGGCGCTGTCAACATTTTTGGGCTATATCTACAGGAATGCCAAGTAGTCCTTATCTTTTGAGAAGATGCTGCTACTTCATATGAACTAAGGGTACTTGTCATATTCCCCCGGTTATCAGACTGCATCCTGCACAGCATAAACTTTATGTAAAGGTAGGTATTTCAACTAATTTTCTGCCCCCCACTATTTTTGTGCATTGAGCTGCAAATCAATAAGCAGAGTACTAAAAAAGAAAGTACACTATAATGTGTAGAGATTGGTAGGGCTATGAATCACTAGTGAGGTTAAACATGAAAGATTTTACATATACTTAACAAGTGTATGTGCTTTAGAACAAGCCATTACAGACTTTCATACCTGCCAGGAATGCAGAGCAATTCATCTTGAAATATCACAACAGGGACCCGGATGTCTGGTTACATTAGCAAGCTCTCAGGTCGCTATTTATTGCTGAGAAGATGGGCTTTGATTTCAATGATTCTACTTACGCCAATTTAGTTCATGTGAAGAATAAGTAAATATCTAAATGTCCATAGACTAACTTTTGCTTTACTTTCCTAGGAGAGAACATGAGTTTCTTTATGTTCATCCCCTGTGAAGTTTTCTGCATTGTGTAATGTGAGACTTAAAAAGCTACTATTCTTATTTAGAGCTTTGCGCTAAATCTTGTCAATTGCTGCAAATGGACACAAATGTTATCAAGTTATATTTTTAATAAATGAGTCGAGGACCTTTTCTTTACTTATTTTCCTCTCATATTTCATCAACCAGTGAATATAATGTTGCAATGCACTGCATGCTCCCTGGTATTCTGCACAACAGGATCACTTGCAAGTGGCCTCACATCAGCACCTTTATCGGCCTTATTAAAGGTAGCTTTAAAAATTGATGTAGGTCACAATGCCTATCGCATTTTAGTAGCTGGCCCCTCAGTAATGGCTTGCAATGCAATTTAATGAAAACAAATATAGTTTTTGTAAAAAAAAATAAAAAATAAAAAAAAAGGCCCCCCATAACAAAAGATTTACATCCTAAAAGCTATTGAATACTAAAACTGGATATCTTTATTAATCTCAACATAACGAAAATGATGTATAGTGTTTCATAAAGGAAGTAAATGTATCCTATATATTTTCCTGTTGATTGTCAGTTGTTTATATACAATTATACACACTTATGGGCTAACAATATTAAATTACAAACAAACTGCTATCTTCTGCTAGTAACAACTTAGTGAATAACATCTAAGAAATTTGAAGATCAGTTAGCTGTGTTATGAGGGGTATACATTATAAATCACAAATTTATCCATCTATATTAAACCTTCATTGGCATATCTGTAGTACTTTCAGTTTAAACCTCATTTTCAAAAACAGAATCACGTCATCATATTGATTCAATTCTCTGGGACTATCCCTTTTACTTTTCTACCCGTTTCCCATATTTCCTATTTATACTTTAAAATATCTCAAGCAGATTTTTACAAAAAAAGAGAATCATGTTGTAATTAGGTTATCTTGAAATAAAATGTATTGAGAAAACCTGCCAGCCTGACACAGACATATGTCAGAGTGGTTTTCTTAGTGGCTGCAGGGCCATGAGCATGTATTTAGACAGAAATATTTTGTTACCCATGTCAAGAAAGCATTAATATTGTACACAAAACCTGTTTATGCTTATAGTGTTAATATCAGAAAAGTGCAAATATTTATCAATACAATTTTTCCTTGTTCTTTGCTCTATATTCCTGATCTGTACATGTACTGTTGAAGTCAGATGTTTCCTTACACTCTCAATATTTGGTAGCATTGCTTCTAAATTGCCAAAAAAAAACAATAATGTCCTGTGCCATTTCATCTCAAGCAGTTTTAGCACCTCTGAACTACAAAACTTTACCTTACTATGTAATGGGGGTAAGAATTTTTTTTTTCTGTAGTCCTGCTCCTTCAGAAATATAGCACAGTGACTATGCAATACCCTCTTGGGGGCAGGAAAGGCCTTACTGGTAGGACCCATCAAAATTATATCAATATAGCTTGGAAAAATATATTAAATGCAGCCACTGCATTACAGACTGGAGAACTAAAGTTTTGTTTTGTGGTTTAAATACATTAAAATTCAAACAGCTCACTCAAATGATACCTCTGTACTACAAATAGATGTGCCAACAACAAATACATGTACAAAATCTAAAAAAGTAAAAGAGACATGTACACAGCTTAAGGATTATACTTACATAAAATATATTTTACCAAAGAGAACTACTAAAAGTTGCAGCTTTCAGCATTGTTTAGAAATGGTGGAGATTGAAGAAAAATGTACTACATGGATTGCCATTCTTCCCATAAAGCAGAACAGATCCTGCAGTACTTACCTGTAATCCATGAATGTCCCAGTTACTAAATACTAATTTACACCTACAAATAACACTGCCCCAAATTAACCACCACCACGTGCAGCTTCTCGGTTATTAAGACTAATACCTACGCAGACAGATTTTACAAACACTTATTTACAGATACATTGTTAGAAGAAGGAAACCATGACCAGTAGACATACAGCGTGCAACAAAAAGTGTTAGTGAATAATGACACATTCAGTGGTTATCCCTCTAAAAATAAATAAAGCAATGGTTAATAATGCCAATCTTAAATTACAGTAATAAACACGGTCTCTCCTCTTTTTAAAGAGGAATATTGTCAAGTCTCTTTTTCTGATCAGGTGGCAGTTAATATATATTAGGTACAAAATAATTCTAAGTGAAATACACTTAAAACATTTCAACAACTGGTGAGCTTTACCTTATTTCACAAGAGCTATATTCCCAACCCCTTCCTTAGGCCTGGCTACAGCAAGATAGTTTCCGGGTTTCTGACATTTACAAGACAACTGACTGATGCATTAATTTTTCAGCGCGCTGACCTAAATGCTGTATTTATTTTTAAAGGGATACTGCATATCGTGTTAATAATCCAAACAAAATAGGTGGCCATTTTTTACTTACAGGTAGTAGGAGTATGAATAGTAGCTCCTCCTGGTAGGCAAATCACAAACAGTGAGGAAAGAGAAGCAATGGTAAATGAAAAAGCATGAATCATTCACATTCAACAAAGCAGCACAATAAACAAAAAATAAACAAAACTAAAAAAAACAATGAACTCTTAAAAAATATTTATGTATTGTTATCATATAAATGTCACTTGTTAGCATTTGAATGCCTTCATGCACTAAATATATGTTACCATGCAATGCAACAAAAATGGATGTTAGCTGCAAAACAATGTGTAAACATAAAATGACTTCTTGAGGAAAATAAAATCCACTTCAAAAATTACATGCCAACATTAAAAACTTTGTAAACTAAAAAAAAAATACATGAAAATACATGAAAATACATGAATGAAAACACACATTATAATAATGAACACAAATGGTGTATGTGTTTGAAGTACATGTTAATCCCTGAGCTTGAGTGCAATGACATCTGCTGTGCATGAACGTTGGTTAATGGTAACGTATACAAAGAACCACCAGTACTCCTAAGAACTAAATATGAATACACTAAAGCATTTAGGATCTGCTCACATGTGAAAACATAAACTTGAACGTTGTAATAAAATATGTGATCTACTTAATTATAGATATGCAGCAACACTGCTAAACAAGCAGGTAAATGCTGGTAAAATATGGCACGTAAAAACATTTAAGAACAGCGATTTTGAATGCACTTTTTATGGCTCTCTATAAAACTATAATGCACATTTTCATGTAGGCAGAGATTTGGCGCACGCACAGTACTACACAATAAAGGAAAGCGAGGTGGTGTGGTTGAAGCTGTGTTAGATGAAAATGAAGTTATCTTTTAAGCATCACATTTATACTGCTAACCATATAGTATTTATCCCTGTCATCGAGATGTCCTACTAATAACCATAATCAGTGCCCAAATCCTTATTAGCCTCCTTATTAGTCTGTTAGAAGGGTTAATCCTTACATCTGCACTACGTTTTACTGCAGCCCAACTACACATCAAACATATTAGAGGGGGCAAACAATTATATAATTAGGTGGTAACATTTTTACTAAATGTTTTTTTTGTTTTTATCAACTGATGCTCATTCCCAGTATCAGCTCCTTAAAACAACAAAATCAAACACTGATCTGTACAGTACCAAAAAGTTTGGTCCATGTATTAACATTGGAACGGAATCCTAAAACCAGTTCCCAACCTCTCGCATTTGTATGAACATGAGGGATTAGGACCGGGGTTAAAGCAGCAGCAGAAGGCAGAGGCTTGCCACAGGTCTGAGATGGCCCAAATATTTTTCCCCTTCTCAACAGCATACAACAAAACACAGTTATTTCATGTGGTGAACCTGTGATATCACCAGAGACTGCATCTCTCTCTTGTGACCTATTTTTACAAAGTTGCAGTATGTTGTTCCACACTAGGGGTGCCAAGCTGGGTTTATTATCTGTAAATATTTTTACCAAAGTTACCCTGAAAATGAATTTCATGACAAACTAACAAATACCTTACATAAACCTATAATAATCATGGACCTTATGTTCCTGGGGACTAAATTATGAAAGTATTTTAGTGGAGTAAAAAAACAATGGCCCATTAAAAATAGAACATAGTAGTACCCTCTAGTGTCATAAAAGGCTTAGAAGTGACCATCTATCATCTGGCCCACATTTTATTCACATGTACCGGTAATTATGTTATAAGGACCATGGATAGCTCTTTACAAAACCTCAATGCCAGCACACAGTTTAGGTATTTAGGATATACACAAAGCTATATATCTACAAAAATCATTCACAAAATACAGCACTGAAGAAACACACCGTTATAACAATAACAAACTCAAAAAAATGTCTAAAGATGTAGTATTCATTAGGACAATGTGCCCAGTCAATCACAATTTAAACAAATACAAAGCAACAATTCACATCTTAAAATGTTTCTGAAACCAGAAAAAAATCTACAAAAGGGAACAAACATATCAATTGTGAATAAAAAACATTTATAAAAAAAAAAAAAAAAAAAAAGGGAATATTCCAAAAAAAAATCCCAACTTTTACTAGGGGTCGAAAAAAAACCCTTCTGTAGAAGCTATGGCTTACTATTCCCTTTTTGTCATCTTATGGTGTAATGCTCATGTGTGCTATCTGAACACTGATTTAAAACTGTTAAGATGTTCTATTTCGTAATAACACAGCCAGTATGCTTTTTTTTCAATGCCAGCACCTGGTGAAGTACCCAGTTAGATCTGTTTAAACAGACTATAGGGTATATGGTGAGAAAGCTCTCTACACAGGAGTTTCCAATCTTATATTGCAATTGGGATGACACACATCATGTCCACATACCAAGCTTAAGTCCAGGATCACCCAACTTCCATAAACTAAGTACTTACTATAAGAAAACCAATTTCCCTAGTAATTAGCACCAGATCTCTAATGTGAAACAGCTACACATTCTCCACATTCTCTATTTTGCATAGCAGAGTCCAGATGAAAAGTTTGGTCTGCACTTTGCCTAACTGGCCAATAGATATATAGAGGAGACAGGGAAGGATGGAAAATGCCTTTCACAATTTCTGCCGTTTGCCATTCTTGAATTCTAACTTTGTTTATTCGGACTGTCCATGCTTTTATACACCTTAAACACAAATGTAGATATATAGCAAAGTAGTTGCTGAAATCTTGCTGCACTATAAATCTCAATAATACTGAATAGCAGCTTATGATAAAAATAAAAATATTAAAAAAAGCACTTGGTTAAGGAGTGAAAAATGGTGTATATGAATCCAAGTATACCTAGTTCAAAGGCTTATTCTTATTCAAATGTGGCTGCTGTTGGCAACAGTACATTACAGTGGTGATTTGAATTTAATGTAATAGGTGATGGTTAGCTAATGCATGTTATAGATACCTTCCCAATAGCTTGGATAGTGGTGTATATATATAGGTGTACAATTAATGAGAACCCGATTACTTTAGAGGACTATTTAAAAGTCTGGATCCATGAAACTATCCTAATGCTGATTCTAAGAGCATTACACAGGGAAAGGATAGAGCTCAGGTGAGATTTATACTTGCAGTTCATAACCTGTTTGGATGCGGTTGCTATTGGCAACAGCACATTATAGCGAAAATTTGAATACAATGTAATAGGTAGCAAATGCAGGGTATAATTACCTTTCTAATAAGCTTGGACAATGGTGCACAAATAGCTATAAAATTCTGGGAATCATTACGGATTATTGTTGCAAAGGACCCTATTTAAATTAATAAAGCTTTTTTTTTCCTAGCCAGTGATATATCAACTTATTTAATAAAGAACTGACACTCTGACCTATCTGTCCAATTGAGGAATTAAATGTGGAAACAGAAGTGAGTAACCTGCATGTGCCGATTTTGATAAGTCACAACTGTGTATTAGACAATTTACATTTTGAAAATTTTTTGTGGAATTTTTTAGGTCAATATGTTGCTGAGGAAGCGGACTTCTGAGAAACGCGTTGAACTGTTATAAGCCTATTTGTAACAACTACAGAGTGATTATTGGAGCATGTAAATGTGTTTATATTTTTATGTTTTAATAAACATTTGTATTAACAAAAGATACATACTTGATGGTGAATATTCGAATATATGCCTTTGAAGTCCCAAGGTTATTGACCCTGTTATGTAAAAAAAATGTTTGTTTGCAAATTCATATTAAGGGATGTGGCATAGTTTGAACAAGGTTAAAAAATTTGAGGAACGTGCTTTTTAAATTCTATTTGTATTACTTTTAAAAAAAATTCTGGAAAGAATGAAGCAATTGGTTTTATCATAAAAATTACTATGCTAAAGGTTTAATGAATCAAAGACATTGACTTAGTTATAGGTAAGAAATATGGGATGCAAAAGACTGGAAATTCTTGAAAACGACTAAAGCTGTATGGTTGAAATATACTGCAAGGATTTTTGAGTAATGGTGACCATTTTTTTCTCCTTTTAATTTATATATATTGATCGGTCACCAGCCAACACTGACCATGGTTCTCCCACTGACCACACCAGACAGAGCTGACCTAAAACCCATACATGTTATAAAGTAAGGGAAAGTCTGGCTGGGACTCTAGCCTCCTACTAACTTTTCTAGGGATATCACTTATTTCTTTCTAGGCTGCTGTTGGAGAGATACCCTGAGAGTTTCTGCAAAAATGTCCTGCACAAGCTGACAGAGGTGCTAACCCTTACCTAAATTTGGATGAACATACATTTGAATTGAGAATAATTACATTTTACAGTAAAAGTCACTGGATAACAGTATATTATGACATTTAACTTGTTAAGCATAATGTATTACGAAACATCTTTAAATGAACATGTACAGATGAAACAGTTCAAAAACACCATAGAAAGTTTGGTGATACAATTACAAATAGCAGAAAAAGCTAACTAAATGTGGACTTGTTTCAGAAAATAGTGGCATTTCATTGGTATATACACAGTGCCTCATATGCGTGGAAAAACAAACTGGCTAGTCCTATTTGTTCCTCATGTTACCAATGACAACTTGAAATCAACTAATTAATGTGATGTCTGACTTGCTAAGTAAGGGTATTACAGCCACTGCACTTGGCTTTTTTCATTCAGTGTACACAAAAACACTTCATTTGAGACTAATGACCAATTAGCAACCTAAATGAACTTCTCCAGTGTCAAGCAGGAATTTAATTACATGCTTTTCTGAGACCAGTGCGTATTTTCTGTAACACAAGAACAATACTAGACAAAAACATGAATTTTTAATGGTGGTAAATTAGGAAACACATTTAAGGACTTGTCCATATGTGAATGGTACTGTAGAATGATAAAGTTTTAAAAGCAATTTGGGAGATGTTAAATTACTGTAAAGGTGACGAAGGTTTGCTAAATGACAGTCCTTGCTAAAAGGATCCTAGCATCAAATATATAAAGTGAGTGCATTCTAAGTAATGTGTATATGTAACACTCACAGGTATATCTTCACTTTAAAACATAACTAATGTCATCTTTCTTTCTTCTTTTTCCTATGAATGATTTTTGGCCATCTTGATTGGTTGTAACTTTTCCTGGCACATGCAAGGTAAGCTGGGAACCAAAAAGCTCATGCTGCGCATGCAAAGCTCGGCCTTTTCACATTCACTGGCGCAATCAGGCAGACAAGATGTCCTGTCCTCTTCTGCAATAACCACCTGCCCGATCTTCAGTTTTGTGAAGAAAATATGTTTAGTAACCTAACTAAACTTGGCTACTGCCTCTTTTTCTCAAGTCATATTATTGCTTTTTAGGATCCAAGAGTGACAAGACTGTCTTTATCCTAGCAGTATATAAACCAATATTTACTTAATAAACCAAAATTATTTTACAACAATAACTAAGATGGTCATAGACATAACAGCATAGTTGGGTAGGGCATAAGTCAATCAACTGTTTCTATATACTCGCTTGCCTACACCTTGACAAGGTGGCCTGCTGAAGTTCAAACAGAGGAATCAATGGGGAAAAAAGTTGATTTAAGGCACTTAAAAATTTGGCATGGTTGTTCATGCCAGTTAGGCTAGTCTGAGGATTTTCACACACAACCAGGGTTTACAGAAAATGGTCCGAAAAAGGCAAAATATGCAGTATGGGGCAGTTCTCTGGGCAAAAATAAGTTGTTGATGCCAAGGTACAAAGGTGAAAGAGCCTGATTGGTTTGAGGTGATAGAAAATGAACAGTAATTGAAATAGCCACTTGTTACAAGAAAGGTATACAGAAATGCATGTCCGAATGCAACACTTTGCACCTTGAAGCAGAAAGGCTACACTACACCGCTAAGAATAGGTACGTGAGGAAACAATTTGCATATCATCAGAAAAAAAAAACGGACAAGAGAATCTTGGAAAAACATTCCTTGGTCTGATAAATCTTCTGCTGTGACATTCAGATAGTATGGTCAGATTTGGTATAAAGAACATGAAAGTATGGATCCATCGTGCCAAGCATCAACGCTTTATTGCTGGTGGTGTAAGGGAAATTGTCTTGCCACAATATCCTCCTTAGAACCGGTTAAACATTAAATGCCCAGATCCCCTAAAGTTGTTACTGGCCATGCCCAGTCTGTTATGACCACAATGTACCCATCTTCTAATGGCAACTTCCAGCAGGATAATGTGCCATATCACAAAGCCTAAATCATGTCAAATTGGTTTCTTGAACATTACAATGAGTTCACTGCTCTCATAGGACTTCCACAGCAACCAAATTCCAATACTATTGAGCAACTTTTCAATGTAGTGCAATGGGAGATTCACAATATGGATGTTCAGCTGACAAATCTGCAGCAACTGTGTGATTCTATCATGTCGATATTGATCAAATTCCCAGAGGAATGTTTCCAGCATCCTGTTGAATCTATGCCACAAGAAATTACGCCAGTTCTGAAGGCAAAAAGGTGTGTGTGTGTGTGTATGTATATATGTATGTGTGTGTACATATATATATATATTTTTTTTTATTATATATAGAAATATATATTCACACACCGTATATTTGCTGAAGATTAACTTGAATCATGCAAATCAGGTGACTAGCTACCTTTGTTCAGTTGTCATAAACTGGGATTTTGGTATCAGGCTGGATCAGCTTGTGTCAAAAGGATATGTAGAAAACTAATTCTATGTAAATAAAAACTAGTTAAAACAAAGAAAGGGTCAATGTAAATAAGGAACAGAACACATTTTTCCCTTATCTTGTTATAGTGTCCCTTTAAAGCATACCTATAGGCCTTTAGGTCAATATTAGTTAAGCAGCAAAATGAGTTAAGGTTCAAGGACAGAATTTATTTCTGAGTTCTCATGAACTTTGCTCAGACAGATGTTCACCTTCCCTGTGTGTGGACATAATTACTTTAACAGGTCAGTGCTACCAAAACTTAGGTTTTAAACGGTTATGTGTGGATACTGATAGGCGGACTCACTCAGTGTCTTTAAAAGTGTCTTTAACATGGGGGATCACAACCCCTTTATAATTTCTGGAGCAATGGGGGAGTTTGGAATTGAGGTATAGAGATTTCTTCAGTCCTATGTTATAGAATATAGTTCTAAAATAGGTCAGTGAGCAGTTCATATTGCTGCCATGCACCCAAAGTTATTATCAGTTTAGGATGGACTGATGCTTTAATGTGATTCCATCATAAAGCATTTTGTGAGTGAATGGTTATCAACCACATTAGCAAACAGAAAGCACTGTATAAAACTTAAAATACATAAAAGCACATGAGTAGCTGGCTTGCAGACAACATTTGGAGCATACCTAAGGCTTCTAATGCAGAAGTTCCTTCGCCATGTAACATATCTCCAGGAAGTAATTGTAAAAAGGCAATAATTAATCAGTCCAATCAGAAAACATTACAGTATGACTACAACATTTCCACAGTAACATTACTTTATGTTTATACACAACACAAATCAGTATTGTTATATATAGGACATGTACTAATACATTTTTTACAGTTAACATATATTACTACAGTGAGGTTTTACATAATAATAACATACCAAAAGACAGAACAATCTTAGTTTTCAAGCAGAGTAAACTGCCCATGCAAAGAATAACACACATCTGTAATGGTAAGCAACTGGTGTGCTACCTCAGAGGGCCATTAGGTGGTGCTGTTTAATTTTTATTTTTTCTCAAGCAAAAGAGAAAATGGGAAACAAATACTCAAGATGCTAAAACTTTGACATGGGGACAACAGTACAGGGAAGAGATAAAAATAATCAAGTACAGTATAATTGTGGGGGAAGAGAAATGTGGCACATCTTGCATAGGTATGCATGCATAATAATGTAATCACCATTAAAAATAAACAGCAAGTACTTATGTGGAATACATTTAGCTTTTATGGGCAGTAATCACTTAGAGTAGACTGCAGTTTACCCTTTCCTTATCAGTAAGAATAGGACTGCTATGTGTGACAAAATGTTATCATCTTCATCTTTGAAATGTTAAACTGCCCTAAAGAAATATAATGTGAATACTGGAATTGAAAAAAGTCTAAGAAATGTCATTATTGGCGACATACCCCATATAATTGCTACTTGCTGCTTGAATCTGTTATTTGCAGAAGTAGTATAATTAACAAAGGTGTGTATGTTGGCACAGTGACTAGTCAAACTGATACATTTATCTGCCTTACCATATATTTCTCATACATTTATCAGCCATACAAAAGGGCTGGAGTTATTTTACTTTAATTATATAATTTCTAAAACAGAGGAGAATAAACATTAGGCTATATTTTGAAAAATTTTGAAGGTGCTTAAGGCAAAATAAAAATCCGACTTGATTGTTTCCTCAGGGAAATGTAAAAGTCACCTCTCAGTGTATTAAAGCTGTCAACCTACTTCTACAGCAGCAAAATCCAGTTAATTTCTCCTTATCTATGCTGGACTATTTGGTAAATTACAAGACTCCTTGAGGGTAGTTTCAGACCTGCAGTGAACTGCAGCATTCTGCCACAGGCTCAACCACAGTCCCAATCTCTCCCATTCAATTGACATGTCACTTTGGGCTGTGCAGTGGTTCTTTGAAGAATCGTACCACGGCCGCAGCCCGATCAGTGCAGCTAACTGGCACATGACAGTCTGCTGTGTGCCCAGGAGCTGCCAGCCACACGATTTTACACCTACTGGTCCTTTACTATACTTAAGTAAAGATGGTCATGTAACTTCAGATGGGTACTCTAGATCTGGGTATACTGAATTCAGCCTCTGCTTATGCATTTTCATATCATAGGTTCAGTTTAAGTGATGGAGGTTAGTGAAAGGTTCAATTTGAAAGAAAACTTTCTCAAATAATGTAATGTAGATTATAATATACTACTTAGGCAACACTTATGTTTCTAATGTTTCTCATGGCAGGTCTAACCCTGGGCAGACTTTATGAAATAGAGGACAGAAAGCAGAATTTAGTTTAAAATTCTATGAATTAGGCAACTTGTGCAAGGCTCAGAAGTTTCTTTAGACCTAAAAATCTGTTTGTGACTTTGCCCTTAAGAACAGACTAGTTAACAGTGAGCAGAGAGTGGTAAAGGTCTAGAGATAGCAATTACCTTGCTTACAATGAATGGCCCAAGTAACCATGGAATTCAGTGGAACTTTTAATATTAGCAGCTTAGTAAGGAGATACCTCAATTAGCAATATAATGAGGACTAGTTGCTATTAACATGAACCTGTATGGCAAAACAATTGGAGCCCATATCAGCTTAGCAGTAATATAAACCTTGGGAACAAGTGGATACAATTAGGTCTTTCCTTACTGTAAGGTATATGCTAAGGAAACCCCACCTGTAATGCTACCTTAAGTATTGTTAAAGTGATCATTGCAACACCGCAGGAACAGCCATTTTTTAGGTCTTTCCTAACAAGTCTCTATACTTAGGATTGAAAACCTACATTTAAAAAGTAAATATTATGCACTCAAGCAAGAACAATTTTTAACTTCTGCCTTTTTGATATGCTTGTTCTTTCATATTGCTGGTATTGTATGTAGCACAGCAGAGTTTTCCTATAACAGAAGTTATCAATGCCTCATTCTATCACATCCTTAAAAGAGGAATATTATTTCTTATTTTAGGATAGCAGGTGGCATCATGCAAATCATTCCTTTTGTCCCAATAGCCAATCGTACATCCCATAAAAAATTAGTGAATCGAAACCTAATATAAAACCATTCATTTCAGCTATCATCAGTGTGGTGGAAGTGTGTGTAGAATACCAAATAAAAGCTTGTCAGAGGGATCTAAAGGAACCAAAAAATCCCTCCACTTAACCAATGTGTAGCACAGCAGAGCCTTTCTTATAAAAGATGTTCACATATCTCATCCTACAATGTGTCTCAAACAACCATTCAACTTGAAATGAAGCTTAACAATTACAACATAGGCTAGCCATAAATCTTTAAAATGATAACTGAGCAAGCAAACTCAAATATGAGAGTGTAGGATACCCATTTCAGTGAAAGGAATAGTATAGACTATATTATTAATGCTAAAGACACCCTGCAAACAGATAAAATCGTATATTGTTAACATACTACACCCATTATAGACAGCTATGTAAATAAATTGAAATGGTTAGATGAGATTAAAACTATGGGCTTATTTTACTTTTTGCGCGTGTTAAGCAGGCCATTCACTTGAAAGAGGTCCTTAATGAATCATAACACACAAGCACATACTGAGGTCAGGGGCATTGCTAGATACCCTACATGTGCACTGTGGTACTATTCCCAATGAATGATAATATTTATAAGTGTATGTTCTACACTTTAAGTTTATCTTGAAAAATATGTCTGTTTCCGGAACCAGGTGCGCAAAAAAAACCCAATATGGCATATTCAAACAGCAGTAAAAGTGATTTTTGCCAAGCATTCATTGGTGGCGAATCACATGCACCATGAAGAATTAGCATAAACTCATGTATGCTAAATATCAAATTCAATGCTTTTTAAAAATACCAAAAAGGGTTTAATTAGGATCAGAATTTCCATTTATTCAAATAGACAGAAACGGGACACAATGCTGCACTGCTGTACCCAAATTGAAAATTAGAAGACACATTTATCTGGTTACTGCTAATACTCCGGTAACACAGGTTTCATTTTCTGCTTTATTTTTTCTTAAAAGGATGTGTGATCCATGCATACAGGTCAAGCTCTGTACACATACAACTATCATATCAAACTGTAAGGCAACTCCAAACCTAAGGAACCATAAACACGTTTCATTTACATTATAAGCAAAAAAAATCATACATTTCAAACCTGCAAAGGTTCACAAAACACACAACTTCCATATAAAAAGTTTACTACTCAAATATGAACATAAACACAAACCAGTAAAACCTGCTATTCACAATGGCTTCCCAGTTATCTAGGTATGACCAACAGTTATGGCAAATAGGCAATTTTATTTTGTGTCCTTACCTTTTTTTGACAATTAAAACAACAACTAGGAGTAGTAAGATGAATACTAATATCCCAGCGCTAATGCCAGCTATTTTCACCACACGATCAGTCTGCTTGGCAGGATCAGGAATAACCTCTGGTTCTTCAACTGCAGCAGCTGAAATGGAAATAATATGTACAATTACTAAACAGAAAAAACAAACTTAACTGTAATTATGAATATATACTGTATTGTTCCCACATAAAAATATGTATTCAAAAGCATCAAGGTAAGTCAACAGCATAACAAAATTTGTTGTTATTGACCTGTGTGGACCAGTATCTGCCACATATAGTCAGGGAAATTAGGCACCAACCTATACAAACCAATGAAGTCATGACAATTCCAAAGTGATACAAAAGTAAATTCTGATTGGATGTATTGGGAGTACTGAGCAGTTAAAAAACATACAAATCATCAAAGGGTCACAGTATGGGTTTAATTATTTCTGTTAGTTTTTATTCTTGAAACACTTTTAAAGATTATATTAAAATCATTTTACTTAAATGTACTACATTTTCACAAATTATAAAGATACAAGATGCCAACAAACTTACAATATTGTGGACGAACTAACCCAAGAAAAAGAGTTCTTCCCATTCTATAGTACCTGACGACTACCCCCAGTCTGCTTTAATCTCCATGAATTTACAAATGACCAGAATAGATGTTTTTTACAAGTGACCTTAGGCTTCCTCGCTGCTATTTTTTTTTCAAGCCACAAGATAATGTGCTGTCTGAAAGCTAGACACTGTTACACAGACAAATGTACATTTTCTGAGCCAGAGAACACAAAAGAGGAATTTAGAAAATGTGCTATTTCCTAAGCACATGCTGCAGGTCAGGGATTACATGAGGTAGCAGTAGGTACCCTTGCATTATATGCTGTACAGCTGCACTACAAGTTTCCCATTCATAAGGACAACTGGTAGCGCTTTGTCATCTCAAGCAAAAAATAAAGTCAGATTGCATTAGACATTCAACTCTTCAGTATTACCCATGGGGGTTACAATCCAAAATAAGCAAACTAGTATGCAGGGATCAAGGTCTGATCCATATTGGGACAATTCTCTACTATCTTTGATTACCATCCAATGTCCCAAACACTTTCCGGCTGCAGTCAGAGAATATTCACTATTAAGATAATAAAATTTAAAATCCATCCGTTACTTTATTTAAAAAGGTATTATATAAACCCTTACTAGGGGAAACATGGAGTATATCATGACATATATCCAACTTCCAATATTGCTAGTTGCCTTGATGCCATTCTGACCCTATGACTTAAATACTGACAGTCACAGAAGATCAATAATGTCCGTTACCACATTTCACTCTGCAAAGTTAACTTCAAACACAATAAACAGAAAGTGGAGAGGGGAACAAAATATAAGCTGCTTAGTGAGAGACAAAAAAAAGATAAAGAAAAAATATCTGAATGGTCTGAGGATTCTGTAATTCTAGCCAATCACTAGGGTCAAGGAATAGCCCATATAGAACATGACACCAAAGTCCCATAGTTGCCACTTCTTAGGACAATACAGATATGAAAAACACATATACATGTACAGATCAGTATCTGTGGAGTTCAATACTTTTTGGATACTTCTTGAAACACACGCCTATTGCATGCAAGCATATGAGCTGGGATCAGTAAGACCCATAGAATTCAGTCATTTTGCTATAGAGATGACAAAGTTAAATAGGTTTTAAAAATATCAATTCAAAACAACCCATCAATTCTTAACATTTAAATTATATCTATATGTATTAAACTGCTAATCATACAGGCAACACCATTTATCCTATGACAAAAGATGACCCCCAAATAACTGCCATGCACCATGCAGAGGGGACGTTTTTCTTACAGATGTAGATTATTTTTCTAGGTAGACATCAGATTTTATTACCAGTGTCCATCTGTGCAATAAATAGAATACCTAAGAAACTGGGCTAACTGCCGTTTACCCAAATGATTTTGGTAGCCTCAAGCTCTATAACAGCAGACAAAGTAAGCTTTTCATAAGTAGTGTTACAGTTATTTTGTTGTGAATAAAAGTTAATTTACAAGTATTTTCTGTAACCACGAGGGAATCTCCCCACAATCTTCACTTCTGGTTACAAATGCTATATCATTTTTTTCTTGCAATGCTGCAGTAAGGATCAGATATACTGCCTAATGAAGTGCAAAACTTGATTGTTCCACCACCTCCTGTGCTCTCTTCTTCCCTCAACTGAGGGAATATTGAGGGAATATTCAACCAGAGGTTTAGAAAGCATATATCTACCAAACAAATTAAGCAAAAGCAGGGAGATAATTTTTTTCTGGCAAGGAAACCAAAGCAGCATGGTAATGACATCAACAAATCGTACTCCACCATCTTCAGAGACTAGCAGACAGAGGCAGCAGGGCCTTAGGTTATGAGGTTTCTCTTTTTCAGAACAAATTAAGGCAAAGGGTATATTTTCAGGGTATACCTTTGGCATATTATAAAGTTTGCAGTGAAAAAAATAATGTTCCATATCCTCACTTTTTGTACCAAGGCCCACTTTAAGCTTTACAAACTAGCATGGTGTACCCTGAACTATGATTGACAAATAAATATAAATAAATAAAAGGCAGATTGCCATGCATGATTCTGATCTAGACAGAACTATAACCACATAAGTTTGCCTAAAATTCGACACACAAACATTCCGGTAAAGTACTAAATGGAGAGAATTTTACATTATAGATTCTGTTTCAAAGAGCCAAGAATCTATCATCGCTGCTGTTTTATTATGAAGTTCCTTATGTACCCTTCTCCTTTCAAGCAAATCAACCTTGCAGTTTTCACATTTGAGCAAGTGAGTCTTTCTTTTCATCAGTTTTCCAGGTAATCGGTCACCAACCAGTGGTCAGCGAGAAAATTTTGGGCGTCCACCTCCTGGTGAAAATTTTGGCCACTCCGACGGGTGCACTGGGTATGGACAGCAGGCCCGGGGCCTCTCCAGAGACACAACCTACCCACTCTCCCATTGCAGGTTCAGACCTGTCTGTGACAACCAAAGGGTTGGAAACCACTGTTCCAGGTTTTGAAATATACAGGGTGCGAATGTTTAGGGTGAGCTATGAATACCTACAAACTAATAAGTATAATACATTAGAAAATAAACTTGTGTACAATGCACACACAAATCCGTATTGTTTTATCAATGATTATGGTTATGTCTAATTTTTAACCAAATACATGTATAATTTGACAACCATACTGGTAAACTAAGCTCTGCCCGATCTGCTACTGCATCTCCTGTCCATTCCCAAACAGTGGGCAGCTAGACAAATCATAAGCAAGGCAAAAAATAGAAAAGAAGAGAGAGAAAAGTGGATAAAATTAATTATTGACCTGCTTGTTGCAACCACTGATATATTTCAAATATCTGTCTACATGAGCCCCTAAAGCAAGCCCATTTTTACAAAAACATTTCTGCAATAAATATGTTTTTTTTTTTTTTTTAATTCACACCAACATGCATTAGGGACCTTTTGATACTCCCAGAGGAATTGAATGGCCTAGAGAAGCTGCAGTACTGGAACAGAAGGTAAAAGGTATCGGCTACTAGTGAGCAAAGAAACAAAAGCAATAATGTTTTTCTTGAATTTAAAATTGAAAATGTAACCGATTCTGTTGATTTTAATGGCCAACAAGAAATTTTCTTGTTACTATAACCTAAGTTACTTCAGGATTTAGTACCGTGTTTCCCCGATGATAAGGCAGGGCCATCAAATAAGACAGCCCCCCCTTTTCATGTTAAAATGAAAAATAAGCCCCCCCCCCGCAAATAAGCCACCCAAAAAAAATAATTAAAACATACTCACCCGATACCCGGATCCTGCGTGTGTCTGGCTGCAGCAGCGTCTCTCCTCTCCTCTGCCAGCATCGTGTTTTCTCCTGTCTTGTAAAGCAAAGCGAAAGAAGCCGGCACAGCGCCACCTGCTGTTCCCCTGTCCTAACTGCCGTGCAATAGAAAAAAAGCACAGCGTGATCAGAAGAGGAATTTGAATGACAGAGTGATCAGAAGGAGAGTTTGAATGACACAAGATGATCAGAAAGGGAATTTGAATTGCACATGAGTGATCAGAAGGGGACAATGATTGGCACAGATTGATCAGAAGTGGACATGAATGGCTGTAGTCTTCTTCATGGGTAAATAAGGCATCCCCCTGAAAATAAGCCCTAGAGCATATTTTGGCCTTCAAAAAAAAATAAGACAGTGTCTTATCATCGGGGAAACAGGGTAGTAATTTACAATGTCTGCCTGTATGCATAGACTACAGAACTTACAGTTAAATGAAAAGTGCTTAAATGATCAAATACAAGCATGCTATTTTGACCTGATGCCAGAGAAATTCAGTGCAATAGTGTACTGAAAATTAAAGTTCCTAGCGAAATCTTCCAGGCTTCTTAGCAGGCATATTTTATCTGCAACCCCATCTGTTTCTTAGATTAGGCTCCAGGCAGCAGCTGTAAACCACTTCCAAAGATATAGTTACAGACTGAGGTTTCTAGTTTACTTCTGGCATCCAGACCTGGTAAAAAAAAACTTTATGAAGAGCTTCTAGAAACCTAATTCTGGTTGCTGTACCAACAGATACCTGAGACCATGGGAAACAAAACACATCACAAATAAGGGAGGACAGTGGTGTATTGTATATATTTTTTAGCTTACAAATAATGGAAGAAATACAAACAACAGGCCTTTTATTAGAAGAGAAATGATTAGCAGAATAAATATGGACTATTAAATCCCCAAAACAAAACTAAAAACAAAATCAGATTTGACGTAATTGTTGGCCTTTTAAATCCTGGATCTTTTCTGAATGTAAAGAAAAAAAAATCTAATCGTAACATAAAACATATCTTAATGCTAAACCTTATTCAGTCCATAAAGGAGTCATATCGCTTTAATCCAGTGCCAGCACCATTCAAAACCATGTCGTAGGGGCTTAAGGCATCAAGGGCTCTCATTGCCTTGTATCAATGGTCCAGGCTAGTGGTGTAATAGTGGAGGATATTTTCCTAGCATACTTTGGGCCTCTAAGTATCTACCTTACTATTGTTGCTGACCATGTCCATTCCTTTATGACTGCAGTGCACCCATTTTCTGATGGCTACTTCTAGCAGGATACCTCACCGTGTCACAAAACTCCACAGTCACCAGATCTCAATCCAAAAGAGCACCTTTGGTATGTGGTGGAAAGGAAGATTTGAAAATGTATATGCAACAGACAAATCTGCAATATCTGCATGATGCCTACATGTCAATATAGACCAAATTCTTAAGGAATGCTTTGTACACCTTGCTGAATCTAAGCCACAAAGAATTACAGCTACAAAGGTGGACCAAAATATACCTAGCAAGGTGTACTAGTGGCCAGGGTGTGTACATTCAAAACTAAACTAAATAACCTGTGCATTGTTTGTGTGTTGCACTCTTGGCTGTACAGAGGTATAAGCAATAGGAAATACACCTAACACGATTAAGTGCTACATGACATCATCAGATTTAACAATGTTTAGAATGCAAGTCACAGACTGGGACCACATGTAATAAAATCCTTTTATTATTATTAGACAGTATTTATAAAGCGCCATCATATTACGCAGAGCTGTACAAAGTCCATAGTCATGTCACTAACTGTCCCTCAAAGGAGCTCACAATCTAATGTCCCTACTATAGTCGTATGTCATTAATATAGTCTAAGGTCAATTTAGGGGGAAGACAATTAACCTAACTGCATGTTTTGGGATGTGGGAGGAAACCGGAGTACCCGGAGGAAACCCACGCAGACACAGGGAGAAACTGCAAACTCCATGCAGATGGAGTCCTGGCTGGGATTCAAACCCAGGACCTAGCGCTGCAAAGGCCAGAGTGCTACCCCCTAGCCACATTGCTGTATCCTTGCCAGGCATACGTAGAATTTGTAATTGTCTACAAAAGGAATTTCAGAAAAATTCCCACAAAAATGCCAAACAGCCAGTGGGATTCTTTCGACAGCCCAGTCTATAACTAGGTCATGGGTAAACAAATTTTACAACTGAAAATAAAGTAAAGCACTTCACATATAGTTAGTTTTTTTCTTTTTTTTTTTTTTTTCTTTTTTTAAGCTTCTGATTTAAGAGACCCAGTGACTAACATTAACCTGCTA
This sequence comes from Pyxicephalus adspersus, assembly GCF_032062135.1. Classification (NCBI taxonomy): domain Eukaryota; kingdom Metazoa; phylum Chordata; class Amphibia; order Anura; family Pyxicephalidae; genus Pyxicephalus; species Pyxicephalus adspersus. Next base: position 86,564,422 of record NC_092861.1, read on the forward strand.
TTAGTGGTATAGAAGACAAAGAATTGGTATAGATAAGCATTAGAGAGGATCTCTAAGTGACTGCAGTCAACTATGTGCCCCTGAGCACAAATCTAAGAAAAGCTCTGCTGATTGTGCTGCATAAGGAGAGTGCTTTGGGCAGTGACACAGATGTTGCTGATATGCTTTTATTTATAAGTAGGACTTTCATTTCTTGCTAAAATGATTCACAATAGCTATACATAATAGGATCAATGGAAAAAAAGTGCTGTATGCAATGTTAGTGGTTTACCAGTATTAGGGATCCAACTGACAAATCTTTATCTTTTGAAGCCGCTCAGAGCTCAGCTCATCGTTCTAAGCTCACAAACTCTCATCTTGATTCTCATTTTTGCAGATTTGCAAAGATTTAAGTGTGACATACGGATGGCATTAAGAGCATCAAGGGTTTATACACCACAATTCAAATGACACGAAGACAGAAGGCGGAAGAAACTATCAAGCATAAATAAAAAAAATAGCCCAAAGACCAGCTGTGCTGCTGACCAGTGCTGCAAAATGGAAACAAAGGGTTTTCCGCTTGCTTATTTAAAGGACAAAATGTTTCCTTCTATATTAAAAAAATTGAAATTTATCTAAATAAATGCTAAACACTATGGACTATGGATTCCCTCACTGGAATCGTCCAGGTCCATGTGGTTCAATGGCAGTAAATGAATCCCACCAGGGAATATTTGAGGGAATTTTAGATTCCCCATTTTATAAATAGAGCCCAATGTGAACTACAGGTGAAAAAATCAACAAAACGTTATGCTGCACACTTTTTTTTATATTCTTATTAGGAACAGGTATAATGGTAAAAGAAAAATACCTACACAGCAAATGTTAACATGAAATATTTTTTTTTATGTCAGTTTTTTTATGCATAAATATGCATATATTATGCCTTCTCAACAAACAAGAAATGGGTTTGCATTTTAGAATATACAGTATGTGACAAAGACCATGTTTCTGAGTAAAAGGCTCAGAGGTTACTTACCTGCCTAACTCCAGTCTTTTACTGTGTTCAGGATCTTCGGCCATCTTAGTGCCTGGATTCAGGTCATCCAACATCGGGACGACCCCTAGAAACGAACGGGGCTTCCCTGCTCATGTGTGTGCAGGATGGAGGCTTTGGGGGGCAGTTTGCATGACTTGCAGAAGAAATCTTTCTTGTTCTGCAAGCTCTTTTAACTCTTTAATGACCAAGACAAACTCTGTAGTTTTTTTTTTAATATCCAAATAGAGCTTGCTATAGAAGTTAATAAAAGTCTAGGCTCCACAAAGATTTTTTTTTTTGCTTTTTTTGTGATTAACTCACAGTGAGGATTTTATACAGTAACTGACACCACCCTGCCTAATATGTTGAGACAAACATCTGTCCTAATTGCATTTATTAAAATAATGTACCTGTTCAGACTTGCATACACATTCAACTTAAGAACAAACCTACAGTCGCTATCTCGTATGTAAACCGGGCACTACTAAATTTTGGCCTGACATGTACTGAGCTGCGCATGTGCAGTTCAATGCACATTAAAAGAATGTTGGTGACCATCACCTGTCCCTTTTTATTTTACTTATAGTTGCACTTTAAGAGCTGCAAAGTAGTGTGTGAGAGCATAAAAATGCCGATACAGAGGACTCCAGGATGAACTAAAGCCCTGCGACTCTCAGAGTCAAGGGTATATGCACATTAAAAGGGAGGAGACGTGCAAATTTAATGAGAAACCAAGTTTCTAACTTTTTTTTTTTTTTAGATGAGTGTTGCCACACAGTACTCTGTTCTTTATCCTCATTCTAATCCAGTTCCATTGTCTTATCTAGAACCACATTTAGTTTTGCTTGTCTACTGTTTTTTTTTTTTTTTTACACCAGCAGCAGAACCAAGACATCAAATAGCTGTGCCAATATGAATATTATCTTCCTTTGTACCCAAAGGATCTACATTTAGTAAATGTTGTGTATCATCTCATAGCTTCTCTACCTCAACAGTTGTCATTCACTGTGATTCACACAAACTACTTGTCTCCATTTCCTGATATATAGAATGGGGTTCAGAACCTGTGCTCTCAGAGACTAGTTATGAGTGTTTCAAAAAGCAGAGGTACCCGGGTACGAGTCCACAAGGGAAAAAAGTTGGCTGGGAGGAATCTGACTTATGCAACTTTAGAAAAACATACTGTGCTACTATCCATAGTTAGGTGAATTCTGGATCCAGGAAGTTTAGTGTGAGTTGGGGGTGCACTAGTTGTTGGTCTCTAGAGACCTACTTCAGTCACCAGTCAGTATTTTAGCTCAATGATATTTTAAATAAAGATACTATGTCAGCAGCCAAAATGTGAGAAAAACTGGAGAATTTTTTTTAGCAACAAAGAGAAAAGAATTTGTGTAAGTAGAAATAATTTATATGTTTTTAAATTTTTATTTCTTTTTTATTTTTACTCTTCATCCGAGTCACTACTAATAGCACAAAATGGCTGACAAGCACGGTTTCATTGAATAAAATTAAATGAGAAGCTCCAAACTGCCCTTATCTAATTTACTAATTGCACAAAATAGCAACTGCGTCTGTGTGTGTTATTTTTTTTTTTTAAATGTTACTCCCAATCCTATCTCTACTTATGAGCTGCTCCAATCCCATCGATGTAGCACAGAATTACAAAACAGAGCCATGTGTTGCTGTGCTCTAGCTTTCACAAAGGGCTACAGTGACATCGGCCCTCTGTAGAAGAGGAAAGCATGCTATTGCGGCCTACTGTAATAGGCTCGTTTTTCTCACATGAAATCTGAGGCTTTGATTGAGTGTAACTCAGAAAGGTAAAATTATTAGTTTCTCCAAACACCTTTAGTTTTAACTACTCCATATAAAAGAAAATTATGTATAGTTACACTTTAAGCCCCAATATCATACCAATTTATATTGTTATAAACTGAGCAAAATAATTAAATAAAAGCCCAGATATAACAGAATCATAAGGGGATATATAAAAATACTCTAAAACTGCATCTCATTACAATCATATAAAAAAACTCCAGTAATGCTAAAAGAGTTTTAATGTTAATGACCATCTTTTTCCCTACCATCATTAAGAGAAAGTCTGTGAAAGACTACACACATGCACAAGAGTAAATATTTCATTTAATATGTTGTTTTAATTTTAGGTACTAATGTGCCTTTTAAATCAACAGTTTGCAGCTCTTGTACTGATAAATGCAGATGACTGGAGATTCCAAGGAATAAATTAGCTTGGGGTATTGAATCTTGAACTACTCCAGCAATTTCTTCTTAATTAGCTAGAACTGCTTCAGTGTAATGAAAGCTGTATGCACTATATCATTTCTAGTACATGCTCTCTTTATATCTCCAAGTTTTATATCTTTGATTACAGCATAAAAAATCCAAAGATATACATTTATGTAACAATTACAGGAAAAAGGAAATGCAAAAATTAATGTTACAGCACTGCTTTGGACTGTGTGAAAAGAATGTGCACATGAGGTATGCCTGTAATCTCAGAATAAAGCTCCTTGCGGTGCATGCACCTGTGTTTGTGACTACTAGACAGACTAAAAATGATATTGTATCAGTGTTGATTTATGGTCTACAAAGCAGGCCCACATGTAGCATGCCATGGCAAGAAACCTTGAAATGTTACTTTGGTTTTACCTAAAACACAGGGCATACAAGCACACATTTTCAAGCAAAGAAATATAACGAATACCTGCAGTACCGGGCTGTGTAGGAATTGACCACAGCAAGTCATGCACTTAAGAAGGCATCATTGTATGTACCAAATCTGAAAAACCTCTGCAACTGATACAGTACTTTTTCTGTTTCCTTACAGAAAGGCAAACAAGGAAGTTGCAGATCATACAAATGCAGTTTCATATTTTACCAGTTTAGTTAAAAAAAAATAATATGAATGTTAATAGATAACCTTATTAAAATTTAAGAGAAATTGTTACTATACGATTCCATTTTGATATTCTCATTTTGTATCTCATATACAGTTGACGAATGCTCAATGTTTTGGTAGGGTAACTTTTACCCAATATTGTTACCAGTTATAAGGCCATTTAATGACACAAGCAAAGTCTTCCCTTGTAAATGTATATATTAATAAAAATCCATCACTCAGATACTTTAAACTGAGAATAATTAAGCAAATGGTAACTTCAGTGTCAATCATGATATGGTCTGGTATGGAGGATCTTTTTTTATAGACAGCTAAAGTCTAAATTTCCTGTAAAATGTCCAGCTTGATCACATTCCCCTTTACTTCCCAAGCCTCTCTACCCTCATATATAGTAGTGGGCACTTTGTTTGACCAGTATGTAGGTTTGGAAAGTGTAAAAAACAGATGTGTAAAAATGATTAGTACAATGTGCATATACTTACAGTATGTTTCCAGATATTGTCATTTTTTATTAAATATAAAATCTGCTGATGTATGTCGTCATAACTGCATGTCATTTAGGAGTGTGAAAGGTTTACTTTTATTAATAATCAACACTTTTAAATAAGCAAGGCAATCTTGCTGCATTTTTACTGTATAGCACATTTTGTAGAAGCAGTCAAAACAAAGAAAAGGATTGGCAAATTATTTAAATAACAGCTAATACCAACATACTTTTTCAGCTGAGCTTACAAAGAGTTGCCATTTGCAACCTTTGACATACCTGAATACTAGATACATTGAAGCACGGAAAAAAATACAATAAATGAAGAAAATGAAAATAGTGGCTTACCACTAGGAAAATTACTTAGTTCTGTGCACATTCCAGAGTTTTATTTCTTACATGGACTAGTGTACCTTGCCATGATGACATATATAGTGTAAAAGGAAATACACCCTCTTTTAATTCTAAGGTTTTATGTGTGGGGTCAAAATGCATAAGCAGTGTGTGAAAAATAAATACACCCTTAGAAATTAGGAATACAACAGTAGGAATTAAGATGGTAAGTAGCAGCTAGGTGCACTTGACTAAAATATCATCAGTAAGTGTGGCCACCTCTATAAAAGCAGAAGTTTTGGCAGTTTGCTGGCCTGGAGCATTGAGGTGTGAACACATTGCCAAGGAGAAAGAACATTAGCAATACTCTTAGAGTCTTTAGAGAAAGACTTGTAGGTACTATAGGGAGACCAAGTCCATCTTTATACTGTGAAAAAGATTGGTCACAAGTGAAAACATTTAGGAGAGTGGCCAATCTTCCCAACATCACAGAAAATTCACCACAAGGTCAGACTTGCTTTGAGAAATTGCAAAAAAAAAACAAAAAACAAAAGCTACAACTCAGACTCTATAGGCCTCAATTAGTATGTTATATGTGTAAAGTTCATGACAGAACAGTTACAAGACTAAACAAGTAACCAAGTATGTTAGGAAGGGTTGCCAGAAGAAAGCCTCTTTCTCAAAAAAAAAAAAAAAAAAAAAAAAAAAAACATTGCAGCATGACTTAGGGTTACAAAGTTGCATCTGAACAAATCATGAGACTTCTAAAACAATGGCTTTTAGACAGACCAGACATAAATGAAGATGTCTAGTCATAACGCATAGCACCACACTTGGTGAAAACCAAGCACAAGCGTATCATTATAAATACGATCAAGCACGTTAGTGGAGGACCTGGGTACACTGCAGTCATTGAGATGACCATTAGCTCCTCTCTATACTAAGAGATTCTAAAGTCAAATATGAGGCCATCTGAGTGACAGCTAAAACTTGGCCAAAACTGGGTCATGCAAGAAACGGAGCTTAGGAGAGCTATGTATAAACAAATGCATTCAAAGTTCAATGAACAGAACCAATGTTGTATTGAAGAGTGGGCCAAAATGCCCTCACGAAGATGTGAGAGGCCAATAAAATCATAAAGTAAAAGATTAAGTTATTGAGGGTAAAGATGGTACAATAATACTAAATCATCGGTTGTACCTAATTTCTTTAACTCGGTTTCTTAATTTTGATTTCATTTTTGTTAAATATTATTGTAGTTGAATATATTGTATGTTGTTTTTCACTTGAGGGGAGATTTAAAAAATTTAAAGGATTGGATGATTCCTGATTATCCCCCGATGTGTAAATACTTAAAAATTTGAATGAGGGTTACTTCTTTTAATACAAGCTATAACTGCCAAAGACATTTCATTCCTCCTTTCATCCGATATAAGGTGAAATTAGAACGCTAGTTTAGGGAAGAAAACACTAGAAATTCCTGCCATTATAGAAAAAACTGAAAAATAAAAATGTTTAATAAGAACAAAAGATAAATAAAAATATTATATTTATTCTAGAGTTAGTGTTGTAAGCAAGTCAAAGATTATACCTTTAAGTTACATATCAATGATATAGTAAAAAGAAAGAGCTGCTGCATTTTGACAGCTGCCATCCCATGTAGTACACAATTCCCAACTATCATTTTGGTATTGGCTAGTAATAGCTGGAGGGAGCTGACTGGTACAAATAAACATTTCCACTCATATAATGGTGCTACAGATGCTACATAAAAGTGCATACACAATGAATGTGTCCATCCATCTCTCTTGTACAGGGTGGACAATCTATACAGGGTAGGAAACCATCAAAAATGAATTGTGATTTGGGGCTTTTGATATATGCTTGCTGCATACCTATGACCTAATCTAGTTAGAAATCCTAGATCAGAAAAACAGTACTGAGTACTGAGGCAAAATGATCCATATAATAGATAAGCATCTATAAATTTCAGATAGAAGTTAATAAAGGCTGTCCGCATACTTATTTCAGCATAGGTCTCTTTAAAATGTCTTTCAGTGAAACAAGGCTGATGACAATAAACACACATTCCTACAGAGTGCTTTCCAGCATTAAATAGCTTATTTTTTCTAAGAAAGTAGGAAAAATATTTCCCCAATGAGAGGGCATGAGCTGAGCTTTCATAGCAAATTATGTACGGAATGTGCAGTTATGAAGATAATAAAAGCAGGTTGTAAGGTAAAACTAAAGCTTAGCACACCACTTCTACTTCTAGGGGAATAGTCATCAGGATTATTATTGACCAATTTCATGGCATATGCAGAGTTAACTATATCTTTATGCACCATTATAAACACAGTAAGCTTGAGAAAAACGGATCTTGCCTTGTGGTGATTTAGTTAATAGCTCTTGCCAAGGACCATTGCTTACAACCATTCTCTCAGCAGGAGGCCACAAAGTGAAGCTGGCAGGGTAGCAATAGATAAAATAGTTTTCCCCAAGAAAGACATTATATGTAATATAAAACTATTGGATTATTTTGTTTTTTTACTATAAATCATCAATGCCATTGGGACGTAGTTCAATATTCATAGTATAAACCATTGGCAGCAATGTAAAAATGGTCACTCTGTACAGTATAGAAAAACTTTTACTTTGAGACATATTTCCTACCTTGTATATATTATGCTATCATATTACTGCAGTAGAACTATATAAAGGGTGGTACAAACAAAGGAATTCTTTGAAATTATTTTCTTTATTACATTGATAAATTACAAAGAAGGCTTAGCGCATTTATTCCCAGGGTAATAGATTAGGAATGATGTATAAAGTAAATGAACATAAATTACAAGTCTGGTTAGATTAGCAGACCTTGCAGGTCACCGTTCAATATACTGCACTTGAAAAAGTACAATTTTAGGACATAGTTGCTGCTATTTCCAATCAATTGTTTTATTTTGTATACTTGAATAATACTTGTATAATACTTGTATACTTGAATACTTGTATAAGCAAGTAATCTTATAGCCCCTAAACCGTACCCACAGGTAAACTTTGTTGTGCATCGGGTTGCAATTAAAATAAACAATACTGTACTGCAGTTGTATGAAAGAGCCCTAAATGATTTTATTTGCTCCATAAAGCAATGTTTGAATTTAACGCATCAGGTCTGGACAATACTAATAAAACACTCTGGAACCTGAGACATGCTTAAGCTATCTACATGGCCTCAACTTCTGCTCTGGATGGTACATAGCCTCCTCTCTATACAAAATGCTAATCTATTACTTGGCAATTTAACAATTCAGTGCCAAAGCCAACACTGGCCACTGAAGTTCTGGGATTGTTCAATAAGCAAGGAGCAGGCCTTATAGCAGAATAGCCAGAACAGAGATAGCAGAATACTCTGGGCTGAAGATACGTTTCTGTGTATAGCATAGATTTATAATAAAGGAGAGTTTAACCCCCCTAGCGGTCTGATTCTGTCCAAATTTCTGTGCAAAAAGTGCAAAAATAATCCAATACAAAATGATTTTGAATCTCCCGCCGCTAAGTCCTGGCCGCACCAACGTCAATGGAAACTCAGTAAATAACGGCTCTGCAGTTTGTGGCTGGAGATCGGAGGAAGCAGACGTGTCCCCAGGACCTGCAGGATGCTGGGGGACAGCGACGGAGAAAGGTAAGTGTGTTTTTAGGTTAAAGTAACCCTGAGTGTGACTTGGGATTACCGCTTTTTGCAACTAAAATCCACCCCAAATCACACTTGGCATTACCGCTTAGGAGGTTAAAAAAGGATATTACTTTAAGATCTTCTCAGGTACTTGTGGGGAAAAAAATGGCTTCTATATCAAGCAGTAGTTTTCAATTAGTAATTTTTAAAGACATTTGAATGAATCTATATAATATCTGTGTGTGTGAACAGTATAATGCACAATTCATTGCGGCACATCCCAAAGTCTTTTCTATATGAATTGAAAAGATGTCCGCTATATTTCTCAAGTCAAGGTGAGAACACTGTGCTATCACAGGCAAGTACGTTAATTAAATATCAAACTACTCGTTATTGCTACTGATGACACAGATGAATTCATCCAATCTTTTATGAGAAATTATTTTAATGACACAATAATTATTAAATGCTAAAGGGTTCCTGACCCTGGCAGTTTCCTGATTAATGATGAAGGACATCAGCTACTAGAAGGGTTAGAGATCATGAAAAAGACACAATGAAATCTCCATATTTTTATGGGAAGTAAAAGATATTTTGTATAAAATATGTAAAGAAAGGGCATTTCTTGTTGCTTTAAGCAGTGTTCTTGCACTCCCCTTTATATTCTTGTTATAGGTATTACACTACTTACTGATGTATATATAACCTCTATGGCTTCTCCTGCTAGCACTGTGCTAAGGTTTGTGCTATCATTCATACATGAAATCATTGCAGACCCTTTATCCCCTCCAGGTTGTGCTTTTCATCCCCCTACATAAATTCTTCCCTTCTGGCTTGGCACTTTGGAGAAAAAAAAATCACCAATGTACAGCACCGAGTAAACCAATTTACAAAAGTTAATCTGATTGAACTAAAATAATAAAAAAAAAAATCTTCCATAGATTATATGGAAAAACACATCCCAGTCGGCAATTCAGACATGCCTACTCGTTTCTGTGCTATGAAACAAGCGATTAGCAGATTGAACAACTAATCTACACCACCCAATCACCAGTAGGAAGTACTCGGATAGGATAGTACAGTAGGATTTTACTGGGCAATATGCTAATAGGTTGTTTCACTGGACAGATTTTACAGGAACATCTAAAAAGATATCAGAGAAGCCTGACATACACATGGAGGACCCCATTATTATGGTCTGGTACAATAGTGGACCACAATGTTTGTAATATTAAACATTCTTTATAAATTTAGAAAGCTTTTCATTTATCTAATTGCATAGATGGGAGTTCCAAATCTTTACCACTATTACAGGACATCATTTTGAGATCAGTTTAAACTTTGGTTGACTCTAAAATCCCAATAAACTGTGGCCTTAAACTGAAAGTACTGTCAACTGTGTGCCTTCTTGGGAGACTTACTACTACTATAGGGTATAAAGTAAGAATACTTACGCTGTTAAGTCCAACACAGGCCCCATCCAGTTGTTCATCAGTCTGCTTTAGCGGCATAGGGCTTTACCAAACCACAATACATAGCGTAGGCTAGAGGGTAGGTAAAGTCTTAATTCCAGAGCATAACATGTATATTTTATACACTTTACAAAACTGACTTGGCAATGTAGATGATACTGTTATACTTTTAGGTGCAGTTTCTGCTGCCAATACATCATTTACATCAACAGTAAAAGTGAACAGATTTTACTAGCTTGATGGCATTACTATTTCTAATCATTAAGTAAGTGAAAAGGTTTCATTGAAAAAGCTTCTCTGCATACTGTGCAGTCAGTATATTGTGACTGGAATTTAGTTTAACATACAGTTAACCATATTCAACATTGATGAAATACAACAATCTGATCAATACATGAAGCAGAGATAGGTTTCTAAAGACAGCAGTGAACAAAAATCCTCTGTGACAATGCAAATGCTTAACTAAATTGCATATGACAAGATAAACAGCACATAGACCAAAGAACTGTGGGACAATGATCAAAGTGGCAAGTTTCATAGTGACAGTTATTGCCACCCCACCGCTTCTGTGTCAAAAAGAAGGCTCAGCAATAACTTAATTAGGTGCACAGACTAAAGATGAAAACTAACAGCTCAGTAGAGGATGAGTAGCAAAAAAGTGTTAGAGCAATTGTAGAGTGAGGTTATTAAAAAAAAAAAAAAAAAACTTAAGGACGCCAACAGATGTGAAAAACACCACCTGGGAAAAAGGAAAGAGACATAATATTGAACAAATGCACTAATGATCCAGTAACCTCCATTAACCTGGATGGATGATAATGGATAGTTAACTGCACATTGAGCCACTTCTCACTGGAATAGATAGAGGTCTTTAAGCTGAAAGCGCATGCCAAAAATCTTCATGGTGGGATTGTGTGGAAGGCAAGACACAGTAAACAATTTTGTATATTAACCAGGTGATAAAGTGATAAAGGTGATAAAATGGTTTGATTTAAATATATAACACAGAAAAAAGGGCACTCCAGTGGCAACCCTGATAAAAAAAATATTATAACTATGCAAAAAAGTAAAAAGATGCGGTTTCAAAGATTCTGTCTATAAAGGGGCTAAGAATGTTTAACCTAATTTATTTTTTATATACAGTGTTTTTTTCCCAGTTGGCCACTATTCATTTACTACCCTGCTGTTTTTGTTGGATACTGAAACATTGGGTCACAACACATAGTACCTGGACAGTTGGGGCATAAAATAAAGACAATGGAAAAAAAGGACATACTAAAGAGGTATACATTAGAAATTTGGAACAAAATATAGGGAACACAGAAAAGTGGATACAATTTTTAGGAGTTACCAGATACCAATGGCACAAACAACTAAGAGAACTAAATGTGTCATGTGTTGCCCCAGCAACTTTTTGACTACCTGTTTACAGCTTCCCACCAACCAGCTGAAAAAATTCTGGACAGAATATTGGAGTAGGTTCTATTTTTTCATCAATTACAAATGTGCTGCAAAATACACATTTTTTTCCTCCCAAATTCAATCTTAAAAGCCAGCCACCAAAAAAATAAATAAATAAATAAAAGGAGGTAAAACATTTTCTTGCCAACACACATGCAAAGGTAAACAGGCAAGTGGTTTTCTTTCCGACTAATGTTGCCAGCTTTTACCAGTTTTCCAGCTGTTCTCAGGAACATGGCCCTGCAGAGCACAATTTTCAGATATACATTTATCATTTCACCCGTTCAGCTGCCTTTCACAATGAATGCTGTGTGCCTGAAAACAGGCGTGTGGCAGGTGAAAGCACTTTATATGGCTAGACATGAAGACAGGATACAAACAGACCTTGGCAACCACTAATCAGCATATTCTATACATCTCTGACAATGAATAAAAACACTCTTACCTTTAGTTGCTATCCGCACACACTGTGTTTTAGTTTCCTAATGGGAAAAAAAGTGAAATTTTACTTTTTGTGCGCTATAAGTCAAGAGACAGAAATCACCCCAACAAAATGAAACGTTATTACTGCAATAATAGTAAATACATTTAGGAAGTTAGGAGCCCAAAGGATTTCTGGAAGATCAACAAGTATTCTTTTGTTCTTGCAGAATTGTTAAAGGATGGTTACAGGATGAAACTCTATATATGTATATATAGAAGAGAAGGGCTAAATATGTTTATTTTTTTAGTTTTCCCTAAAAGCTATACTACATAATCAATTGCAGGCAGATTCATTTGGTAATTTCATTAAATCCAATCTGTCTTTCCTATTTAAGTGAGAGTTTCACTACTCTTCAGGCTATATTGATAATTAAAATTTACAATGACCTATCTACCTGAAAGACACCACAATGCTTTAATACAAACACACTTTTATACAAATACAACTAGAAAAAATATTCTTAACGCGTTACAGAGACAGAATGTAGTGAGTCACATCATCATTGTACTGTGGTTTAAGTAGACAGCAGAAACAGAACAGTTATCTTAACACCTAACACAGCAGCAGTTACCGTACTGCAAACATTAAATCAAGCATATTTTACAAATTCTGCATTTTTTATTCTACAACAAGTATGCAATTTTCTATTTAATTTGATCTTCTATTAATTGGACAAATTTGCAAAGCAAATCTCAATGTCAGGGAGGTCAGACAGAGAGTCTAAATAATGAATACACTTCTATATAAGATGGACTGGGGTTTTGGAACTTCGTCCCTAATGAGGAAGCTATGTTTCACAGTCTAGTCTTTTATTACTGCTCGAAAAGCATCAGTATTATATTGATGTTAATGAACAAATAAAAGGCATCCGTTTATCCTGTAAAGTGGAAATGCACAGCCTCAATCCAAAGAAATATTGCTTTCTAGAACAGCTATTTGACATACAGCAAGCAGTTGCATAATCATTCACATCAGCAACTTGACCTCTATTACCACAGGGGCAGTACAATAGTGTTGCAAGTAATAATTTCATGGATATCACAACTATCAAAACCGTAAACATCAACAGTAGAAAAAAGGGAGGGAAAAAAACCCTTCCATTTCCCATTATTTATACATGTTCAGGTACAGATCCCCATCTATCAATCTTGCTGCTTATCCTAGCAATTCCACCTAATCCCCAGACACCTGGCATGGTAACTCTATATCAAGGATGCTGCGATCTTGAGTAGAATCCTACTTATTTAGAGGAAGATTCTCAAATTGGATTTTAAACCATCTTGTGTTATTGCTCTTCGTGCTGTGTTTTCCTCTTATTCAGTTTAAACAAGGAAATCATTCACAGGCACCAAACTTCCTCAAGCCTCAAGCAGACTTGCAGCACTTTTAGGCTTCCGATTTCGATTACCTTCCTCTAAGAGGACGATAAAAAAGCAGCAATACCAGTAATCACTATAACAAATACTATTTTACATGTAGAAACCACATTTTTAATGAATTTGTCTTTACTTGATTCTTCTTCTAAGGGTAACAAAAATCATATAAGTTAAAGGACCTTTCTGTTCTCATGGTTATCTGTCACAATCTTCTCCCATTCAATATCTGTGTTCTGGCAATGCTTGTAAGCACTCTAGCCATAGGATGCCTTATGTTTTTACCAAAAACAGCATAGTAGTATGGATTTAGGAGACCTGTATTTTTTTTTACTTATGATACTGAAGGCCCTTTGAATGAGTGCGTATGTACTATTTAAAATTTTATTATAAAATTACTACCCTTTTCAAAAAAGTAAACTGATTTTTCCAAAAAGATTTAACTGAAAGGTTTAGTGAGCACCTGTAATGTTTACATGGGGTATTATAATGGTTATCAACACGCTATTTGTGCATGCTGGAGTTTTTAGGCTGGAATGACATCTATCTATAATCAAAAACTAAAGTAATAATAAAACAAATCAAATAGCATACGATATTTAGAGTCCCACCTTTTCAACACTGCTCACAGCCTGGAAGTAGATATTATACCCTTTACGGGGAGCTAGAGGTGGGTTCCAAAAACCCTGGTAAGTCCTATTGTCACCAACGGTAAAAGGTGAAGCTTCAGGAAGATTGGAAGGTGGCAGCTCGGCAGCAAAGTAGTATGGAGAGCCACCATTGCCAGCATTGCTGTAGGCCACGGGAACCTGATAACATTCCATTCCTCCGGTCTCCCTCTTTGTCCGATGAGGGTTCAGCTCTTCCACCACAACTTGGTAAGCACTATGAGGAGGACAAATAAAAAGGAATCACTTTTTTTTATTTAAAAAGAAGGCATGCTAATACTAGCAGGCCCTTTAAAAAAAATGTTGAGACCTGCTAGCCTAATTCATTTAAATACACAAAATTTCATATTTCTATGCATTGTAAAAATGGCATATACAACTGTAGTTACATAAAGTTAAATGTAGCATATTCAGAACTTTGCATATTTTGGAACCAGTTTAAGTATATGCTGAGCAAAAGCAGAAAATATTAGATCTTAGAGAAAACCTAAACTAGGGAATAATATAAGTACCCTATGGGCATATCATCCTGATGGGATTTTAGATATAGAGATGTAAGACATCTGACTAACCAGTGCAGTGGTAAACAAGTGAACTTTAAATCAAAAATCTCTAACGATAAATGTTATAAATAATAGATATATATGAATAAATACATTTTATAAATTAACTGGGCATGTTTACAATTGCCAGAAGAATCAATTTAAAATTTGTTTTGCATTTAAGGGTTCCTTTAACCTTAAAAGAACTCTGAGCAGCTTAGGTTCTTAGTATTCAATATTAGCATTCCCCTTTGAAATTTTATTATGGAAAGCTCAGACTGGGGGCCGAACATAATGACTGGCTATAGGCTCTGCTTAAGGCACCAATTTGCAGTTGTCATTGCATTAGAGACAGAAAGAGCTGACAGGCATCTCAAACTCCTGACCTTGCTGCCGCTTCTTTGCTATGTTGGCTTACAGCTACCGAGAACTAAACTATAACTGACATACTGTAATACAGGCACAGATGGACAGAAATCTGTCCACTGTACCAAAATAGAATGCCTTGCATCTTTACAGTTGCTGAAGATAGGATCCTTACAAATGATTAAAGCAGAGGGTATATAACCTGCATTGTCTTACAGAACCTGTAAAGCAACAAATGAACAATGTAAACCAGAACCTATACTAAAGCTTTTTTATGTAAACTCAATGTGACCACAAAAATGTGTGCTCCTGCTTAAAGTGCACCTGAGAAGTAAACATTTGAAGAGAAAACTTCTAAAAACCCTAACAGTTCCTACGTTGTAGCCAAAAATGTACATTTTGTTAAAGAATGTTTCCTTGTACACTAAGGTGACTTGGCATCTGTAGCATCTAAGACACTGCTGCTAGTGCCACAAGATTTGGTGATGTCACTACTGTGTATTCATTGTTTACATTGCAGGAGGCTTTGACATGTGAAAGGAAATCCCTGTCTCTGATGACTGACTCCGAGACAGTGCAGAACAAAGCATTGAAAGTCAATAGTGGGAAAAAGCAAAGGAAATATTGGTGACTAGTCCTCTACTTGCCTTTTCAGGAAACAGTTTTAAGAACTTTTCTCAATAAAGATCAGGACTCAAATCTTTCTCCACACAGCAAATTTACAGCCACATTGTGAATGTAAATCCCTGATTATCCTGCCTGGAGCTGGTGCTGTGTTTATATCTACCTGTACAATACAAAGCATGCCATTGATAAAGGGGGGGGGTCCAGGTCTTTGTGTAATAGCCATTCTGCCCATTCTCAATCTTCAGCTCAGCACATGCTCTAGGCACATAAAATTATTGTGTGCAGACCCGTCTTAAGAACATGCAGAGGAACCTGGAAGAATCGGGAATACCAGGAAGGTAAACTTATGCGCCATATATTCTTGAATACAAACTGGAGGTACTTTTATTTTTATTTTTTTAGAGAATACAGGAAATCTGTTTTGACTGTAGTAAAAAAAAACCTACAGCAAAAGAATGCAGCGGTCACTGCAAACATCAAAAGAGCAATTAATAGTGACGACAATAAAATTAAGGTAAATTTGAATATATGAATACATTAATGGTGTGTTTCTTTTAAAGATTGTTATCAAATAGGGAAAACAATTGTAATTGTTTTTAATTTGGTTCTTTCTTTATATCTTTTTACATTTAAAATAATTTGGTCCTTTTTTTTTTTGGTTATGATAACACTTGCTCTTAAATAATCTATTGTGTATAGTTGTTGGCTACCAGTAGATGGTGCTGCGTCCACATGTAAAGTGTGTAACAAACGTCTACCTCTGAAGACAAGAGAGTTTTTTACATTTTACATGTCTATGTATATCAAACCTTTGTCTATTGGCAAACATTTTAAGAAGCAAACCGCAAGTTATAGGGGGTAGAGTGAACACTAAACATACTTGGGCAAGGGGAAAAAAAAAAAAAGTACACAAACAGCAGGGTTTAAAAGTTAAAAGGTTGAACAGTTTGGGAATATGTAATTATACCATAATGTACCATTCCAAGGTAAACAAAGATGAACCTGTGGTAACTGGTGTCTTTTTTTTTTTGTCTTTTGTCTTTCTACACATTCCCTTAAAAATATGACTGCCAGCATGTAATTAGTGAATAACTCAGTGCTCATCATGATACATTTTGTTAAGATCATCCTGACCTATATGTTTATAAGTCCTCATCTGTTCACTCACAATAAGTCATCAGTCACAGAGAGCTGCTTATTACAAAAAATTACTATTGGCAATATGCACTTTTCTTTAAATAAGCAGTGTCGAGGAAACACAACAAAATGAATACAAAAGACTACATGAATGCCGTTACCTCTACCTAGTTATTTTAGCAATTTTGCTGGTGCTGTCTAAGTAATTTAGTTGATTTTGGAAATAAGAATGTCATATGAAATTGTGCAGATATTCACTAAGGCTGGTATGACAAAGGCAAACGTTCCCAGCCCTAAAAGCAAAGAATTTAATGAAATGTGACTGGAGTGAGGCTCAGCTACACAACAAAGCGAATCTATCTACCTACTTATGAAATACAAGTCTAATACATGTGCACACAGCTTCCAGTCCGCATCATCAAAATTTAATATTAGAGTTCAGATGACACAAACTACAAAGGGAAAAAAAATCCATAATTGACAGGGACAGCAGAAACTTGTAAAGTTCCAGGAAGCCTTCTCTTATCTACAATTACAGATTTCAGTAATGAGCCTTCCATTCAGCTAAGGGGCTCTTGGCAAAAAGGAGAACCTTTCTCCAGCTAAAAAATCTGGCCAACATACCTGTAAAAACAAAACAAAAACAAAAAAGGAGCAATAAAGATCAATAAAATGATTGCCACAGTACGATGTATGAGTTACATATACTGAAGCATCAGCATGGGCAAACAAGCAGATCATTTTTTGGCCTATGCAGATCCTGTTAGTTTGTTTCTTTGAACTGTACTGTGAAAATTTTGTTTTAAAACTACAGTCATAATTAACAGATTTTTTTTTATATTGTGTATAAGGACAAATGTTGTTTATTCATATATATTTGCAATAATCCCAATAAACTTACCAATTCAATGCTAATTTTGTACAAGTAAAATTAATGACTAAACCCTGTTCATACCCGCACATTGATAATAATGCTTTTCTTACAGAAGTATGCATGTCCAAGTACAGCCTTGGTATTTTTTTTTTGAAAGCCTGGGAATTTCAAAAAGCTGATCCTTTGTCTTAACCTATGATCACCTGGGTGTGATGTAAATATACATTTCAATTCTCATGATCTAAAAAAAACTACACAACTACAACTCTCTTTCCAGTTAGCAAAAAGAAACGGTATCAACTTCACAGCACTACACATATAGCATAAATCTATAGCCAATACATTTTTAAGAACATTTTTATTTATGGCTAGGCTGCTACACGTACCTGATAGGAGCTCCTTTTGCCTGCGCAGGTCTTAGCAGTACAGTGATGGTTGTAGCAGTTTCATTAAGAGATGCATCAATACCTTCATAGTCTGGTAATGTTGGAGCTAAAAAAACAAAAAAAATGCACATAAAAATGCAAAATTTGTAATTTTCCTAAACCCTTAAACAGTAACTCTTGGTCAATGTTTCTGGCATAAACAACACATCAGCGGTATAGGTAAGCTCTTGGGCCTCATTAAGAATTTCAGTCAGCACACCTATTAAACTTTAGCAAAGATGGATCATATTATACTTGAAAAAAAAACTGTCCTGCTGCTGGCCAATTTTATACTGCTGTATTCTACATCTGGTTATATGGTTTGTCACTAGTGCATTTAACCCCCAGCAGTGATAGGCCCTGCTGCTGTTCTGTTTCATACATGGGGCTGTACTCGCTCCTAGTACATTTTGGCTTTTCCACCCTCAATAAAAAAGGCAAGTTAGCCAATTGTACACTGTTGTATCATTTTCAGTTTTTTATTTTTTAATGAGAACTTGAAAAAAAAATTGGGCAGTTTTACTTCTGCATAAACAGGAAACACCATGGCAAATGACACAACTATTTCTGTTTGCTGGGCAAAGTAGGTCTATTTACATTTGATGAAATAGCATGTGCCACTGCCAGTACCTATTTTTTTTTTTAATTCTAATTAATCAGATTAAAGATTTGTTACTGTATGTGAGCTAAAATGTAAATATGTACCTTTGTGCTATTGATATTCACTGTTGCAGAGACTGTTCACAAAAGAGTGCAATAGTTATACAGGCATCTTCGCTTCCCTTCATACCACACATAAATAGACCATCTCCCTGCCATACTGTAGTTTTACTTTTTGCACTCAACACACATTTTTGCATTGGTGATTCATTGATGTTGTGTGCATAGCAATGTTCAACTTTTATATATAAAAAAAAAAAAACAGCAGTTTGACTAACCAACAAGCCTATGCCTTTTGCCTTTCTACAAGAGGATTGTTTTTAAAAATAAAAAGTAGAGAGTGAAATTCAGAGAGATATAAAACCTTTCACACAGTACAATGGGGCCAGTATGGTGCTTGTTGTTTCCAGAAATATCTCTGCATTAAACTGCAAAGAATACACCGAAAAAAAGGCCTGTCACATGACTTGTCAGGGCTTTACTAATTATCTTGTCAGCCCCAACCCCTCACCCTAACTTGAAGTTAGGTTAATGAGGTTTTGCCTATTTCCAGAAGTAGGGAAAGCAGTACCCACATTTCTACAATAATGATTCTTTAAAAAAATTGGAAATATTTGAAGGTGGAAATGATTGTTCTCTCTAATATTTTTGGCTTCTACCAAAGCATATTTATACACATGGACAAAAAAAGGCTGGTAGTGGTTTTACCAATTTTTACCTTAAACTGTTAGGACATATTTTTTTACTTCCTATACTGGTAAGACATTTTTGTTTTCCAGACAGGAAGTAAAGGTCTTTTTCCAACAGTGTAATGGCAGTTAAACCCGGCATGAGCTTTATTCTTCATTTATTCTGCCCTTCAAATTCAGAAAATCATGTGCCAACCCTACTATAAGACCATATGGCATCTATAAAGTCATACGATTTCTTGCCTGTACCCCAATACTGACAAGTCACAAATGCTGAAGCAATAGATTGGCTACACACCTCTTTTTTTTATTATTACTCTTGACTGAGAAATTGAGAAACCCATAAACAGTAAGTGTTTTATGAAACAAGCTTTTAAAGCTTGTTTAAGTTATAACTATTCCCCACATAAGAGTTATAGGAAACTTCTGTAGAATTACACACAAAAAACCTTTTCTTAACCATAGCTGGTGTGCACATACCTGATATGTTGGTGGTAACATTGATGGCTGTGGCTGGACCAAATCCTTTGACAGTACTAGCCCTTATAAGGAACTGGTAAGTAGTTCCTGGATGCAACTGGGAGAAAACATGGTGTGTACTATTCCAAAATTTAGTAACTGTTTGGGGAGGTCCTGCCACAGGTACTGAAGGATCAAACGACCGTATACTGTTGTATTTTACCTGTTGAAGCGGAAAAAAAAAAACTTTTTACAAATTGGCCTTTGTAGCCATGACACCATATCACTTTTATATCTAAAAATTGGAAAGAAATTCAATGTGTAGGTTCCTTAATCAATAAAAAAAAAAACAACAAATCTGCAGATCTTTGTTTTGTGCTAATGATCACTGCATTCAGTAATTTATTACAAATCTGCAATGTGACCAGCACAGACTGCTCCACACCTGTCCATGGGTTTCACTATTTTCATCACTACTGTGCCCTTCATGACGGTCCAATAACCTCAAGCTGCTAGGAACTTTCCAACAACAATCTGTATAATCTAAGATGATTAATTACGGCCATTATTTTAACAAAGACATTTAAGCAGATGTGAGCAGTAGTACCTCATATTGAGTGATAATGCCATTTGGCTCCAAAGGTTCCTTCCAGTTCAGGAAGATCTTGTCTTCAAATGGTGTGCCTTTCAGTGAGCTGAATGGGACAAGGCCAGGTACTGTAGAAAAATAATTTTTTCATAGAAACAGCTATAGGTTAACAATATATATTTATGTATTGTGCTTTAAATTTAGGTAACTACATAAAAAAGTTTGCCTACAAAAACAAACTAAATACGCGTACAAAGCCATTGTAAAAGTATTCTAGTAGTCAAGACAACCATTAGACTGAATTTACACCTAGAGACATACTTATCAGGGCTATAGATTACCTATTGCTATTTCTAGAAGAAAAAATTACTGTTCCTGCAAACTGTTAGAAATTGGAGTATGCTAGTGCAGGAATCTGATGCATTTATTATTACAAAAAAAGTTTTATTAGATGGGCTAAAATATTTTTAATCCTAAAAGAAGCAATCTGAATGGTGGCTTTGGGCAACTTGACACCGCTGCAGTAAAGGCCTGGCAGAGCATTAAAAAGAGGAAACCCAGCATCTGGTGATGTCCGTGAGTTCAAGACCACAGGCTGTCATTGCCAGCAAAGGGTTTTCAAAGTATTAGAAATGAGCATTTTATTTTCAGCTTTTTAATTTGTCCAATTACCTGTGGGCCCCTGAAATTAAGTGATTTGTGTAAAAAAAAAAAAAAATGTTCTCTGTCCAAATATCAATGGACCTAACTGTATATGGTGATGCCATTTTGCAGCAAGGTAAATAATTGTACTGATTTTGTTGCAAAATGGCATCACCATTATTCATTATTCTTCCTACCAAACCAACTTCCATAAAATAGTCATAACATTTTTACAAAATTCTTTTAGACAAAGGCAAAAATCAATCTGACACAGGTCACCGGGGCCAACCTTTGTTGAGTATAGTTAAAAGATTTGTAAATCTAAAGTACATCTAAAGTTTCTTCTTTAACACATTCTGCCGCAAAATAAGGGAGGTGACAGGACAGATTAAAGCATTCCTAAACTGGAGGAGGACATGCCACATGCCCCTACCTTCAGACAGATGAGCTGTCAGTGGAGTCTCTGGGTGTGGGGGAGAAAAGCACTGGCCTGTCCCTTCACTTGTCTGACATATAAGTGTAGAAACCTAGAGGGCAATGCAAAATGACAGGCTGTGCGTGTCAAGACACTGAAGAGACTAGCCGCCATGGGCTATGATGGGGCTTTCTCTCCATCTTATACAAAGCAATGGGAAACTCACAAAAATATAGGTTTACACAAACCAAATGCAATGCACTTAAAGGCCTAAAAAAAAATGGAAAAAAGAAAGGAACTTTCTTACTCATTGTGGCTAACAACTGCCCAATTGAGCATAACCATAAACTATGTTGCTAAAAAAAAACATTTAAGTTATTTTGGATATTTATCCATCATGAAGCGTTGACTTTGTGCTGGTGTTTACCGTTATAAGGACCTATTGCTCTCCTCCTGCACAAGGTGACCTTGTGCCTGCTTTCCTGTGGTTTTTTGCAGGCAGTCTGTAGCGATTAGGTCTCTAGGTGCTTTCTACTGTTCTGCTTTCTGTACAGACCACAAGGCAATACAAGGCAATATTCCTATTTGAAAAAGCATTTGTTGTACACAAAGGAGTTCTACCCTTAGTGGATATTGAGGATTTTAAAAAAAATATAAAAGTTGTTGTGCCCGGTTCATCTTTAAAGTTTCAGATTTACAATATGATGGAGCAACAAATCTAGATGTTCCAGATGCTGGGTCAGCACATAGTAAAATTAGACATACCCAGAAATACTGTGGGCTACAAGAATGAGATGGATGTGCTAGGGAATACCCTAATGCTGTAGTACTCAAATTTTCAAGAAAGTAAAATGGGGATAATAAGGCTTAAAACTTACCATCTTCGTCTGTTTGGATAATAGTCTCCTCGCTTTCCTTCCTTCCCTCAGGATTGGTTAAAATCATCTTCAGGCTAACATTTGTATAAGGTGGGAGATGGTCCACCACATGCTGGGGAGCTTTGGGGTCCATATCCAAACAGTCAGCTTTGTTCATGCCATGACTGCGGTAGTAGTGGTAGCAAATGGTAACATTAAAGGTATGGCAGCGAGTAATATTGTAGCCCAGTGACTCCCAATCAACAGCAATCCGCCTGGACTGTATCTCAGCAATCTTCAGAGTTTTTGGCGTCCTCATAGGTTCTAGATAAAATGAAGAGAGAATACAATATAAGCAATGTAACAAAAAAACAAACAAACAAAAAGGGTCTAATTCATTTTACACCACTCTTGTTTTGTTATACCCTCAAAACTCCATATCCATTCCTATATTATGACATTCCCTGGCCAAATATTAAATATGCCCATTTAACAGCCACCATACAGCATAATGCATAATATTTACTAAAGAAATGAAAAATCAATCTAAACTTACATACCTTAAAACAATATGGCACAATGTAAATAAAAAAGTAAAAATATTGTTATCATATTTTTAACAAAAGTTGAAATGGGGTAAGCTACTGTTGCCATCTGCATTGCCAATTCAAAAAAAAACAGTGAAAGTAAAAGGCTCTTTTAGAAAGTAGAGCTCAACTCTTAGTGAATATATAAATGTACAATACACAAATAGTCAATTGCACAGGAATGAATTCCTCTGCATACAGACTAATATATCTTATAAAGGCATGAAAACATATAAAAGAAACGCTTTAAACATACTCAAAGTAGGAAAGAAACCCATCAGGAAAACAAAGAAAAGAAAAAGAAATAACTGATGGTGAGGGTTAAGGCATAGGGACCCAGCTTTGAGTTAAGGCAGTCGTGCACTTTGAATGTTCCTACAATACAACACGGACGCATTACGGAGGTGCATAAATGTGCCTTTCAAAATGACTTTGGAATAGGACCTACCTGAATGACCACTGTGTATTAAACGAATCACATTTTTTAAAATAACTTTTGTTACTGCTGATCTCTTGCATGCAGCCTCTTTGTCTACAATTATGTGCTCCAGTGATGGATGCATAGCATATCTACAGGCAAGGCCATGCATATGTGATGTGTAATAAAACACAAATATTTAGGTTTTTTTTTTTTTTTTTTTGAGAAGCAAAGAGCATTGTCCTCCTATGAATGGAAGTATCTAAACAAGGGCCTTCATGAAGGGATCACCAAGTATTGGTAAGTTTTTTTTAATAAATGCTAAAAATGTAATAACAAAGAAATTTTAAAATTACATTACAATAGTAAAGTTTTTCAAAGGATTTTAATTATTTGGTTTTATCTACTTTAAATTTTAAATCCGCAACAGATCAATTAACTTGGTATAAAGAAAACAACAGGTTTGGAAACCATTAGTAATGGAAAGGATTCTAGGACAGAAGTGAGAGAGAGGAGAGAGAAGGCAAAGTTTCTTGCAGGTGAATAACAATCATTCACAGCTGCAGCCCTGACAAGATGCCCCCTAAAGGTAGAATACCATAGCTGTTTTTTTTTTCATCCCCTGCCGTTCTGAAATCTTCCTTGTGGGTTTTTAATCAATGTTTAAGACTCAAAGACATTAAACAGGAAATGTTAATTAATAGCATGATCCATTTTAATAGTGCTTGGAGCAGATGCGTAGGGATACAATGAGAAGACAACGCAGCTGTCGCTTTTATTTATTTTTTTTCTTGCTTAGGAAGAAAATTAGCCAATATATCATACAAGGAGAGCATCAATATCCCATGGATTGAGATGAATCCACTTGCATTTTGATGCAATCCACTAAATTAACTAATTGCTCAGTTAAAACAGCAGTCTAGGGGATGAGGAACATTTTAATTGCCATTTACAGGCAGTATTATGCTGGATAAAGAAAGCTTAAATATAAACTTTCACATTCAGGTGTGTATAAAAATAAATGAAAACAACAAACACTGGATGAGAAATGCAAACGTGTTTTTTTAAAACCATACTAATTACCATATGTATTTTTCTTGCTCCTTTATTCATGGTATCTTAGCTTTGGACTGCGTGCTGTCTTGTTAGGATGGGGTGAGCATGTAAAAGTAGAAATTTAGTGTTAGATCTTAGTTTAGAGATGAGGTTAGCGTTAGGTTAAGGCTACCTACATATGTTGTAGTTTTATCACTCGAAACAATCGTTCATAATAATTTTCAGTGACAGATGAACAAGCAGCACCCGGCTGTGCTCTCCTCCACTGACATGAACAACAGTTGTTCCTGGCGGTCATTTGTTGGTCCATTGTGACGGAATGATGAACGATGTCGGGCGACCAATGTACACCTCAGATTCTCACGGCCCATGATAAGAAGTTTGTATGCTGCCTTAGATGTCCAGTGGGTTAGTGCAGTTAGGAAGATGGAGTGTTAATGAGAAAGCTGAGAAACACTGTACAGTGTTGGGCAAAATAGTTTACACAGCTAGTTTGAAAAAATAGATTAGGCGTATCGATAGGGAACAAACAAGATTACAGGATGTTAGCACCAGAAGTCCTGTACTGTAAATTACTCAGGCAGGGGACAAATGTGTAAATTGTTAAATAGGGAGATGGTCTATTTTAAATACACAAGCTGACATGGGTGTTAATAAAGCAACAAGAACCCACATGCCCTGCATCCACTAAAATAATCAAAGCAATGAACTGAGCACCCCCAAGGGTTCCACAATACATACTGATTATTCATTTTAGCAGAAAAGAACTAAAACAAAATTAGAATGATTTTGGTCCACAAGAAAAGAACCAAGATAAATTTCACCTTTAAAGTAGTCAGGTTATTTACCACCTTGGTAATTACTTCAAATATTAATTTTGCCACTATCAAGTAATAAAAATTATACTATATACATTATTTCCAAGAAATAATTCTACTACTGTGAGAAAACTCAACATCTCCAATAAAGAAACATGAATTAAATGCTGTTTAATTCCATTACTCCATCCAAAGTGTAAATAAATGTGGAACTAAGCAAAGGCTTTGGCCAACACCTAGGGCTATATTTATAAATCAGTGAAACAGACATTCTCTAAACATTCTCTGGAGGAGAATCAATTGCTTCCACGGAAAATCCCTAAAAGACATATATATATATATACCAAGGCAAAAAAATAAAACTGCAGTTAAAGAGTTAAAATCTAAAGTACTGAACTCCGTTAACCAAATTCATCAGCATTTTATGGAATATGCATGCAAATCATCTAACTTTGTAGCACTTGTTCCTCATCTGTCTATTTTTGCCACTAAAGTTCAATTAGTTGATGCAATGGATGTCTAGTCAGCTGGAAAACACCAGCAGAACAAGACATACTCCCAAGGCTGCCATCAATCTTTTTTTCTCCCTAGTGGTGTTATCATCGAGGCAAGAATAATTTTCTCAATCTAGCATAATTAAATTATTGCACAACAGAAATCAAAAGCCATGACCATGGGTATCAGACTTTAAAATGGCACAGAGCCAGGCTACTTCCATGGATCATGTATGACTTTCTACTACAAAAAAAGGAAGTATTCAAAGTATTAGTGCATAGAGGGAAAAAGATAACTGCAACTGCACACTGCTCAGATAAAGTTTCTTTATCAAACCTTTTAGCTAGTTTACTTTATAAAGAAACAAACTGTTATCCTTCCTGACATTTAACAGATCAGGTAAATAATAAGCAATAGTTTACATGTTCATGTTTTTAGGTCACAACCTACTTTCACACAATAACAAATATGCAACCTACACATCTATACTTCTTAAAGTTTGCACACCAAAAAAGTATTAGATTGTTGCCTTTGACCGGGGATATTATACCTTTATATTGTGAAACAATGCCATGGTCCTAAAAGTTAAATTGACATATTTTATTGATCTTTTTTTCTGTACACCTAACGTTCCCCACACACAGCAGTAAGTTTATATTCAGACTCACAGTGAGGTTGCCGTGTGGTTAGTGTTTCCTCATGACAGTGCACACGCAACTACTACAAGCAGCCCTATAGAGAATGAATGGGGCGGCGATCGAGCGGCTGGCAAGGTACCTACATGCTCACAACTGTGTGGGATTGCTTGATCCCAACTGCAGGTCTGAACTCACCCTAAAAATGTTCAAACTTTTTACCTATTGGTAACTGGACTACATACTAATGATAATAGAATATGTCATCGAAGTAATTTAATGAATTAGTCTGCTGTAAAGGCCCACTCATTTTTTTTCATTTTTTAAGTTTATGATTTTTATGACTGTTAAGCAGTGCAGCCTTCATGGCTATGAACTTTTTTTGTTTTAAAGGATGATGATGAACAGCAACAAGTGTAAAGCAAAATGTATCTGGTAATGTGTGTAGGATTAGTAGCAGGTTATATCAGCAAAATATAGTGATATACAGAAAAAATGACTGCATAGTGACCACAAATGTTTTGAAATCTGGTATTGGAAGACAGACAGCATAATTTTAGGTGTACTAACCCACAGCAATTGATTATTCCCTCCTATTTAGTGCAATCAAAATACATACATTTAAATGGTGACTGGTTGCTATGTGCTACTGCACTTTGACCGGTTTCTTTTTTTAGGGAAGTGAGATAGTGGTAAAGTTTGGGCTGACGGCAGACTATGGAGAAGCAGAAAATATTAGGTGTATTATATATTCTAGTAAATAGAAAACATCTCATTAGCTAAAAGAACACCTATTTGTGACAAGACCTGGAATCAGCTCCAGTTTTCAACACTGGCAAATCAAAACAGCCAAACACACATTTCCCTCAGATCACGTCTTAATAATAAAACGTATTATCCGACTGTCAGATACAGGGAAATCTGGAGAGATGTCCCAAAAGCTTTTGACATAAAGCTATTTCCAAAGATGGAAGTTCAACGAGAACTTTGCAGAATGACAATATGTTTTGTTGCTGTCTTTCAGCAAAAGCTACGAGTGTAGATTGCAATGCCCGCTTCAATTTAACCCATCTGTGAGAACGAGAGCATCAGTTCCCTGACCTCTTGGGAAAACACACTTGTCAGCATGAAATTGGATGCAATGACATCTCCTGGCATTCTGGCTATCACCCAACATTAAACCTTTCAGTGCTGGAGACTGCCTACAGCCATCTGGTAATATCCCTCAGCAGATTTACAAAAACAGCATTATTATTAGTATGTCCAAAAAGGCCACTTGAAGTACATTTGTGATTTCAATTTTACGTACATCTTTCTTTTTTTCTGTATTAACTAACTGAGAAATATTTGAAAAAAAAAAACCACAAAAGCATTGTTACACATCAATATTCAAAACAAAGGTGTATATATTATATAGAAAACAAGGCCTCCTCTTTACTGGGATTGTGGCATTGTCTATGAAAGGGGTAAGGTGTTGGAGTGCAGTAATAACATGAGACCATTTAGTGTAGGCATTAGTTATGAGGTTAAAGTTTGCAAAAAATGTTTGCAAGCATTATCCATCAACATTTCCATTGGCTAGTGGTTGTTATGGGTAGACTAAAAAGCAACATCCAATGAAAAAGTTGCTTGCTTTGTACATATTGACCAACTATTTAGGAAAAGGTTGTTAATGTGCACCATGAACAGTGTTTCTATTCATTCTTCAGGGAATTCACTTTGTGTGCCGTTTTTTTCTGATGTCTTCTGGCTGGTAACTTATCATTAGGGGATGACTGGTTATCAATGCTGCAGAGGACACAACCCAGTGATGTGATATTAGCACCACTCTTTGCACTGTACTATGTTGACCAATGTGATGAAGCATTCCCAGGGGGGTGCCAATGATGCCTTGTGTCCTGTGATTGAGTGACTCTGAAGTCCTTCTGTATATATAAAAGACATGATGCCAGAACATACATACAAATTTATAAATATTCCTGAAAATTTAAGTCAGCCCTTTTCACACTGGTGTACACCTTTACAGATTTCTGGCAAAACAGCGATTTGGTTCCCTTATATTGTAACCCATGTTTAGGCCAGCTTGTAACTAGTAGTGAGTGCTAATAGGAAGCTTACATTCAGTTATTCCACCATTACATATATTGCCAAGACCACTTGCCAATTGGTTCGAAAAAATCATCCTGTTTACCTGGTTGTTATGATCCTTAGCCTTAAATACCTTGTAAATCACTGACCCAGAATGAGAATACAGCTCAGGTGTTCAGATATTTGTCACAACTTATCACGCAGTTATCCCCATGCTTGTTTCAGGTGTGTGACGGATACTAGTAAAATGTAATGATCAGGCGGACTTTCAGGCAATTAGAATTCTTTAAAAATTAATTCTGCCATGGCAATTTCCATATGCTCTCAGCAATGGGTCCACTTTAAAGAAAAAAAAAATACCCAGTGGTTATGTCTAAAGGTGTGAGAGTTGTGACTGACTATTACAACAGACAAGAGCAGTGTTAGTTGCATCATGCAGATTACAAAAGAAAAAAAAACAAGTCAGGAGTGTGCCAAATGTATTTCTGTTTAAATACTGCAGAAGAGAGCAAGAGATTTAATGCTTCCAAGAATATGGAGACCACCAGGACAATAAATGAAATCCCAGCCAAGCTTCAGAACATTTTTCTGGCCTCTGCTGGCATGTAGCAATAATAAAGTAATGGTCATGATCTGCTCCTTGCGGAAAGTGTAAACAGGAGACATTAATAAATGCTCCATTGACAATTACCTGTCCATTTGTTTTGATACAATGCTTTTTTTGCCGCCTCCATGAATGATTAACTGTTTGTGTATCCTTCATGTGTAATCAATATCTAGGAAGCCTAGCATTAGCTTTTCAGATTAGATGTCCTACGATAATAAATTTCATCGATCCTAGAAACTGCACTGCAAAAATCTTGGTACATTTCTCAAGGTTTAAATTAAAAGCAGATATATGGCTGTTCAGAGAAGAAATGCCACAGCAATTAGGTGGTGTGATCTCTTCAAAGACCTTTTAGACTGCAGTTTATGATTCCCCTACCACCACCCCAGATTATTTGAAATGAACTGGTCATGTCAACATGCATCAAGATATACACAGGCAAATAATCGTGTCAGGTCACATTACTAGGCAGCAAAAAGTATTCAACTGAGACCATAATTAAAACAGGCACAGAGAGGGGGATTCATTATTGGAAACAATTTGTAAAATTAGAACACTGGCACGAATATAACTAATGAAACACAGCACTCTAAGTGAAGTGACATCTTTATTCGTTTCATCAACCAGTTCTCGGAAAAATATAAACAAACCTGCTTCATTGGATAATTTATATATATATATATATATATATATACACATATATATATATATACACACACACACACTATACTTAGAGATAGAGAGATAGAGATAATCAATATTTTATATTCAGGGATTCCTGAAAAGGAACAACGTGAAACAGAGTATGAGAACAATTTCTTTTCACTTTTTTTTACCCAGGTACTTATTTGTTGTCTGTGCCAGGACTAGGAAAATTCAATCTAACTTTCTAACTTGGTGAGAGTTGTCACTGTAATGGAGGGTGAGTGGAAATCCCCACCAATAGCATCTCTTTTGATTATAACTATTAAAGTAGCAATTTCCCCTCGTTTTTTAATTGTATATTTATATATCCCAGGGATGCCTCTCTCCCAGAACTCTCTTCCCTGCAAAGGTTATGTACAGCACAGTGAATGTCATTCCAAATTTTAAAAAAAGGATAACTAGGTTTGTAAAAGCATTTGGTAAATTGAAATTGAAAAAAGACCCAAGAGCCCAGCTTTATAAAAAAAAAAAAAACTGTGTGGTCAAATACTTCTAAAACCACCTAGTTAAAGAAGATTAAGGATTGCAGAGAACGTGAATATAAAATGGTTAATGCAGCGAGCACTGCGGCACATATTGTAGCTTACAGCTGCGGGTGTACTTGACAAAATGGATATGTATAATTCAGTACCAAATACAAGGAACTTCAAATGTACTTCCTATGACACCATGAACAACAGTCCATCAAGCATTTAAAATGCAGCATGAATCTTAACTTCTTTGTGCACTGGACTGTCTAAATCTATTTCATTCTGCAAGCATATAATAAACTATTCATGTTACTAAACTTGTCAAGCCAGGGAGCCTTCGAATTTGAGTAAGGTTAACTTTTTAATTTTTTTCTTTTTTTGGCAAAAGCTCAATCAGTGGTGAATGATAACTTTGATGCAAAAAAAATACACATGTATAACAAGAAAAAGAAAAGCCTCACCAGAGGCCAATAGATGGTTTTGAATAAAGGTAAAAAAAATTACATAACTGAGTCTAATATAAGAATTTATTAAATGTGGAATGAGT
>NC_092861.1:86595181-86609477 GCF_032062135.1 Pyxicephalus adspersus
TACAATATCTGTACAAACAATATTTAGCACAAGTTTATTAATCTTTACTACTTCTCTCACATCTCCCTTTTCAAAAGACTCACTGACCAATAGTGAGCTGTGGAAAGTGAAACTGCATAAACTTTCCCTGTAAATAACATATGCCTTTCTTTTTAAAATTCTGCATTTAAATTACATTGCATGTTCCTTCTGCAAAAGATTCTGCCTGCTCTTAATATTTTATTTTTTTAACTTTAGTTCTGCGTTACTACCTATAAAAATACAAAAGACAACCTGGTTTCTTTTCTTGTTTTTTATTTTTTATTATTTTTTTTTATAATAGTGCTTTAAATCTTCATTAGCTAAAGAACAAATGTGCACTAACCATTCACATAATCTAAATCAAACATGATTCATCAGACCAGGTTGCCTTCAATTACTCTACTTTCTAGTTCTGATGATCATATGCTCATTTTAGGACTAGAAATGGATCAGTGAAGGGAGTGGTAGAAAGGGATCAGCATTAGCACTGACTATTATGTGGTTACCCAGCCCTGTACAGAGCAAAATGCAATGTATTGCATGTTCTGATACTTTTCCCTCATGACCAGCATTAAGCATTTCAGCAATTGCTATATCAGCTCTTCTGTGGGTTCAGAGAAGATAGGCTAGCTTCCCCCCTACAAGCATGAAAATACCTCGGATGCCTATGACCCTGTTGCTGGTTTACCGGCTGTAGTATCTGGTTAGTACCAAAAGATTGTCTGACCCAGTCATCTAGCCTTCACCATTTGTCCCTTGCTAAAATAACTCTGATCCTTACACTTGTCCCGTTCTGCTCCCAAAACATCACCTTTAAAAACTGGTGATGGTTTAATTGCTGCCCAATGTTTCGCATCATTTGACAGGTGCATTTTAACAAGACAAGTTATTTATACACTTCACCTGTCAGTGGTTTTGCGGTTTCAGCTGATGAGTACAATAAACATTTAAAAATACCAGCATTACTCTGCGTAAAACTGGCAACCAGCATGGACTGGATAGATCATACCACATCTAATTGGTTTACAAGATCATGAACCTTCAAAGGAGCACTAGTAAAGCTTAGGCGCTACATACATGCCAAGTGACTACCATCGATGATTGTACAGTGGCCGTCCGATGTCAATCATGGATTCGTCAAAATGGACCCGTGAACAATGATCAAGAACAGCCCCTATAGAAGTTAGGGGGAAGAGCACAGTGGGTTGGCACTCGTTTTTTTTCCCCCTTCACAGAACATACATTCTTTTCTAGTGCTGCTGGCCTTTTCACACCTTACCAGAGTGCAGATACGAGGGCGTTAAAAAGGCAAAGCAACAACCTAAAACAATCTCTGAAGATATTTATTTTAGCAAACACTATATAACCTACAGCCATTAACCAAACTATTGTGCCTACTTAAAGCAAATGTAAATTTTGTAAAATTTATTTTAAAAAAGGTAATGAACTTCATAAAAAAATAAATCAAGTGAAGTACCCCATAGTTTATCCAACGTACTCATTTAATTTTATTGCCTCTACAACTGGGAATAAATATTCTCAAAACATTTCATTAGGTTTTTCACAACCAAAAACTTATATCTGTTAAATCTGTTAAATGCTATTTAATAAATCTCTGACTGTTACAAAGAATTTACCCAGAAAAAGTACCTAGAGTGGTTGAAATGAAAAGTTTTTCACTAATAAAAATGCAGAAACTGTAGAGGGACAGCTGGATTACGCTGGCAGAAAGGTTAGTGGTCTGGAATCTTTTCATATTATATATCTATATCAGAATGTGTTACTGAGTTTGGAACAAACATGGGTGGCTGTATGCCATCTCTGGATGCCTCTAGTATATGTTGGTTATGCAGAAATTCAGCCCTGACCATCAACCTATGACTTAAAATATGCCTTTCCATATTTGTGCACTGAACCAAAGATTGCTAAACATGGCACTAAAGCTTATGTAGTGCAGCCATTGTTAAAATCAATGCTGATAGCCAAAAACATTTTATGGAAAAGATCATTATTAGATTCTGCAATTTTAGAACTTTTTGTCATGTGAAGCTGAGAAACCCAATATGAAGGTTCTGTACACTCTGTTCTTGAACTCGGGCCACTTTTAATGTTTTGGAAATGCCAGAAAAGTTTGGATCACATAGTGTTGGTAACCAACATCACCAACTATCCATCACAAAGGTAACCAAACTGAATACATTTTTAAATAATTAGAGGTCATTAGAAATCGATTATTAGGGGTAACTAAAGTTTTAATTCTCTTGCCTTTAATGTGGAACCAAACTCCACTTTCAAAATTTGCAATCAGGCAGGGTTCTGCAATAAAACATACTTAGCTGCATGATTGCTCTCTGGAGATTCTGTCATTGACAGTACTACTATTGGTACAGAATTGCTTTACAGGTACTGTACGAAGAGGGAATAAACTTCTGCAGAAACCTAGAGGTCCTCAAAATTCATCAGTCTCCAAACATTTATTTGACGTTTTAGACTAGAGACTCTGTCACCAACAATTTCCGAACATCAATTGCTCATCCTTGTCAATATTCACTGCTCAGATTGTAAACAGTATTAGCAGCTCATGAATTGGGTCTGGAGTTACCCTTTATATCTATTACAGCTCAGTCTACTTTTCCATCCAATAGTATTTAATATTTCTGTAATCTGTTCAGTATTATCTCAGACTGGAAAGATACACCAGTTAATGCCTGGTGTAAACCTGAATATCTCAATATAAATTAGTCTTTGATTCTGTTTTGAGTACAGCTGTAGTTCAATTTTCATACTTGCTGGAAAACAGAAAAACAACAGACAGATGGTATGCAGAGGCTATGTCCCTAAAGTGGTTTTGTTAGTTTGCTAATTCCTGCATTACTGAAACCAGAGGCAGCAACCATACTATGTTGTCTGGTAAGACAGTGCGCCAAAGGAACAAGTTATTAAAAAAAATTGTATAAAATGAACCTGAGAAAAGTGCAGAAGGCATACAGCCCAGCAATCCTCTGTGTACTGAAAAGATTCCAGCATTAAAATCGTTTTCAGCTGATTTCAATAACTGACACTTTGACAAGAGACAATAAGATGAGCACTGATACAGAATCGTTTGATAAAAAACAGTACGGCGGCAGTCTGATTCGCACACAACATACACTCACATACATAAATTGGACTCATGAGCCTTTCCTCTCTGGGTCATGAAAATCTGTCTAAGCAGGGGAGGGAAAGAAATAGATTGGCTCAGATCAAGTAAATTTACAATTGTAGTCCTGACACTAGAAACACCTTTCTACATATAAAAAAAAGACGTGCATGAAGATTAACAAAAAGATTCATTATTACCTAGTATGGGAGATGGTAAAACTACTATTTTATTATTAAACATAATCCTATTCTTATTATATCCAATATCTACACTTACATTCTTAGTAGTAGTGTACATGTACATCTGACTCGGACACTCTGGGCCATTCATAATTCAGCCTTGCTCCCTTGTAGGGAGGCACCACGTTTCTCACGTTTTCTTGAGGTTCAGAATTGAAGTGCATTTTTTAGGTGTTATTTAAGTGTTGGGATGTTACAGGGATAGGTCTTCAGCACTATTATCAAATGTCAGGATAAATGACAGAGAACAAGGTCCTGCTATTGCATGAAGCTTATGTAAACCAAGTAGTTTCAAATTCACAATCCAGCAGTAGATACAGGTGATACAAATCTAAAGCAGATTGTGACTACCAAAGATGTCCCCACTATGGTCTAAAACACACAAGCTAAACCACTTCCAGTTTTACACTCTAATGACAAGTCCAATTCGCTTTCCAATAGCCAATCTGAAGTCTGAAAATGGGGCTCAAGTGAATAATATACTCCCCTTCGGATTATGAAGAGTAACTAGATTGTTCAAATACGCTATACAACTTTTGTACTACCCATAAACCAGTTTCCTGAACATGAAAATGAGTTCAGGGTACTGAAATGGCCTCCAGTGTCACTAGATCTCAATCCAATAGAGCACTATCGGATATGGTGCAGCGCAGTCAAAGATCTACATCATGGATGTGCATCTGACAAATCTGCAACAACTGTATGATGCTATTATGTGAAGATGGACCATAATCCCTGAGAAATGTTTCCAACACAATAAATTGTAAACTGTTAGTAAA
The DNA here is from genome assembly GCF_032062135.1 of Pyxicephalus adspersus. Classification (NCBI taxonomy): domain Eukaryota; kingdom Metazoa; phylum Chordata; class Amphibia; order Anura; family Pyxicephalidae; genus Pyxicephalus; species Pyxicephalus adspersus. The sequence continues at coordinate 86,599,363 of NC_092861.1, forward strand.
TTGTTCTATGTAGTCTATGTAGGTATATTTGAACCTACAAGCAACTAAAGAGCAGGTAAAAAATAATTTGACAGTGATGGCTGCAGTGAATGTAGCAGTAAACATATGGTTCATTGTCTAATTTGATTACAGTTTCCCACAATGCTTACCACATAAAGTTGCATTTTTGGTCTATTTCTAAATTTTGTACAGATCAAAAAGTAACCTGACAATAACGCCCATACAGAATAAACATGGTTTTTACGGTCTAATTTTTCGACTATTCCCCGCAGCAGAATTTATACGTTTCAAAATAAGCTTCAAGGTCAAATTTGATGAGTGCTTGAAGAGTCTGAAAATCTAAGACATAATTAATAGAAAACCTACAAGTGAAGTAATACACAGAGGATGTGTGATGCTTGAAGCTTGTGCTGCGCCAATCATCTTATAAACTCTGGCTGTAGTTCAAAATTCTACAATTCAAAAGAATGGTTATGAATTGGGCAGCTTTCCAAACTTTTTCTGTGGCAGGCAAACGGAGGAAATCTTTATAGCCGAGAGACAGTAATGAGAATAATACACTAAATGTGAGATTAAATAGTTTTTTCTTTTAGCCTATCTAAAGTGATTAGATGTATCACAGGGATGCAAAGTCTTATTAAAAACTGGTCATAGAGATTAGAGGGTGGTCAGATTGTCTTAATGGCTATGAATGATCATATTACTTTAATGCCTGTAATTTAAGGACAAGAAGGACAACCAGTTAAGCCTTGGACTAGTTAGAGGTGCCTGGTACCCAAAGGCATAAAAACTGTGAATAGTTCAGGCCATAGGATGCTGAATAGTAATCACCTAATATTTATGTGGGGCTGTGGGTAATGAAACTCAAACAGCACAGTAAACAAATCAAGCATAGAAAATACAAATGCAGACATATTTTTAGGATTAAAGGATCCATGAAGGTCCTCCTAATCTTCCGCTTTGGAACTAGCGAGTCTTAAGCAAAAACTGCAAGTTATTGCCAGGTCACCTATATTTCAGGTTAAGTTGGCTTCATAAAAACTCATATTTCATAAAGGCCAATGGTAAAACATATAAATCATAAAGTACATACAATGTATTGCATCTAAATAAAAGGTGTAAACTGGCTCCTTTAACTGCTTCACTATTGGGGCGATGAATTTGAAGCACATTTAATAAAAGGGAACTTTTTCCTATACATTACGTTCTTCCTAAATTATCCTAACCCAGTTGTTTTGCAACATCAGCCATCAAGGATAGGATTATATATGCTTACTTGTGGCTGATGAATTCCACTTTACTAATCACAAAGTTTAAAGAGGTAACCTTCAGCGATTTATTCTAAATTTCTACATATAAAAATTGTATCAGTAGTATTAAAAAATTGAAATAGACTGGGATGGGCATTCTTGTTAATACTATAAATCAGTAATGGATAGGCTTGGTGTACAGCTTTGGGTTTGTGTTAAATTGGTCCAAACATCAGTCATTCAGCTGGATGTGAATAACGATGAACATTACTGATGTTCAGCAATCAGTTTCTAGGGCAGGCTTCCCTTTTAAATGCCTTGGTTCTCCCAAACTGCCCTAGACATCTGTTATTGGCTGCAACTTGGATTTGTTTGACTGTTCCTATACTGGCTCTCATACCCAGGTGGATTTGCAGAGATGTACTAAGTTTGCGGAGTTGAAAATCAAGGAAAAAGGGCACAGAACATAAAATGTTTAAAGGTTGAAATACAAGTGTTTTGTAGCTGAGAAAATTTAACAGTGACTCTACTTTCTCAAGTTCCTGCTTGAAAACTTATTATCCAGAATGTATTATGCTGAGTTGTACTATACCTAGCATTGTGAGACAATGACAGGTAAAGCATATGGGTTTGCAAACCCAGTCATTGGCTAAATTCACCGAGCTAAATGATGTAGGGTAAGTTTTACCCTACTAAACCTATGGAATGGGTGGGGTTAAGTAGAATCAAGTAAAATTTTTCTATTTGATTGGACCAAAATTCTACTTGAAAGTGGTCAAATTCCACAGATAAAACTGATTGTATTTGTACACTAATGAAATATGTGTTCCTGCAGTGTGGCACTGCAATAAGCTGTAAATTGAAGGATAATATATATTTCCCATGTTGACCTCAAAGCCAGGTAAAACATTTCTCCACTAGTAAAGGGTAAGAGTAAAGAAATACATTTAGGCTTTATTTTCATAAAAGACAACAGGGAAAGACGGAACTTTGTAAAGCAAGACAGGGTGGTAACTATTGGACAGATTTGGCATATTCTTTCTGCTGTACCAAAAAAATAAGGTGATAAACCTACTAAATGAAAAAAAATGTTTTACAGCTTAAATAACTTAATAACTTAATGATGTACACAAGATTATTCTGTCCATGTGCATTTAACAATATCAGAAAAGAGGCCATCCAGCACAGGTCTAATGTTCCATAATTTGATTTACAAGCAGCAAACTGTGTTATTAACTGCTCCATTCCCATCTAATCTTCTCCCAGGGGTAAAATATGTTGCGCCTAATAGTTTGTGTATCAAAAATTACAATAAATTAGATTCTTCTGTGCACTTGCATTCTTTCTTTAAAGGTCAAACACGTTTTTTAGGCAAATAATTACACCATTCTAACCTGATATAATTTCCCATCAATGTCTACAGAAAATGGTAGGAAAATAAAGGGAGAAGGGCACAAAACTCAAAATGTTTAAAGGTTAAAAAAAAACATGTTTTGTAGCCGAGAATATTTAACAGTGACTCTACTTTCATAGGTTCCTGCTTGAAAACAACCTATTATGTAGGATTTATTTTTCTGCTTATCGAAAAGAATTGTTAATAATGTAGGAAAATAAACAGTGGTTGATGTTGCCCACCGATTCTGCGGGAAAGTGGTTTGCACCTTTCTAACCTGAACATTAAACATCTGCCAGACAAAGGACATGCACCACACATGGGGATAGAACCATTCTCCATAATAACAGTTTTTACAAAAAGAGGTGTGGGCTAGCACAAATTACTACACAGAGCTTTTATTCTATGGAGAATGAGATACAAAAAAAATATCCACATTTATTGGTCATGATTATTTGAACAAGGAAAAAAATATATTTTGCTTTTTCGTTAGACACAATACATTTTGAAAACTTAAAAGCTTCAATAGTTTTGCTTTAAAAATTCCCCTCCTGTACCATATGCTCACCTTACTTTAACTCTCCTGCCACTCTCAATGGCAGTGGCACACAAATACATTATTTGCATAGTTTCCTATATCTGTGTGGGATTACTTTGGGTACTCTCCCACAAAAAACTTTCTGGGTAACATCTTAAATGGTTCTATTTTACATCCACATTACTATTCGAGATGACAAGTTAAATTGGGGAAATATCTGTAAACTGCATGTTGTTCTTTCTTGCTTTTAAAGAAGTTCAGCATAGCAAAATGTTGCAAGGAAAAGGCCATGAAACAAGTTCAAGATATATAGCTATGGCTGACATTACATCTTTTCACATTCACAATGGGTATTTTTCAAATATGAAAACATATATAAAGCAAATATATGTTATCAAAAAGAATCATGCTATAAATACATAGGAATATTCATCAATCCCCAAAATGTTAAGCAGCGCCTCCCATAAGCCTGACAAATCACTCTATAAAGGGGTGTTACATCCTGCTGCAGCAGGCAAGCTTTCTCTTTAAAATTCAAATTGAGCTGCCTGTGGAGAGGCTGATAAGCCTGCTGGTACACTATAAAGTGAACAGAAGCCTTAAGATCTTGCACAGGTAGATTATGTGTAATGAAGTAAAAGAAATAAATATGGAGTGAAGTGATCTCTTCATATGAACGTTGGCAAAACACAGAACTGATTGTGAATATCTAGCAGGCAATATATAACCGCACTTTGTGACATACAAATTTTATAATGTATTTATAAATATATATATATGAGCAAGGTTGTGATATTTATTTAGCTGTAAAAAGGATATAATACTTCTAAAATGTTAACAGTCTGCTTTCATTAGCATGTGATATGACCTAACGTCTTGCAATACTATTTGTCACTCATAAAGAGAGCTCTATATCTACTGCTAAGTGTAACACAAACACATAAATATGCATGGAGAATATTACAAGGCCCCATTGTAAACATCATGGTAATGTGTGCTAGTGAAGCGTGACCTAGCAGGAAGAGTAACAAATTGCTGTATCTTTCAGTGAGTGCCTGGCCTGAGCTAATAACCAAAGAGAGGTTTAAAACTCAGGATTCCTGATGAAATAGATGAGAGAAAAAAAATATTTTGTAGCATGGAATTACTACAAGGGCTGAGGCATTAGCGCAAACTAGTTTTGGCAGACACACATAACAAGTGGCTTTAATAGCGAGGGCTGAAACAAGCAAAGTAATAAATGGATAATTGTTAGCTGCAACTTGCATTATACCAGATGGAAACACATTGTAGAAGAACTGCCGAAACATGAGATTCTGCTGGTGGTTTAAAATCATCATAGCTGTAGTACAGTGGTCCTCCTCACCCCATTTTGCCAGTTTTAAACACTTGCTGCACTCTCCTGGCTCTCCACCATGTCAGGTTTGTACAGCTAATTAGTTGTCAGCACTCAGGGTTGCAGGGGTACTGGCAGTTCTGAATATAACACTATCATAGAGCCTAAATAGTGCAATCGGCTACCCTGAATCAGACCTTAATGGGTCGATATTGAGGCGCTCTTATGTCCATAACTGCTATAATGTGGATACCTTCTAAGCCCTGCCATACTTTCCCCTGCTTTGTCCTGCTCACTTTCTATCTGGCACCGGGGTAAAGGCTCTCAACGTTCTCATGCTCCTCTGACACGGATATGGGGAAATCCAGTTTCCTTCTGGACTGCATTTTGACCAGTTTTAATGGTGCATGAACAAGGGCTTCTTGAGAATTGGTAACTTTTCTCAGGGACGCAGCTATAGTAGAATTCCCAATTCTTATCAACCAAGGAACAGCTTCCTTTAGTAGAACGGTTTCACCATACTAAATTTTCTGTTTCTTTGTCAGATCTAGGATTATGTGCGGATCCCCCCATTCCAGGCCTACACCTTTCAAAAACTCCTATGGATCCAAAAAAAAAGCCAGAGGTCCAATATTCAAATTATATCAGTTTCTATCTTCCCCCTTGGATAAATTACCCTATAATTCTTACTGGAAGACCTGTGCATAGCATCAGAGTTTTCAAAAACTTAATTAAAGCTAGTTATAAAATGATATTACATTGGTACATGGTGCCTGATAGCATAGCCATGAACCCACAATCCTCGCCATTATGCATTAGGGGCTGTGGCCAGAGGAACAATGGTCGATTATAAAATCAAATTACATGTTGGAACTGTTTGCAAAGTATACATCCAAAAACAAAAACATTCATTTATTCATTTACACCACTATGAGGATATAGAACATGGTCAGTCACATTTATTGACACCCAAGTCCTTTAAAATTATATTTTTAACTTGTTCCTTTGTGGGCAAAATTGCATTTTTTAATTTTTTTAAGTTAACATCTGTCTTCTTTAAAAGCAAATGATTTTGACAATAGAGATTTAATGGTAATTCTACATTAATAACAAGAGGGGAAATATACCGGCATACTTTGTAGGTATTAACTTTAACAATCAACAACCAAAACATGTGAAAGCCATATTGAACATGAAAATACTATAAAGGAAGCTTCAGGGATGAACATCACACCTAGTCAAGATCTAATCTAAAGATTTATGAGGCAAGATGTGACCCAAGTCACTTTAATACAGATTATAATTGCAGTCATTCACAAAGGGGTCAGCAGGAAATGCGAGATGTAGGCCGTTAATACAATTACTAGATCAGTCCTGATTACTCCTCTAAAGACTTTTACTATGTCTACTGCAATCTAATCTACTGTAAACGTAAAAGGCATTACCCCATTATTATGGCAAACTGGCAACTAAGTCGGCTTGATCTTTGGCTCAGTTCCTGCACTTTGCCTGTGACCAAGCTAAATAATACTAGTGATTAGGTGCAACCCACTTAATTCAAGAAGATGTAAAGGCATTACTTAACTCAATATTAGCTGGAACATAGTAACCAGACAGTAAAGGATCACTTTTCTTTGCGTGAATTTCAGTCTCTCGACAAAGGTTAATGGAAATACATTACAGGTTACAGAGATGAATTATCTAACCTAATGAATGATCAAATAGATGACAGGAGTGCAATCAGCTACCTGGCCCTGTAAGTCATGAAGACACTAACTACAATTCATGACATTTATCGACTTGTAAGCAATCAATGTAATTTAGGCCAACAAGATGCTTGGAAAGTGGCAGGAATCTAAATGCAGGCACCCTAACCAAGGTATATAAGCAGACAGCAACAGCACTGACAAATAATCACAGCATTAGTTCTACAGCCAGACCAATGTTCTGCTTTAGGGTATCTTCTAAAAACACCTTTTAGTCACTATGTTAACAATTTTTGCTCAGAATGGAAAAGTAAAAGCGGACCTAAATTAAAATATTTACTTTACATAAAAGGGTAGACAGCCTTCTTACCTTCTCAACCTTACCTTTTTTTTTTTTTTTTTTTAGGGGGGGACCCTTTTAAAAAAATAAAAGTGAATCATCACCCCTTTTCTCTTTATTGCTGCAGAATGGGAGCACACAGACTCCTGGGATACTTATGCCACGCATCTCAAGAGGCTTCTGGCGGAGATTGAAGGATCTGTGGAAGTAAGGGCGTTTTTCTATTTTTTAGGTAAAGTTCTGATTTAATTCACTAGAAGAGAAAATTTGACTAATGACATTAACAAATGTCATCCTGTGTCTTTTGTGATTTCTCAGAAGCTACAAACCACATTTATCCAGCCCTACGCTAAACTCCACCAGTATTCTGTTATCTCTTAAAGGGACATTAAAACTGACAAAAGGCATACATATAAGTGTATACATAAGAGTGTACATACTCATCTCCCCTGCTTCCTGCACTGCTAAACCCTGCTATGCTGCAAACAGAGTACCCAGGAGTCGGCTAAAAATACTGATACTTCCAATTGTGATAATCTCTTTGGTTCCTGCTGTACAATAAAATGTATTTGTAATTTAAATTGAAGCAGATATAATAAGCCTGACCTCTGGATATGCAAGTATCCAAATATAAAAAGCATATGTACTCTTGTGTTCATTTATCCAGCATGGAAGATTGCCTTTGTGCAGCAGCTTTCTGTAACAGATCAGTCATTTTTGTTATGTTTGTGCCCGGAGTCCAGCTTTACAATGTAAAAAACAATCTGACATCTGATTTTGTTCCCTAACTAGTTTCCATATATGTCATTTACAACTTTGCTAGAATATAAGTTAAGCAAACACATGTGCAAGTGCAACATCTGTTGGTATAAATATTAGTAAAGTAAATCTCTCAAACCCAAGTCACTTTTTGAACTGGGCATTTGATGCTAAATACATCATAAGGAGATTACTGTTAGTGTAAACTGCAGATAAAAAAAAAACAACAGTCCTGCTTCCCTCTCACTTCTTAACTTTGATCTGCAGCTATGAAAAGCAATAGGGATGATCTGGAGATGGAAGAAAGCTAGGAAAGCCCTTCCAAGCCAATCATTCTGCTTTCTGTGCAATGATCTGGTTGTCTGCTTGCTAGAATGATTTAACAGTCAGAAGCTCCACTCAGGTGGCCAGCTGTCTGGATTGGCTGAAAAAATCTAGTTATAAACACCAATTTTATATGAAGTTGTCTTGTAATTTTGAGGGCTGATTTGACCCTTTCTGGAGATAGGTAATGTAAACAAAGCACATCTGGACTTCCAACGATGCCAAGGTGGATCTAAGATCCCATCAGGCTTCCCACCTGAGGCCCCCAAAGATTGCCTCTACCACCATTGGGGAAAGCAGGAGTCTGTTTGCAAACGGTAAGGGGGTCTCAACATTGCTTGCCTTCTTCCTTTTATGGTAAGCCAAATTCCAGAGGTCCTTTCATGGATAGGAGGGGGTAGTACTTACACTTTTTGCTATAATTTTTATTCTGGAATATCCCAAGCCTATTAAAAAATCGTGTTTATTATTAGGGGGGAACCTGTTGAATGCCTAAAAAAGCTTATACAAACAAGCAATGTTTGTAAACAACATTAAAACAAGTCTATGGAGGCAGCAAATTGTATGTGTACATGTGTTCTAAAAATGTGTGACAATGCAGCCAGCTCCTGCCAGCCAATGATAGCAAAAAGACCCGTTTGACCCAATGCTATGAATTTATTTTTTGACAAGTTTTGAGCAGTAAAAATAACCCAAATCATCTACAAGAACCACTAATCTGAATTTATCTTAAATCATGGTCCCCTGAAATCACACAGCATCAAGAGAAATACTCAGGGGAGGTTCAAGGGCTAGGTCAGAATCCAAAGAACAAGTTGACAGCTCAACAGGGTTATGTAACACCTTCATGTAAGGTTAAGTTTTTTTTTTTTTTTAATGTCTGGCTCACTAATTTGTTAACGAAAAATTCTAAAATATGCTTTCTGCCATATTTAGGTTACATATAAGACACAGGTTTCCTATGATTCCCTCTCACCTCCAAGCTATGTTTGCATCCTTACAATAGGGACACAAAGTAAACTTTTGAAAGTGCTGTGCACTTCAAACACACATCTAGCAGCACTTCTCACAGACCTAGCCTGCTTTGCATAAAACAGGAAAACAAGGTGGCACTTTGAGCATTAATCAAATGCTATTTAGCATAAGAGAGATGAAAGAAGGCTGGCGCTGTATAATTACACTTGTTGAAATGAAAATACTAATAATTGAGAGGCAAAGCAAGGCAGTGGCAAGTTTTAACCCCAAGACGGAAAAAAGTGCCATTAAAGAAAAAACATAAAACAAAGTCTCAAGGTTTCAGTTCTAGCAAATAAGGTGCTCATAAAAATGAACTGATTGCAGTAAATGTATGAAATTAACAAGCAAGTGACTGGGAGCAGAAGAGCACACCTATCCTAAGTCAGAGCCTGAGCTAAAGAATTTATTACATACCTTCATTAGGTGGATCCTTCAGACAAGTTCTTAGGGGGGAAACACATTATCAGGTTGCTACAGGACACCCATAGATCAATTTTAGCTGTCTAGTACAAACTGATGCTTTATATATTTTGAATTATGTTCCTGTAGGTGGAATGGGACTGTGTATAGTCAAAAATATAAAGCCCAGAAACGTCTAGTATTTTGTATGTTTACTTGGAGAATATAACAGCTGGCACTTGCAGTTTGTTCATAAAGCAATGGCATATTATGGTTTACTCTAAAGCTGTCTTGTCCTTGATTTGAAATCCCCAGTAATAATAAAGGCGTTTAGTAGTTCTACAATTATCAGATTTTTTTTACAGCTCCAATACTATTTAATGCCAGTGCTTTGGGTCCTGTTTAAGCCAGAAACCGAGTTATCATTTGTGTATAAGTAACGTAAAGCTACCAATAAGCATCTAGAACAGGCATGTCCAAAGTCCGGCACGCAGGCCAATTGTGCCCCAGGTTTTCACTGACCCGCAGATTCTGTCATCAAATTAATTGTGTGTGTGTGTGTGCGCACAGGGGCTCTCCTACGTTTGTAGTGGGTGTGTGCTGTGCCGAATCTGCACAAACTACGCCCACTCTGATTTAAAGAAAGTTCTCTGCACACTGACACCAGAACTTTCTTTAAATCAGAGTTGGTGTGGCTAAGCGGGTCACGCCCAGCACATGCCTAATATACATGTAGGTGATAACACATACACTCTACTCCTCCTAAAATCGCACTGTTCTGACACTTGTGTTCATTGCAAAGGATGGTATGGGCATTTTGACTGGGCTGCGGCTGGCTACAGATAAGTTGCCTTGACAGGTATATGTTTTTCTGCAATTTGTGCTAAAGTAGTTCATCTGTGGAACAGGAGCATATGGGCAATCCCCCTCCTCCTCCACAGAAATCAAAATGCCTTTGGCACCCCACAACCCTGTTGGGTATTTAACAGCTTCCCTTACTTCCACCTTTGGTAGTTACTAACCACTGCAATGCATACAGCAGCCATGCTCTGG
>NC_092861.1:86609938-86626531 GCF_032062135.1 Pyxicephalus adspersus
TAATCAGATCTGTTTTCTATGACGTACTGCATAACATACACTGATTTATAATAAATAGTGCATTTGCATTTAATGGTAATTGTTCAAAGTTTGGACACCCCTGATCCAGAAGCAGATGTGTAATCTTACTACTCTTTTAAAATGTGTCTTATTTTATATCAAGAGAAGTTTGTATATTAAAGTTAGGTCCACTTTAAGCTGCCAAGAGCTCTAATAAACTTAGAAAACAGGCTATTTTTTGAAAAAGTAGCATTTTTATTGAAAACATAGAAGAAAGCAACTCCGGCAAAGAGTAGATATATTAAAGTTCTGGACGCAGTGAACTGCTGACCCCCAGCCTTTGTGGAAATACAAAAATACAGAGGAAGCCCAGCAGGCACTAGAAATCCACAGTATAATAGGACAATGTCACACTGGCAACAACACAAAAATAGTGCAGTATGCTAACTAGGCAAGTTTCTTATATCAGCAACTATTCTTACTAGACGTTTGAAAAAAAGTAAAAATTCCAACTCCAGAAAGAAAGAATGAGGGCAAATAGTTTGACTGAAATATTTAGAACAATAAACCTATGCTGGTTTCTCCTTATTAAATAAGTTTAGATTAATTTTTTCTACACTCTTGAGTTCTAGAATACATGGCTATCATATCTTAGCTAGAACACTCATGCACCAACTCCCCCATCCATTCAATGGATTTAAGGCTTCATCTTCTCATTCTTCTTTAGGTAAAACACTTACTATGTCTGCCTAACACAGCTTTAGTAATGGAATCCCAAAACCTGCTTGAAGGTGCCCTGCCTAACTGGGTTGGCTTTTGGATGAATGATAAACTAAAGATAAAAAAAATTCTTAAAGAAACAGTGTGTTCACCAGTTAATGCTTCTCATTGCACTTATTTTAATTTAACCCACAAACATAAAAACATGCATTAAAGTGTATGCAATGAAAAGCCATGTCACTAGAAGTTGCACCCCACCCAATAGCCCTGGAACCACTCTTATGTCTTCACTGCTTGATTACAAAGTGCTATGAATAGGAGACTGGGCAGCATATAGGCAACTGCATACATTTATTTTCCATTTATTTCCAAAGTGCTTTAAGGTAGCTTTGTAAAACGTAGATAAAAAAAATGCACTCCCCAAATCTTCACAAAAGTATTTTTAAAATAAGGATAAACTAAATAAAGACTACAGGCTTGAGTGTGTTTTAAATTCTGGGACCTGATTGGTATCTCTTAATTAGGCTGAGCATGCTGGAAGGTGGCTTTGAATATAAAGTCAGAGATACATAAATGATACTTTGCATTGTCATGTTAAAGAAAACAGGCATAGAAGTTGTGGATGGTTTGACATTTTGTTTAGCTCACCATCTGACTTGGCTGAGCTGTTTTAATCTCAGAGAATTTCCATAGTCTATGTGATTTAAATGCTGATAGTGCCACATTTAATTGTCAGTTCTGTGATGTGACCTGACAAAACAAGAATATGAAGTACTGTTTAGCATATCTGCTTAGCTAAAGACAGCAACATTCCACTCAGAAATTCAAATACAAATTTAACTTAAACCATCCTACAGAGAAGAAATATGCTAGATGATTCTCTGCAGTGGGGTTATTTTATAATAATTCAGCTCTTGCACTCCCATTACTCTAACAATGTGTGTGGCATATGGAAGCAAACCAAGCAAATCAAAGCAATGCTTTGTAATACTATTGTTTAGGGTCTATTTCACAGACCACTGTCTGGTAACCAGTTCTTATTTGAAATAACTAAAAAAATTTAGTGCCCTTGCACTATTTAAATACTAATTTCCAGGGCAGACAGAAGACTAATGTTAACTTAGCAAAGTTGTGTAAAGAATAATTGCATTCAGTTGAAAACAAGCACACAGACACATTTAAATAAAGTAAAAACAGGTTTTTACTATAGGCGATAACAATCGCATATAAAAACAAACATTAAAAAGGTTTATCAGGACCCTTGTCATGGCAACCTCATGCCCGATAGCTATCGACACAGATACCAATGTGAAGAAGAGGGGTTTGTGGAGCTGTGTAAAGAAGCAGCCACGGTGCACAGCATAATGGGTGGTGATGACAAAATGATCATCTTTGATACCATGGATATGTTTTACATAACATGTCAGGCTATCATGGCCGTTAGCTCTGGAAACCAGAGACTTTTCCATGCTAATCACACCAAAATCTATATGAAGTATGAAAATAAAAATCTACAGATAGCTGCAGTTTTAGAAATTTTTTGTGTTACAGTATTTGATGGAACTAATTAGCCATCTCAGCTGAATAAGTTGCAGCTGAAATTTGCTAGTTTGTTTGCAGTTTTTGTAAGGTGTAGAAAGGGAAATTTAGGCATGTAGCATTGATAATGTTATCTTAATAGCAGTACCCTTTTTAGGTATAAAGCTTCAAAGCTTTTATATTCAGATGAAGAAGCATGACAGTTTATATATACACCAATGCAGTCATTTCAGACTACTGACATGTGTCTACCCAAATCTTCTGATATGGGATGTTGTTTAGTGCCCCTTTATACAAAATGAGCATTCTTTAGAAAACAGTCTTACCGGCACACTTGGTTCTTGTAATTAGTGGAGGCCCTGGTTGTCCTGTTCCACCTTCCCCTGGCCTTGTTAGTAGAACCCGAATCTCATACTCTGTATCTGGGTCCAAATGCCATAGTTTGTAGGTTGGTGCATTTACTGCATGAGTTTCAGTCCAGGTCCCAGTAGTCATACGATATTCCACCTCCTTCAATATGATAGGCCCATCTCCAATAATGGAGTTGGCATTCAGTTGGATTAGGAGATATGTTGGACCCACACCAAGAAGCTGTGGTGGGGCAATAGGTCGTGGAGGCTCTGTAAAAAAGAAAAACAAACATAAGAAAATGGCTGTAGATGTGTTACATCTGTACAATGATACATGAGATGTATTTGCCTAAAAATGCAACACTAATTTACAAAATCAAAAAATGGTTGCACAGATATTAATAAATGGATATTACAGGGTAGACATGTGACTGGATGCTTTATTTTTTGTCAACAGAACAAGTGTTTGCTCAGAAAATTTAAAAAACTTGCCAGGTTGTTCTCAGCAGCTTAATGAGCCAACTTGCATGAATGAAAGGGATTTGTGATCTATCTGCATGCAAGAAACTGGTCCACAAATTGTGGGTGAACAAAAAATGGTAGCTTTATTTATTGCTAGATAAGAGTGTAGACCAATGCTCACAAACCTATCGAGCTGCAAAACAAGTAGAGGGGAAAAAGAGCTACAACTACAAAGTACAGCTCACTGTCTGAGTTAATACTTAATTTTGAACAGTGTGAAAGGGTGCAGGGTGGCCCATAGCTTGGTTGGAAAAAGCCTTAGATGGGGTGTATGTCGCGCCCAGGCTAAGGATTTTTGTCTATTCATAGTTCCAGGGAAATGTGTGGTAGTTCCTCCTGAAAGATGGTTTTAATAAAAAGCCAGCATTAAGGGTCCTGGAGCTAGGCAAAACTTAGTTAGGTAGGGATCACTGGCCACCCATCTGGTGGTTCTATTATTGTCTGGGGCTCTATTTAAGTAGCCTGCATAAGACTCCTGGGAGCTCACTGACTTCCCAATGCTAGAAGAGAAAGGAGCTCAAGAAACAACTATTTTGAATGCCTATAAACCATAGGTAGTTTGATTATGGCAGTTATGTTTTAAGCTTAGAGCAGCATTGAAAACCTACTTAACCTTTTTTGGTTCCAGTGATATAGGGATATTTGTGGCTGTAGCTTTCAATTGAAGGGCCTATGGGTCCTAGCCATTTTCATCACTATGATGTGGGCAAACATGCATTTTAGAGGAATATGTTTATTCATTAGGAGAATGTCATGAAAAGCAAGGATGTGTTAAGTAACTCGAATAAAGGAATCATATTAGGGAGATCAGAAAAGGATAATTTTTGACTATACAGAATGATTTATTGCATTAAGAAAGGGTGGACATGTAACACGAGAGGACAGTAAATGGTCAATCAGTGACTTATCACATGTAATCTCTACCCAGTTGAAACCAATGCATAAAAGCCTAGGAGAGAAAGGCATGTATGTTTAGGGCCAACAGCTGAAGGGATCAGATTTATTTTAATACTTACACAAGTGAATTCCTGTAAAGGCACAAGCACCACATCCTACAGCCTGCCAAAACTTGCTACAATAGTGTGCTCGTCAGCCAAAATAAACATCCTGAATAAACTGAGGCAGATCCAGGCTCCAGGGAACTTTATTTTTAGTGCACAAAAGAGCCACATCCACAAAGGTGGTTTTGTGTAAGATTCGATGTGGATTGTGAGAAACACACAACTTTGATGTAGTAATGAGGAAGATAAAAAAAAAAAAACAGACTTGTTCAGACTATGCTCCCTGAAAGACTTTTGGAGCACATGGAAACTCTGTTTTTAGTGTGTGTGATTCTGATTGCTCACAATGCATAATAGCTGCACTTGCCTTTCAATTGTTCCAACTTTGGAAGAAATGGATTTCTAAACGTTGATTAAACTTTTGTTTTAGAGAACCCTATTTAGTTCCAGCTGTTTCATGCATACCTTGCTAGTATATTAAATACATCCTACAAAAATCCACATGCAAAAATATCTTTAGTTGTACTATAGATAGTAAATCATTGATTTGTCACCTTCAGCCCCCCCCCCCCCCCAAAGATTTATATTCATAGCTTGTTTGACTTTTGGACCATCCCCGTTATTATCTCTTATTTACATGGGGTTTTTTGGTGTATTTTGAAAAAAGTAAATTCAACCTTGTTCGAAGCTTGCTTTTTCTTTTTGGTTAAGCAAAGATAGCTTTCAAATAGTATGGAATACTATAAGAGATCACCACAGATAACTAATTGCATTTGAACGGTGAAAGCAAGGTAAAAATTAAATGTAAATATAAATGTAAAAATGTAGCAACCCAAAATTTTTTTGGGCTTGGCCTGAACTGTTAAGGCCAATATGGTTGTTTTTTGCCTTCCCAGCCCCTCTTTATCAATAGACTAATGACTTTAGTTACTAAATACCTGACTCTATGCAATGTAGGCTGATCATGGCTGATGGTAGGGCAAGTCACCATGGCTAAGGAACTGAAATACAATGAATAGGAGGGTGGGCATGAGTCAGCAAAGAAAGATATCCTTCAGCCAGAAGTTTGGCTCATTTTGACTTCAGGTTGGCTGCAGGTTCTAACGTACACTGCAAAAAGCTTCTGGTGTGAAGTAAAATCAGAGTAAGCAATTTCAGGAATGGAGAAGAGCCTGTAGAACTGTGCAAGACTGTGTGTGTACATAGACAGGCAGACAGATATCCAAAATCATTTAGAGAATAAATTTCCCCAATGTCAGGGGCAGCACAGTGGCTCAGAGGTTAGGCCTTTGCAGCGCTGGGTCCCAGCAGTTTTCTCACACATTTCAAAAACATGCAGTTAAGTAATTGGCTTCCCCCCAAAATTGACCCTAGACTAGGATAGACGTATGATTATGGTACAGACATTAGATTGTGAGCGCCTTTGAGGGACAGCTAGTGACATGACTTTGGACTTTGTAAAGCGCTGCGTAATATGCTGGCACTAAATAAATACTGTGTAATAATAATATAGATGTCCGCTGGTAACTGAAAAAGGTTTACCTCTATGGTTTATAACTAGTTTTGCATCTACAACCTCCAATAAACTTTCTTTGGGTGATGCATTTATCATTCACAGTTTTTTTCCAACTCATAATCTTTATTATCATTAGCAGTAAACCATAGAGTCCTCTAAACTAAAATGCATTTGTTGCAGCATCCTTCACTTCATACTGATGTGCATAGCGAGTAGTAGGATAGCAAGCAAAGTAAACATTGTTTTGATTTTCAGCAAGCTCAGAAAACTGCAAGATTCTTTTTCAAGCATGAAAATGAATTTCAAACAGTTTTTCAAAGGCAACCTGACCTCCTGGTCTCAGCCAAGGCTTTTCTGTCCTTCTAACAAGGCAAAGCTTTTCCTGCTGTGATTACATAGGAATAAAAGGAAATCTTAGTGCCTAGAAACAGGACTTTTTAAATTCTATTTTGCTGAAACCAAACTCATCCAAGTGCATTCTTCCACAGGTTACTTTTTCTGTCCTTGGGGCATTATACTATTGTTTTCTTTATTACTGCATGATACTTCTTCTGTGTCAGTTGATAATTATTATTGATTTTGGAAACTAAGCAAAAATTTTCACTTCCAAAAGTACTGCAAATATTCATAACTGTCTTTAGAAGTGGACAAAAGCAATATCACAGGTGTAAAGATGTTGGTGATCCATGGAAGGGTGACCATTGGAAAACTCCTATTCACCAACAGTCTGCAGCATTAAATGAAAAGTGTTTTGTTTTATCATCGGTTCACCATACAATGAAATGTTGTTTTCTCCTTGGTAAAACACCAATGGAATCATTGAAAAACGAGAACACTGAAAACATCTGCAAAAAAAATCAATGAAGACCGCCATCACACAATTGACGAGTTACAGGCGTGACATGGAGCTCAGTGCGGCGCATTTTGACAGCAGACCTGTTCTCGTTGTTCCAGCTACTTGAAGGGTGTCCAAAACGAGGTTGATCCTCGATGCCTAAATTTCCTTTTTGGAAGCGTGAAAACCATTTGAAAACTCTCACTCGATTTTTTCTTTAAAAGCCATCTGAAATATTTGTTATTATTTCATTGGTGTTTTGCCAAGGAGAAAACAAAATTTAAAACAAGCCCTTTGCTCCCTGAAATTTGACATCACAATCTCGACAGGATAACGAGAAAAGCGTTTAAAAAGAATCACTGCCTGAGTGGTGAGATTGTGGGTCAAGTCAAGAGTAGTAAAAAGTTGGAGAAATTTTTGGAAAATACAGAAACTGGGGCGGGAGAAAAAAAGAATGGCTGTTTTGTCAGTTTGGCAGCCATGAGGATATGGGTGATGAGATAGAACTCATCTAGTTGGAAGGCTACTGTGGGGTCCCTAGGAATAGTTGGATGCAATAGTGCGGCCAAAAGACGATAGACTTTGGTGCAAAGAGGAAGCTATGAGGTATTGTCATCATATGTATGTGACCATCAATCAATAGGCTGACAATAGGAATTTGACAGTACTATGCCCAATAAATGTAATTTCAGGTAACAAATTTTCTACAAAACATTCTTCCCTTAGAACAGCAAAATGATTAAAATACTAAGAGGTATTTTGGTACATCTAAAATACTTAACATAATCTAAAGAATTAACACTCGATGATTCTCTGTAATTGCATTATATTAGTATAATTTTTACATTCTTCTATTTAAGGTAACGTGTACCATACCATTACCATATGCATTTTGTTTAGATAACCCCAGAGAAAAAGCTAGTGATTAGTTATAAATCTCCATGTACTTATAAATTATGCATACATTTTAATCAGTTGGTGATACAACAAGGAAAAGTTCTGCAGCAACTTTAATATTCCTTAGAACATGAATAAAAATAAATAATCGGCCCTAACAAGCTCAACTGTCTAAAAATCTCTAGGGCCCACAGGACTTTAGAATCCAAACAGAATGCCACATCATTACTTTTACAGTGACTCTGCTGTGATATATCATATACAGACTAAAAAGGGATTCAGTTAGAAGTGGTTTTTTAAATATATATATATATATATGTATGTACAGAACCAGGGGCTACCACAGCCTTTCCTGGCGTAAAGAAGTGATAAACACACCACAGCTTGTCCTTCATGGCCAGTGTGAATCAGCCCTTGAAGGGGTTGTATAAGCTTTTCAAGGTTTTTTTTTTCCCATTAACAATACACATGCACAAGAGAACAGGTTGATGTTCTCAAAAATCTCATCAATAAATGACAAGTTTAAAAAGAAACATGTTGCTGTGTGTATACTGTGTATAGTTTTAAGTGATCCTGAGGAAAGTCACATTTGTTTTGCTTTGCAGGGATACATGAGGCTAAAGCTTTGGAGGTGTTTTCTAACATACAAGCTTAAAAGCAGAATATATTTCCTTAAATGTCCAATGATGGATATATCACTAAATAGCAAGCTTAGAACTCTAAAACGACTTTGTAGCACACACTTGTGTACACAGATATGATCCATGATATCCTTAACCTAAAATTTTACAGACAAGTAGAAAAAGTTGCCAATCTTTCAAAACCAAAAAATATATAGTTGCAGCAATATACATAATAATGGATGTAAACTGATTTTTTTTTTTTTACTACCTATACCATTTAACAGGTTTAGCCAATAAAGCATCAAGAAAGTTTTTAAAATCCTAGAGGGGGAAACGGACTACAGCATGACGGACCAAATATATGATTATTTCATGTCCCTATAAGTGCAAGCACATGGTCCTAAATGTGTGCAAACTGATTGGCCGAAATGACTAATGCAAAATTAAATTATAGGATCACTTAGGTCTGCACATGGCAAATCATGATTAATGATTTTATTTCTGTGCAAAGTGACAACAGAGCACAGCCAGATATAAAATTTTATTATGTGTACATTATATGAGTTGATGTGTACTTGTCTATAGAAAAACAGCATCTGCAGAAAATCAAAGTAAGCATAAAGTCCTAATGTGAATAACAGGATTTGATCACACATGTAAATCTGATTTTATACATCTTGAAGTACATTGTAAGTACAACTAGAGGCTGGAAAGGAGCACTGGCACTCTGGTCCTTGAAAGGTTAAGTGAAAAGTTAAGCCTTTGAACAGCATAAGTGCTACAACTACAAATTCACTGTCTTTCCATGCATAGTTCTGCTGGAAGCATTTAATCTTTGTGACATGCCACTTACCGGCTGCTTGAAGTGCTGAAATTGGAATTATTTCACACCAGAAACTGCTAGCTTCTGCATACTGAATTTCCTATACTATGCATCAATGTGGCATCTTGTTCACCTTGATTTGAAACACTGAGGCAATCATTTTATTATCCCTCTTCATGTACTAAGCAAAACTGTCGACAGCCTTTACTGTGGTCAGCACAAGCTGTGAGACCAAGTTCACATACGGGGCAGAATATGGTCAGAAAAATAAAAAAACTGGGAGCCCAATTCAGTCTTTAAATGTCTAGACCAAGGGTGTCAAACTGTGGACCGCAACTTCCTTTTTTTTTTTTTGGCCCTCAAAGAAATCCGAAAATTGAATTGCAGCTGGCACGCTGCTGCATTGAATTAGTGCCACTACTACAATCACTCCTGTCTATAGCCCAGCGGCCTCTCTACCTATGTGTGGCCCTGCATTGGACTGTTTTATAGACGCAAGGAATTGTAGTAGCAGTGGTATTTCAGTAAAGAGGGAGTTCCAGCCACTCATAACATTAAGCCCTGCATTGGACTGTTTTATTGACGCAGGGAATTGTAGTAGCAGTGATATTTCAGTTTCAAGCTTGGCCCGCAACTTTGGCTAAGTTTTTAATTTTGGCCCACTGTGTATTTTAGTTTCATACCCCTGGTCTAGACTAATTAACTAAAGGCATAAAACAGCTGTAGAATAACTAGATTTTGAGATCAGTTTGTATAGTCTGTTACAAAGTTTACCTGTTACTATAAAAGGTTAGTTCATATACAATAGAAAAACATCCAGAACCCCTACAAACCGTGAGTAACTATTACAGTTATTACAGGTAGTCCCTGGGTTAAGGACATCTGACATACAGACACCTCCTGGATACGATATGAGGCTTCCCTGCTGCTTGTGTGCAGGACAAAGGCTTGAAGGGGGGAGGGGCGGTTTGCATGACTTGCAGAAGAAATCTTTTGCTAAACACAGCTGAGATTGTGGGTGATCTTAGGGGGCTGAGCTGTTTCTGCAGCCGCTTGTCACTCTTGTCCAAGACAAACTTTAGTTGTTTATTTTTGAATATCAAATTACAGCTTGCTACAGAGGTTATTGAATGTCTTGACTCCATAAAGATTTTTTTTTTTGCTTTGTTTGTGACATCATGCTGCCTAATATGTTGGGACAAACATCTGTCCGAATTGCATTTATTAAAATAATGTACCTGTTCAGACTTATATAAAAATTCAACTTAAGAACAAACCTACAGTCCCCCTAACTGGTATGTAACCCGGGGATTACCTGTATAACAGTTTTTCAAGTGTAGATACTTAATAATAATCTGCATTTATAGCCTAATTCTAAGCAGATAAAAAAATCCAGTATATACACACACAGGTCAGCTATAAATAAAACAATTGAAAGGTGAAGAAGATATTATTTCATTACAATTGCACCTGTCAAGAGGTGAGATAATAGGCAAAGTGAAGATTACATGTACTTTTTTAATTCCTTTTGGTGTAAGTGGTAAACAAGCTGTCAGCATAGTATCAACAAACCTACAGATCTCAAAAAGGTATTGTTACTGCCCTCCCCCAGGGCTTATATTTTTTTAGAAATATTTCTATTTAAGAGCATACAACCATAGGTGAAAGTGTTTGAACATATGAAAATTACATTACATGCTATAAAATTACAAATACAAATGATATTTTATTTTTATTACATGTATGCCATATTGCTTTGCCTATTCTGGGGTAGTCTAAGTGAAGACCACAAAAGACTATTTTATACTATAACCCTTACAATGTATATAACTCAAGATTTAGACATCTAATAATCCGTTTTATCTTTATTTTCACCTTGTGGGTTTGCTCATTTATCACGTTTTACACTAATGGTTGGTAACCACAAGGCAAGTGATTTCTGGAGGTAGCAAATTACCTGCCATATTAGCATACTCATAGTTTACAAGCTCCTGTCAACAGCCACTATGCATAAATGAGAGGTAATTCAATTTACAGAAGAGTTTGACATGCTACTCGCTTTCCCTAAACAGCTGCCAAAACTAGACTGCTGTATATCTCACATATTCAAATTTTATTATTTACCTCATGATAAATCAGGAGGAGTATTGCTAGAGTACTAAGTAGATATTGTGCAAAGACTCAACATGAACAGAAAAATCTGTCATCTATTCTAAGCACTATAACAAAGCCATTCATCATATAAATTCTGACAGACTGCAAAGATAGAGTTAGACCTTTACAGATCCTTGAACTTTGTGGCATCCATCGTTTCCTTTACTCCCAAATCTAGACTAAGCATCACCTAGCTGTCTAGTGGTAGAACTCAATGTCTTTTAACCCACCGTGCCACACCATCAGTCACTCATGTCAATACGCAATAATGTGGAAGGAGCAAGCTGCATTTATCGGAATAAGATGTAGCTTTTCAATGCAGCATGTTTTCCCCATACTTGAGGTACACCATACAGGCACTACATTTTCATCTGCTGAGACGATTGTTTGTGATCGAGTGAAAGTCTACCAATCTGCCATGGCACATTACTAAAAGACGACTAATGTTAAGTGACTGACCACCAACAACAGTTATTGTTTAGTACTGCAGAGAACACAATAGGGCAGTTGCCACTAGTGCTACCACTGCTTCGTAGAACAGAACAGTACTGTATGTACCACACTTCTTTATTCTTTTGGAAACTACTATAAAATAGACCTGTGAATAGAGCTGTACAGTCCAGCTCCCTTCAAACACTGTCAGGGGAATTTGGCAAAACAAATATATAATCCAACAATCAAAGTGTATGTGTGAGTTGAGATCTATGTGCTTGGTTGCTATGGGGAGATGAGAAACTGAATATTGCATAACGTTTATCCATAACACATTATGTTGTTACACCACTATGTTCCAATATTGGTGCTCACTTGTGTGGCTTTACATATACTTGTTAATGTTTATAACCAAAGTTTTAACCAGTTTTGTGTAGAAGCTCACAAAAATGTGTTCTGAAACAGTAGTTATCTATACTGTTATATATAGTACATACATATTTTTTTATGGAAAGGATACGTTGGTCTTGGTGCAGCTAATATTGACAACATGCAGATGAGCTACTCGGTAATTTAAATAGGTGAAAGACAATGCACTAAAAGGCTGGTTTAATTTTCCTAATGTGTCATTGGGTGCAGCCTACCTCCCTCAAAAATGCTAGATGCTAAAGAAAAAATATACGCCAAATATGTGTAGCCTGTCCAATAACCGTTCCAAATTTTGGTACCTAGATGCTTCATTTGCATCATTCCTGATACTGCCCAGCTCTAGCCTAACCTTTCTTCACACATAGAGAGTCCCATGGCTTGGAGGGATTCAAATTGGGGCCATTCCATCATTACTGTGCAGTGTTCTACAAGTTTTGAGAAAACAACAATTTGCCATAATGCTATTGTTGTGATTGCTCTAGTTAAAGGTAATCACCCATTGGGAAAAGTACATTAATAATATGTGGGTAAAAAAATATACGCTCTCACAGTAAAAGTTTGTGCATTATAAGTCTGTTTTTTTCATAGTAGGTAGATTTTGAAGTATACTATTTTGTGCATGCTTTCCCTCATTGGATTGTAAGCTCTTCGGGGCAGGTCCTCTCCTGCCCGTGTGACTGTCTGCATCTGTCTGTCATCTGCAACCCCTATTTAATGTACAGCGCTGCGTAAGATGTTGGTATCATATAAAACCTATTATTAATAATAATATATAAGCCAAATCCCAGTGTACCTTTTTTTTAACCTTTCAGTTATGACTCTCTTGGCTATGATAGGGAGTCCCTTGCGAAAGTATTTATTATCGTTGCTCATTGTTTTGTTCCTTTACCATCTAATTTAAAATGGGAATCAGACATTCCTTTGTGGGAATCTTCCAGGTCCATGTGTTTCAATGGAAGCATTTAATTCCCACCAGGGAGTGTTTGAGTGAATGTCAGATTCCCTGTTTTATAAATAGAACCCAAGCACTGCAACAAATGTAAGCCATAAGAATGCATTTATCCCCCAAAGTCAATATGTTGTAGAGCCACATTTTGCTGTAATTACAGCTGCAAGTCTTTTTAAGGTATTTCTCTATCAGCTTCAGATCTCCATCAGATTTTCACACATTTCTCAAGACAAAACTGTTCCAACCTCTTCAAATTACACAGATTGCAAAAGGTTACAGTACTCCAAGTATTCATAAACCCATATTATTGTGTTTGTTTTATACCATCCCCCTAAACTGTTTTAGGCCTAGCAATTTATCAAGCAGCAGTGATAAACATGGTAAAGTGGCAAAAATGCAACCTCACTGGCAGGATCAATACAGCTTAACTTCAGATGTGTTATCTAGGGCTATATCTAGTTAAAGTGGAACTTTTGTGAAGGAAAAAAATCACTTATCTTTACTGACGACAGCCTTCGATCTGTACACAAATCAAACCAGCACGGTACTCTCTGCCTATGACATAAACAACTGGAAACACTACACATTTTTTACCTGCCAACTTTTTGACCACCCGACTAGTTTTCTGCCACCTGCCTGGGAAAAAAATTTGGGGGAGAACATTGGCTACACTGAAATAGCTTAGTGGGAAACATTTAAATGTCTTGGAATGGTTTAGTCAAAACTCGGTGACATCCTGTGATATGAATTGGAGAGCTTTAACATTTTGCAACCCCATGTAACTTGAAATGCTTTGAACAGTTTTGACTTCAGTAATGTGTGGGGTGAGGCTTCCCTATTCTTTCTGTCATTCGTCTTTCCATCTTCTGGATTCTTCTCACATCACCCAAACTCGCACACAGAAGGCTGGAGATTCGGTGATCTGTCTTCCTGAAAATTTTTTGGGGAAAAAAGTTTTGACCTCACTGTGCATGCAAATACAAGGCAATACAGGGAAAAACCTGTTTCTGGCTACCACAGATTACTCTAAGCATGCTGCTAAAGCTACCATAGCTTTCCCCAGAGGCCTTTTGTTCCATTGATACCTGAATGATACCTGAAATGATAACTGGGCTGGATTGAAGAGCTCAACAATACAGCCCGTATTTGGTCAACAGGCCTTAGTTTGCCAATGTCTGCCCTAAACCCTAGTATTATGCTCACCATAAACAAGGCTGGAGTATTAAAAAAAAAAAGTGGCCTAGACCCTCTAAACATTTTTCTTTTTAACATAAAATAATGAGCTGAAGGAAACAAAAGTCTTCTAATATCACTGAAATTAAAGAAATCTTTCTAAATCAGCAAAAACCTTGACATTCAGAAATACATTACCATAACAACCTAGCTCTGAGACACTGAGAAATCAAGACGTTGCATTCCTTGAATTTGAAATATAAACAACAGAGAAAAGGGAATAATTGTTTACTGATGGTAAATTCTGTTTCGTCTACACAAATCAAAACTACTAGAGGGGCTATTCTAATTATTTCCCAGTAATTGAATGCAGCCTTTTTTTCACAGTGCAACTTAGGTGTGATTGTGTGCAAAATCTTCTGAGGCTTGATGTGCTGTACAGTTTGATGCTTTTGTTTTTATACCTTTATATTCAGCTTTTTAATCCATTTGGAGCCATATTTGTCTCAGGCTGTCCCATCTTCATTTCAACAGAGGGTCGAGTTATATATAAAATGATAAACAGTTACTTAAAGTACATAGAACTCGGGTCTCATCACTGTACATTTCTAACACATCAACTGATTCTGATATTAACAGTTCAGTCAAAAATTGCAAATCAGTTATTAATGGCATGATAAAGCCAAAATCCCATCAAAATATTTATGTTTTGAGCAAAGCAGAGAAGTGTGATTACAAATTTTAACCTGTCTGTGTCCCTATTAGGGAGGTTCCGACTTACCTCTTGCAATGACAGGAAGTCTCCCTATTGGAGCCACAGGAAAAAAATAAAAACAATTTTAAGCAGAAGGGGTGAAGAGGTAATGCGGCTGATTTGCTCATGGGTATGCTCAGTTTGCAAAGTAAAGGGAAATTTTTACTTAGTATACAAATAGTAGTCTTCCTGCATCTGATCTTTTCTCTATTACAGACTTCCCATGCTCTGTTTTGCACGGTTTCTTTTTATGTAGGTGATCATGTTGATACAGGTGGAGCCTAAATATTCAAATCAGAGTGGCAAACCTGATGACTGGGTAAAGACTATGGCGATGTATTGGAAGCCTAAATCTACAAAAATGAAAAAAACAAACATCACCAAACCTCATTCCAAATCTTGCGAGACTAGAATTACCAGACAACTGCACTTATAATTTAAAATGGTATATTTATACAAAGCAGCAACATAAATAGTATGCTTTTCCCATATAAACTGGGAGAGTGTCGTGGTCTGCCTTCAATGAACACAAGTAAACTCAGCCAAAAACTCTATCAACAAAATCATACTTACTGGGTATTGTCACCTACAGGTGTGAAATGTCAGAGGTGGGTATCAATCTTTTATACAGTACATCTGAGGTAGAATGAGGAGTTTGTTAAATCTCATCACTGTATTCACCAACCAGTGAACAGCTAGGCTGGATTAAAAGAGGTGGTGTGTGCAGACCTTTCCTCAGGTCATTTGCATGGTATGACTTGTAGATAATAGCATCGTAATGCTTGTGTAAGTAATTCCTCCACAGGAACCTGGATGGTCCGGTAATTACTGTTTAGCTAAGTTTTACAGACAAATGTAAGTCTGAGAATCCATGACAAAATACCAGGTAATATGAAATCTATAGATATAAATCTATAGATATACCCTTTATACTTCTTGTTTTTTACTGTGCTATGCCTATTACAATTTAGTTTTTTTTTTTTTTAAACAAAGGTGCAGTTAAAGGTATTTAAAAAATATCTGTCCTTTTTATATTGTGCTCATAACAATAAAATCATCAATCCAAAACAAAACAGAGCTGTAGATGTAGCAGAGATGTAATAAAAATAATTAAAAATATATTCCTTGTAGATGAGCAAGCTCTGAGTAGAATCTAAATCTTAACAATTCAAACATGAAATTATTATAAGAAAAAACTTTGTTGAAATGAACTCTCTCTCTGAACTGCTACGTCCTTCTTGGGTTTGATGTGAAGAGCTAACAAAGAGAAAATTAATGAGAGTAAAATGAGATATTTTAACCTCGGCCTGACATTTTGAAGTTTTATTTTATTTTTTATAACGAGCATAAAAAAAATAATAAAAAAAAACTTGAAAAGAAAAGCAAAGATATAACCTTTCACAGTTTCAGAGGTTTTATAATATCTTAAATTATTATTACTTAAATAAGATCCCACTTTTAAAAAGTCTAATTTTCTAAAACCAAGTTCCAATCTACAGACTTTATGGATGCACCATGATTTCATGTTCCTTTGTCATTGAAATGTCATTTTTTATCATATAATCATTGGAATTTTAAACACCACTTCTAGTCCAAATAAACTATTGTAAGACAATGCTGTGTATATAGACAGATATGTTGTAGTCAAATCTTAACATTCAAATGAAGATCCCCAGCACATCTTACAAAAAGAAAAATTAGTTACCCTGAGGAGCTTAAAGAAGGGAGATAAAGATGTATCATCAGGGCTTTTTTTCAGTTTGAAAAACCTATATTCTCTGCTAGAAAAATTCACTTTTTTTTGTCTTGGTGACCATTGTTACTAAAACAGAAAGGAAAAAAACACAATCCCAAGCTGTCCTCTAAGAAATAAGAG
>NC_092861.1:86626764-86630144 GCF_032062135.1 Pyxicephalus adspersus
TTTATATCAACAATAGAATTTTAAAAAGTTTATGCATTCAAGTTCAAATTAACATTCAAATTTGGGTATACGTACAAAGTATATTTTTTTCAAATAATATAAGCTAATTTTGAACATTGAGTTTGCTGGCCCATAAAGTCCCATTGATTGGTGGAATCCCATATACCTTGAATTGTTATGTATTAGGGATGTGGCCTTGATAAGCTCAAGCAGGTTGGATATCGTACTATTATCTATTAAAAACAAATGCCTTTTCTATGTAACATTAAGGCATCTCTAACTGTCTGAAGTGCATGTTAATTACACCTGGAGTTTTTCTAAAAAAAAAATAGGAATAAGAGAGAGCACATATACCAATCATCAGCTAAGTCCTAAGGAAGATCTAGGGAGGTTACATATGTCACCCACAGTAGTATTACTGATGATGGACCTGTGACCAGCCTGTAAGCTGGTCATAGGGCTTGCACATCTGCCAGCTCCAATTTTGGGACCCACAATAGGCCCAACCTGACCCCGTCATTGACAAATTCACAGAAAATTCTTGAGTCATAAGCACCATCTTAACTGCTTGAGATAGTTCGTATCACCCTCTAAAAGCACAACAAAAAATGATCCGGCAATCATAAACAATCCTCAATATTGGCAACATTGGGTGATTGAACCATTTATGGCCAGTCTAGAAATAAAGAGATACCAGTATGCAAATTAACCACATTGTCAGTTTTATTATAAAGGAAAGCATTTAAAGCCTACAAGCCAAATGCATTACCATTACTGGCAATCACTTGAAAGCAATCTTAAAATCATGATAAAATAAACTGTGCACTTTTTCTTCATCCTCTGGCTATATTAACACCCAGATCAATATTACACTACTGCAGCTTTCCATAGTGAAATTTTCATTTGTTACAAACTGAGAGGAAAAAAAGCTCTGGGCATGCCCTGTCACATTTGCTTTGGAAGGAAATGTACTAATAAACTCTTGCCCCTGGGTCATCGCTGACAATGGGCAATACGCTGCCAACTCACATTAATGGCTATTCATATCAGTGGCCCCAAACTTTCCTATAAGATTACTATCTTTTCTTTGGTTATAGCAGTTTGTCAGATTTAACGTGCCACTGGGATACCAGGGTCGTCATCACGGCTTAATCTGTGATATGCTGTAGGTTTAACACCACAGAAGCTTAACCCTTAAGAATAAAGAAATAATACCATTGGTTAATATGATTTTTCAAGCTAAACAAGTGGATAAAGACAGCTTTTAAATGCATCTTGTAAACAGAACAGTCCTATCAAAATATTAGCAAAAAAAAAAAAAAAACATTTATCAATGCATAGAAAGAACTGGGAAAGGGTTTTTTGGCATATTAGGCAGTAAATAAGCTTAGCTAACTAAGCTTCTTTAATACATGTGGCTTGCCCATTTTCAAATCCTGTTTTTTCTCTCCCGTCATTCTCCCTTTTTCAGCATACATTGGCCAGAATAAGACCTATGGGGAAGCAGCAATTGTCTGCCTGTTTTGGTGAAAAGAGCTGTTACTAACGTGTTTAGGATTTCCCAAACCTGAGTATAGGCTAAAGAGCAGCACATATTTTGCCTGGCTTAAAAAGTGGGTACATTGCTCTCTTCTATAAATGAGAGTGGAAAACACTTATAAAGAAAAGGACAAAACACCTCTTCTAAGTCTTAGGAAAGCCATAGTGATGTTGGCCACCTTTATTGTTTTAAACATATACAAGAATTAAAAATTGGCAATAGGAGCTTTAAAGCTTCAGAATGTGCAGTGCAATTTGGCATAGCCAATCAGCAAACAAACCTAGTAGATTTCAAACGTAGATAAGCTAAAAGTGGACCCATCATGCAGTCCAAGTCAGCGCTTTGTTGCTCATATTTGAAAGACCCTTTGGAAAGATATCACCAGATCTCAAAAATGTGCAAAGCGAGATCAGACGCCATTCACTGACATCAGGTAGCCAGAAAAAAAAAGATGGCAACACAGGGGAGCAGGGAGCAGCAGACAGAAGATTGTGTAGGACAGTGTTCAATGTATCAGGTGTGGAACGTACAAAAAGCTTTTTGCCTAGAAATGTTTTTTAGCTAGAAATGCTAAGTGGGCAAAAAAAGTAAAAAATTATGAATTAAATATCTACATTTAGAACTACACTGATTACCACCAAAAAGGAGGTCACTCATAGTATAGGGACCCTTTGGTGTTCTGGGATGCCATTTTTCAAGTCCTAGCATTGACATGGTACAAAGTCATTTAGACTCATTTACTATTTCTATAGGAAAAGCCAGTTTGTCTAAACTTGAATTAGATGACAAGCATGAACCATTTCATTACTTTTCTCCATATTGTGCAATATTTCATATTCATGTGACTAAAACAAATAGAGAATATCAAACTTTCTTGCACCAAGAAAAATAACATTTACTGTTCAGTAAATGTTGATTGAACAACCTATAAGCAATACACAGCTATCAGATAAAAAAAAAAAAAACTGGATGCCTAATAAATTTAGGAAAAGGTGCTTTTACATTGCATTCATTTTAACCTGCATGGAGGAATAAAAGGTAGTTTAAATGCAGCAAAATAGGAAATGTTCTGCTTATAAAAACACAATGCAAGGTGTTTAACCATTAATTAAAAACACTGCTTCATGTGACCCCAAAAATGCCATTTTAAATACTTTAGAATGTCAAAAGCAGAAACCAGTGAAACACAAACAGCTGCGCACATAATTTTCAATATAGCAACTTTTTGTAGCCTTTGCAAATCTTAGGAGCGCTTTTTAGTTTGTCTTTACCTCTGACAATTAGTTGAGCAAAATTTGATACTCCAGATCCTCTCTCTGATTGTGTTACACATCTGTACAGATCTTCGTCTGCCTTTGTCACCTCACGCAGCTTAAAAGTGGCTGCAAATCTTCGGTGGTTGATGTTTTTTGTTTGGGCTACAGGTATGTCTTCTCCATTTCTTCTCTGCAAAACAACAAACACATGAATTTTAGAGCAATTAAAAAAAAAAGTTAGAAAATTAAACGTAGCACAGCAGACATGCCAAACATCTAATAGTATTCAATAATTATCATATTATGTTTTTATCCAACATGTATATCTATCATGACTATCGGACATTGCCCATCCAGGAACTTGGGTACAACTTGCTCTACCGTCTAAGAGCAGGCTATCATGTGCGTAACTATAATTTTCAGTGCTGTGAAATATAAAAATGTGAGGAACTAAAGCCTTTTTTTAACACAGTTATTTCATTTCAAGGGCTCAAATATAATTGGACAAGCTGTTAACACTTGGTTGAAATACCTTTCCTGGCAATGACAGCCTGTGATCTTGAACTCATGGACATCACCAGATG
>NC_092861.1:86631558-86693746 GCF_032062135.1 Pyxicephalus adspersus
CACAATCACTTTATATATAAATATGGCTCACTGACGGTCATCATTTAGGGCCCCCCTACTACACAGCATTAAATTTCAACGTCAATTTAAATGTATCTCTTCAGCTGATGAAACAACACAGCACACCACAACAGGTTTTTCAAACCAAGCAGCATTTGACAACTGTATATCAATTTAAACAAATTTATCTCACACATACGTGACATTTGATAAATAGAAAATGAAATCAACTAATCCAACTTGTTTCTAATACACAACACAGTATAGTATAGATCAGATCCGAACACAGCTGCTTCTAAGGAATAGAACACCTACACTTAGGAAATGCTTCTAAATAGCTTATTCTATTACTGGTCTCCATTGACATTTTTTTTTATTTTAAATACCTACTTTTTTTGTTTAGTATAGAATGTAGAAAACCATACGGTTACTTCTGCGAGCATTTTTGCTTTTTGTACCTCAGCTGGGGACAGTTTAATTAATTTTGCAATATCAGGACAAGAAATAAATCTAGAATAGAATGCAGTAGAAACAGGACAGATTTGCTAACCTCCACCACTCTACTAAAATCAAGTGTTCTCTCTTGCTCACTCTCACCATTTCCAATCCTCCTGGTCACTTGAATATGGAAAAAAAAAAAATCAAATATTCTTGGTTACTTTAGAACAGGGGTTGGCAAACTTTTATGGCCACTAGGCCATTTCAGGGATGGGCCAGAGCACAGTAGGCAGGACTCTGGGTCCCGCCCCAATGGCTCTGGCCCCACCAGGGAACGCCCCCTGAAGTGAAACCGTATGCATTGCGGAGGGGAGGGATTTACCTTCAGGGAGCTTTCCCTATTTACCACGGCTGCGCAACTATCAACGCCGGCCGCGGTAAATAGGGGAGCAACAGCAGCTCCAAAGCTCCAGCAGTTTCTAACACCCCCTGGTGGATCCGGTTGGCAACCCAGGGAGCCGTGGGTTACGGGTCAGCATTAGGCCTGATCGGCCAGCGGGCGTTAGGCCGGAACGAACTACCAGCTAGGCCATATCTAGCCTAAAGACCGTAGTTTGCCAACCCCTGCTTTAGAATGTCAAAAGCTCTTTAACAAGAAACAATTTGTTACTTTAGGCATCTATCATCTCAATTTTTTATTCGTGATTAAGCTACCTGCTCCTGACTTTCTGAATATGTGCAAACACACACCGTAATAAATGTCCTGGGTGGGGAGATACCTTCTAGTGTCCATTACTGTCCTTTCTTATAAGATATAGGAACTGCGGTGATCATTGTAAAGCTCCCAAACAGAGGTTTAATATAGATGAAAACTTTCAAAACCTATCTTTAAAGATTCCCATATTAACAATAAAAAAATTTTAATTAAAATTGATCAAAAAAAAGGTAGACTGCTATAGTGTGTCTGCAAAACAGCGTGAAAATGTCTGCAATACATATTATAGACACACACTTCTGTACAAAGCCACAAACACATTCTCATGCAATGAAGTTTTGAAACTATTCACATATTTGATGGCTGAGTTTGGATGACAACCTGTTATCTTGATTTTTTTTTCCTTTCCCTTAAGCTGGCATCAGTCTGGGATAAAATGTTGACAGACATCAAAACACAATTGAAAGGACCCAGGGAATAAAGTAAAAACATGCAAGCAAGAGAGTAGAAGACGTTTGGCACTTCTAAAAATATGTCCTTAAGGTGCCGTGCTGTTTCTTTTAAAATGATGTTTGCCATTTTCTTATATATGAATTTGATCTCAGAGGGGACAATATTGACTTTTTCAAGCCATTTTTAAGCGTAGATTTAAAAATGTTTAACTTTTTTTGAGATTACATTTGCAAACCCCATTTCCAAAAAAAAGTTGTGATACTTTCTAAACATGCAAGAAAACACTAAAATCTGTAAATTTGTTAATTCATTTGAACCCTTTTTTAACAGGCAAAATGTTTTTATCCACAAAATGAACGCTTTTTGTTGAAGAAAATATTTATTACTTTTAAATAATAACTTAATTTTACAGTTATAGGTGTTTATTTATCTTCTATAGAAAGAGATAAAATAAGTGCACTTTCCCAGAAATGTACAGCGCCCCATCAAACACACACACACACCCACACTAACCTCACCTGTGCACATAGTAGTCCTACAAACTTTTATGGGGCTCTTTTACTCTTTTGGGTAACACCCTATAGAAGTTAATTGTGCTGAATTGCTTTGCAGAAAACAGCAGAAAAGGATTTGCAGCTGGGGAATAAAAACAACAGTTAAGTGAGCGCAAGTGGTCATTTGTACCCGGGTATAGTAAATTGTAGAGGGGGCTTTTTAAAAGTATAATAGTTTTTTTTTGGTTTTTAGATGTACTGCTGATTTTGCAGTTACCTTAATCCCATACTCCATGTCTTTTACCCTAATGAAACACATTAAAAAGTATGTGTTTGAGGATGATTCTGCATACTGCTAGATAGATATGTTCTGTAATTAGAAAACTGCTTTTATTTGTCCTGTTCCCAATTCCTTAACCCAAGCTGGCTAATTTGGTGTATGCATCAATTGACTGGTTTGTAACTTGGGTAATCCCCTTTAGCACAATGCCAAAGCCATTGTGGAGCATTAATGATTTAAGGCAATCAAAGATTAAGAATAAAGGATCTGTTTCATGTATTCCATGTGCTATTCCAGGACATTTTAGTATTTTAATCTGTCAAATGTCATTTTTAAATGTGCACTTTAAAAACCTAATTATAAACTGATAAAGATTTTTGCCATTTTTGTTTTGTTTGCAGGATGGTGCAGGGACACACTGGATATAGATATATATATATACACACATACATACATATATACACACACACAGTATTTTTCAGACCATAAGATGCACCTGACTATAATACACACCCAGGTTTTAGAGGAGGAAAACAAGAAAACATATTCTGAACCAAATTCTTTAAAGAAATATTTTTTAAAAATATAGCGGAATAATATTTACCGAGAGAGAGACTGCTCACTGCACATAGCACAGACACATACCACAGATATGGCACTACAAGACTACAGTGACAGGAAAGCTACAGCTCAGCTGTCATAGGAAAATGACGTGCTGCACAAGAAAAAAAAAAACTGCTAACCAGCACTGCTCACCTCACACTGCCCTCTTCCTGCTCTCTCTGCCGCCCTTCCCACTCCCCATTGTTACAGGAGCCTATAGACATGAGCTGCTGATAAACACAGGGAGAAAGAAGGCAGGGCTCTGCAATCCATAGGATAAGGTAGGGGGGTGGACGGCTTTATGTTTTTTTGTAATCCGGCAGGGGAGGCTGCAGAACGGAGGGGGCCATGCTGCAGAGGGGATGCCCGGCTAGATGGAACTGCAGCCGCCTGCTGGGGCCCCCCCTTGGAAGCGCAGGAGGGTATTCGGATCATAAGACACACACCCATTTCCCCCCCACTTTTGGGGATAAAAAAGTGCGTCTTATGGTCCGAAAAATACGGTACATAAATTGCTGAAACAGAGTATTGGGTGTTTTTTCTTGTTTTCAATTATTTTTTATTAAATTTTACATACAAAAATGGCAAAGCTGGAATGATACCATTCAGACATCCAATACTGATAATCAAATGTGTTTTGTCTTGAACTACTCAGAATTGGGGACATTTTTGTATTGTATGGGTCTGTTAAATGCCTGTTGTGCACCTTTGATTTAAAGACAGTTGAGCAGTTGCCATTTTTGGTTTACTACTGAATGTATCCGCGCTTAGTTGTGGTTCAGGACATAGCCCGACAAGATTTAATAACTATATCATAAATTAGTGACAAGACGCTAAAGTATCCATTGATAACCGTAACCCTGAAAATAAAAGGATGGTAATTTAAAGTTGGAGCAAAGAAAAGATCCTGCATTAATTAAAACTCAATTAACAAATTCACAAACTGTATACTGTACATCTTCACATCTGAATAAAAGTTTTTTTTTTTTTTATTGGGTTGTCATTGGGCACCACAGGTTACGACAGTGTGGATTAGGGTGACAATGGTCTCCACAGAAGAAGATGAGGGTGATGATGCTGTACAAGGGTCAGATATGGCAGTTGGATGGGGTCCCTGATCTGTGTTTTAATCTATGAAATCGACACCAACAGATTACAACCCACAACACACTGACTGCTTGGTTAGATGGTCTGGGCAGAGCTTAACCAGTGAGGGAGGGCTGTGGGTGGAGAAGGTCAGGACTGAATGGCATGGCAATTTGACACACACAAGATGGCTGCTTCCATACATATATTAAAAGTTTTTATTTTTCATGGATTCCAGCTGACACAGCCAGTGCCACTAAGGGGGACTGACATGCCAGCACAAGAAGGTGAGAATAGATATCTAATATTAGGTCTGATGTTGAGTTTAAGTCCGCTTTAGGATCATTTCACATAACAGATCTAATTATATGGGCCAGCAGTGTATGTGGGATTTTATCTACGGAGAATACTTTGGATTCAAGTCGGATTCAAGTCATTGAAGAGTATATATATATATATATATATATATATATATATATATATATATATATATATATATATAGGCTTTGGCAAGGTCAAAATATATATATGATATATATTTATATATATATATTTATGACCTTGCTAAAGCCCATGATACTTTATATACTATTTCCCTAATTTACTTTAATTACACTCTATTTATTTAAATATACTCTAATTATATATACTGTTTTTTTTTATAAAACCAGAGGAAGTGCAGTTCTAGTTACAATAATTTTTAAAGGTCCTCTTAAACTGGGCCTGTGTGCTTGCCCTTTTTCTCCAATTTGTGTCACTGCATAGGGAATGAGACATTATTCTGCAGCCTAGAAGATGGTACAAAAAAGGTTACAGTGGTAATAGCTGTATTAAACCCGTCCAGTGCCATAAGGCTCATTTGCATTTGATGACTATTTTCCCTAGAGATGTAGAAATTCCATTTTTATATAGAGGGAGTTTCTGGAAGAGACTTTTTTTTAAACATAGCCCCCTCAGCTATGTACAAGATTTTTATCACACTCCGAATTAGACTGATGGCGGTTATGAAAGATCACAGTTACAAAAACAATAACTTCCCATATCCTTTCCATCCATCTGTACAGCATTCTGTCCTTGAGCTTTGTAATTTATCTTTCCCTCCTACACTGTTACTGAAAATTATCATGCTCATGTCTTTCTGCTTCACTCAAAGGCTTGTATACCTGCTTTGTAATTGTACAAAAGTTCTATTGCATTTGGGGCCTTTATTGTTTATAAAGCACTTTGAACAAAATGGTTCTGGAGGATTTTGCATGGTCAGACCAAGATATTCGTGGTTAGAGTAAAACATATTCCTGAATGCAAGAACTAATCAGTTCATAGTAGGAACCAATAGGGAAATTTAAGGATACAAATAATGATATTGTTTACCAATTCACAGAATATATGCAGCCCCCTACTTAGGTTATATACATGGTCACTAAAAAACATTTGATCAAGTCCTGGCTGAGCTGACAACATTGTGCCTCTGCCGCACATAAATCACAAGCACTGATGTTGGCCCAGATCTCCCTTTCTGCCCCCCCTTACCCTAATAATAAGTAAGGGGTTCTGTGGTCCAGAAGAGAGAGCTCAGACAGGACTGATAACACTGGGATCTCATCACAGCATGGAAGTCATTTCAAACAGAAAGTTAGGACCTTACAGTCTCTTTGGCAGAAAAGATATTTTTTGTGTACTTGCACCATTTTTAAAGAGACAATTTTTTTTACCTCATTAGGTTAGGAAACTATTTTGGAGGAATGCTCAAACCACTAATTTATTAATCTATAGCATTGAAAGAGTAAAGAAATAAAATTAAAAGTGAAAACTCAAGAGGCTGTGATGGTCTCGGGAGTTATTTGTGTAACTGTTCATTTGCCCTTGTGTTAAGAATAATAAAAAAGGGAACCGTGTCAAATTCTGGATTAGCTATGTAAATCTAACAATCAGGCTACCAATAAAGGGACTTTTATAGGCTGTCAGATCTAAGAATTAGGAATTGTTTTTATGTTAATACAAAAAAGGCCTATATCAAGTAAAGTTAGTCTACCATCAGTTTATAATTCTCAGACAGACATTCTGTAAACCTTTCATTCTTTCAGAGTTTTTTTAAATATGTCCTTTAATGTAATTGTCTTGGTAGTGTCTTGTTCTTATTGGAATTATAGTTTTTCCATCATGCAATGAACGTTCAGTGTGAATAATTTACAGCTCCTGCACTGGTTTCAGATTCTTTATTCATCCATTTGTAAAAAAAAGTTCAAGATGATTATACACATTCCTGTTTGCCCTACAGCATTTTGCATCAGTAGGATGTCCTTTAAAATATTAACGAAACATAATTAAAATTGTTTATTGAAAATGATGCTTTGAATTTTTGGTCTGCTGAAGAAGGAAGCACCCTAATAAAATAGCACTATTATTTCTGTAACAAGTGCTTGTTAAAGATATAATACCATATTGGCAGTATCTGGATGTTAGCCATGGTCTTCCATGTATATTCTCCCTGTAGGTAACATTACATGCAGAAGGCATAGGACTAATCACCAATGTTGCTCCCTGTAACATTTTACCAGAACTTACGTATTTCCTAGTATCTGCTGTGTCTCCAAATGGAGGCAGCTATCTTGATTAGAGAAGTGGGGTTTTGTTCCAGTTCCAGGACACACACGCTCTCCTGAATATTATTATTAAACAGGATTTATAAAGCGCCAACATATTACGTAGCGCTGTACATTAAATAGGGGTTGCAAATGACAGAGGAATACAGACAGTAATACGGGGGGGGGGGCCTGGCCCGAAGAGCATACAATCTATTAGGTAGGGATATTACACACAATATGGGATGGGAGATGACTGTGTGAAACAATCAGGGGCAAACAAAAGACAAACAAAAGAGGGGCAGATACAAGACATCCCAAGAATATATAGAAATAGAAATGTGTCTACTGTAGGTATAGCTAAGAACAATGAGCAGCACAGTAATGATAACAACCACTCCTACTACAGTGATCAGAAAGCAGTCACTAAAAACTCATGCCAAAAAAGTCAGATTGCTTTGGGTTAGCTAAAAGAACAGCAGTAATAACTTACTTTCAAGCATTTTCTCTTTCACTGAAACATTGGAATAAACAGTCCAATATGGGATAAGTCATTGATATTAGGATTGTTTTACAGCAGAGGATGTAGATGAAAATTTAACCTAGTGCTATGACTGCGGTCTTAAAAATAGAATAAAATGTAAATGTGCCTTACTTTTTATAGGGATGATTAAAATTATATATTTCTTTTAAATATACTTTTATGGGTCACAAATATAAGTGGTCTTTACCAACCTCAGATATATGAAAGTTTTTGAGTTTTACCACTCTTAAGTCATCAATACTAGAATTAAACATCATCCATTCAAGCAAATGTATACAATCCATATATAGACCAGAATCCACAATGGGGTCAATTTGCAAAAGACCGGTCACTTGTAAAAGGTTAATCAATTTTAGCAATGAATATCTCACAAAAATGATTTCCTCTTGGTAAAAATGTAAATACCATATGTAGTATTTTACCAAACCATGTATTATTCAACAGTTTGAGGAACCATTGGTTTAAGTGTTAAAAATTAATTTAGGAAAAAAAAATAGGATAACATTCTAAATCTATGAAATATTCCCAAATCAGTTGAAGGAATGCAGCTCCTGGGCAGCCTTTTTAAACGAGCTAGGGATAACAGAGAAGCTATAGTTTCTATACTATAGTTTAGGCTTTATTCACCTGCAAAACACGACCTTCCGCACAAATCTTAATAAATGTAATACTGCAAAAATCATAACTAGTGATAACAGAAGTTTATGGTGTGAAGTGATTGTCGGGTTAAACAATCTTTTAAGAAATATATTCATATATTTGTGCATCTGTCGTTTACAAACCGTTTTTTCTAATTTTGTTGAACTGGAATGCAATCATTGTACAAATGTGCAAAGTATAGTACATCCACCCACTTTAATAGCAAAAACCTGATGCTCTTCATAGCTGTCAAACAGGATGAATTCTAGTCTACTCCTCAAGCAGACTGAAAGCCCTTGTGTACCAAGCAATCACATTTCATATCATCCACCAGGGATTTTTCTTTGGCTAAACTGGAACAGCAGATTGCTTTTGCATGGGTACCAGATATATGATATGATTCAGGTACATTAAAGCAAAGGCATGGATGACTGAATGGGATGATTCAGTCAGAACTTTGCATTAGGGATAGTACTCCAGAAATCTATTACCATGTGCCAGCTTTCCCCAGAGATGTGCTGAAAAAGGATGATTTTATTGTATTTAAAATAGGAACAAGCAGACGGCAGATTTCCAACAGGGAGAAGACATTCAAACATGGACACAAGAAATGTATCTTTTTATAAGAGGGTTATCTGATAATGCCAGTCTGACAAGGGTGACCAAGATTTAAAGGTAATGAAAACCGAGCATGACAGAAATTGTGAAGTTTCACATTCCACTTTCTAGATACAAATAATTGGCTCCAACATACACAGACATGGATGAATGACTGATGTCATTTCATACAGGTCGGCTTCCTTAAACTGCTCCCTATGACAACAAACATCTGCAATCTTTGGGTTACAGTGTCAGTACAATGTAATAAGGTTGGCTATTCCGAAAAATAGAAAAATTAATGCCCTGAAAACTCCCATGTCTTTAAGATGTTTTGGTGGGTGATAAAAGCTTTCCCATAATGACATACAGTCATATCAAAAAGCAAGAACACCCTCTTTTAACACTTAGATTTTGCATATGAGAACAGTTCATAGAATTTGGTACATCTCTAACCCTGTAATAGGAATTAGGAGTGTTGGTAGCAATCAGGCACTGCTAATCAAATGCACTTGATTATTAGATTAGATGCAATTGGGACCACCTCTTTTAAAGCAGACGTTTTGGCAGTTTGCTGGTCTGGAGCATTCAGTTGTGTGTTAACACAATGCCAAGGAGGAAAAACATCAGCACTTATCTTACAGAAGCAACTGCTGTCCCATCAATCTGGAACGGGTTATGAAGCCATTTTTACAGCGAGAAACAATATCCACAAGCAAAAAATGCTCCAGTCGCCAACCTTCCAAGGAGTGGATTCACCAGCTAAATACCCAAGGTCAAAACATACAATGCTCTGGAAAATTATGAAAACCCAACATCTACATCTGACCCTACGGGCCTCCTTACATTTAAAGTTTATGACAGTGAAATTACAAAGGTACTGAATGAGTATACCACGTTTGGAAGAGTTGCCAGGAGAAAGCCTTTTTTCTCTAAAAAGAACATGGAAGCCTGGCTTAGGTTTGTAAAGTTTCATCTGAACAAACCAAAAGACTTTTGGAACATTGTCCTTTGGATTGATATTTGGTCAGAATGCACAGAGCCAAAAACAAACACAAACATATCAGCACAAACATCTCATACCAACAATTTAGCACACTGACAGAGATGTGATGATTTTGGTTTGTTTTGTACACAAGTTTGGGTTTCTTTGCTGATCAGCAACTAAAGATTTAGGAGAGATAATAGAAGACCATGCAAAACAAAATAGTAGTCTAAACATCTAGTACATTTCAGAAAAGTCTTCTGTGATTTATTATTTATTGGCAATTAATACAAAACATTTTAGGAATGAAGTTTTACATACACTACAGCAAAGGGGATACATTTGATCTATTCGGCACATGCTTAGGAATATTTGTTGCCATGGTTGTTACCTATCATCCTATAGAGCACCTGTAGTCTTTACCCTTTTCATGCCTAACATTATGACCTTGTAAACATGGATGAGCTTATTTCAACCCTAAATTGCAACCCTAAATTTACCAGTTAGCAGTTAGGAATAAGTGGGAGGGGACTTGAGAACATTTATTATAAAACAAACACTGGGAACTGTTCATTTAAAATAATGTATGTTACAAATACTGCACATGGACTGACATGTGCAACACGAAGAACTGCTCCAATCTGCTCCATAGTGACAACTTGCTAACATATTTGCTAGTCATTTAAAAATGGGCTGCAATGTAAATCATTCAGTTAGGCAGAGCATACAATCATTCTACATTTATCTGAGGGGAAATTGTAAGGATATCAGATGTGGACAATGTTTTAAAGAGGGATCAGGCCTGTAAGGGAAACTGGAAATGAACTATGACAACCAAACAAGCCTAGAGCCATTATTAGTGTAGCTGACATTTTGCTCATGTTCATCATAATAAATCCTAGTCTTTGCAGATTAAGAAATTACAGAAGACAAGAAGTATGCATACATACACTAGCTTTATTAGGGTTCCTTACACGATATGTATTTCTGCTGTTACAATCTTTACTGTTTGACACATTTAAATTATATTTTATATACATTTAAATAGACAACAAAATTTTAATTGTGGTATATAAAGCCATCGACATCTTTATAATTTATTTAAAAAAAAACAAAATCCTGTCAATATTTATAGAACAATATTCTTTCTACATAATTCACTTATACTGCTTTGCAGTACAAATACAATAGGATTGATTTACTGCTCTTATCATTAGTGAAGTTCTAGGGATCAGTCCACCTATTAAAACACAACTGATTTTGCAGATGAACAAGTCACGATGTGGGGTCATTTTCCTAAATCTGAAGTGCTACACAATAGGTGTTCTTTACTGTTCCCTTCTCACACTAAAATTCTATGAGTCAGTCTATTTTTTTGATATCCATTTACCATTTTGAGGCTGAACAATTTACTATGTTTTATTCAATTTCAAAAAATATAGAAGAGAAACATAGCTTGAAAAGTCCTATAAAAATGACAGTAAACATTTTAATAATAACGCAAAATGTGCTCTTATTGAAAGCACATTTGACTTTCCAGTTAAAGCCATCATCTATAATAAAAACGTAAGCAACAACATTTTCAATACCTTCATGACATTGCACAGGCCTAGTGAGCTTGTCTATTAACATTTAACAGAGTTCATAGCAAACCATGGTCAAAAACAAGCAGTTATACTGGATAACAGTTACACAAATGCATGCATGGACACTAGGCTTGCAAATGTCATCTAACTGGCTGGGTTTTTTGCACAAGCCTGCTAAAAAAAAAAAAAAAGAAAAAAAAAAGGAGAAAATCTGCTACCCTTAAAGCATTTCCTTTTGGTATTGTCATATTGTCTACTATTGTAAAGGTTATTTTAGACTAAGTTATATCCTGATAAAACAATATGGTAATATTATCCAGAAAGGAAGAAAAGGATGGGAACTTAGTCTCCTACCTGGAGCCATAACTTGTTGTTAACTGCATCTCTGCCTGTGGCAATACACTGAAATGTAGCGTTCTGACCAGCATTCACCTCAACGTCTCCCAATCTCAAGAAGTGAGGGGATTTATCTGTAAAGAAAAAGGTACAAATGTTATTTAAAGGTTGTAAAAAGCACTTCATTCAAGTTATATATAGGTTTAACTATACAGTGAGGCAAAGTAGTATTTGATCCCCTGCTGATTTTGTACGTTTGCCCAAATGAAGAAAGTAGAAGAAATGACCAGTCTTATAATGGTAGGTTTATTGTAGGTGTGAGAGACAGAATAACAACAAAAGAACCCTCAAAAACCCAGTGCTCAAAAGTCAGAGCTTGACATGCATTGTAATGAGTGAAACAAATATTTGATCCCATATCAACCAGTCTGTAGACTGGCTAGGCCACTCCAGGACCTTCATGTGCTTCTTCTTGAGCCACTCCTTTGTTGCTTTGGCTGCGTGTTTTTGGTCATTGTCATGCTGGAATACCCATCCATTTTCAAGGAGGGAAGGAGGTGCTCACCCAAGATTTGACTGTAC
Organism: Pyxicephalus adspersus; assembly: GCF_032062135.1. Classification (NCBI taxonomy): domain Eukaryota; kingdom Metazoa; phylum Chordata; class Amphibia; order Anura; family Pyxicephalidae; genus Pyxicephalus; species Pyxicephalus adspersus. Next base: position 86,643,479 of record NC_092861.1, read on the forward strand.
ATGGCCCTGTCCATTGTTTCTTTCGATGCGGTGAAGGTGTCCTGTCCCCTTAGCAGGAAAACACCCCCAAAGCATAATATGTCCACCTCCATGTTTGATGGTGAGATGGTGTTCTTGGGGTCATAGGCAGCATTCCTCCTCCTCCTCCAAACACGGCAAGTTGAGTTAATGCCAAAGAGCTCAATTTTGGTCTCATCTGACCACAACACTTTCACCCAGTTCTCCTCTGGATCATTCAGATGTTCATTGGCAAACTGCAGATGGGCCTGTACATGTGCTATCTTGAGCAGGGGGACCTTGCAGGCTCTCCAAGATTTCAGGCCTTCACAGCGCAGTGTGTTACCGATTGTTTTCTTAATGACCATGGTCACAGCTGCCCTGAGATCATTGACAAGTTCCCCCTGTGTAGTTCTGGGCTGCTTCATCATCGTTCTCATGATCCTTGCAACTCCATGGGCGGAAATCTTGCATGGAGCCCCAGACCGAGGGAGATTGACCGTTATTTTGCGTTTCTTCCATTTGCGAATTATCACACCAACTGTTGTCACCTTCTCACCAAGCTGCTTGGTGATATTCTTGTAGCCCAGTCCAGCCTTGTGTGGGTCTACAATCTTGTCCATGACACCCTTAGAAAGTTCTTTGGTCTTGGCCATGGCGGCTTTATACAGGTACTGTAACAAGCTTGGCTTAGGAGGACTCCCTTACAGAGGGTGCTCGTAATCTCAGTTCCTTACCTACATTCAGGGAAAACCCCAGGGAGCCTAAAATCTTGCCTGTTGATAGGGGATCAAAATCTTATTTCACTCCAATGCACATCAAGCTCTGAATTTTGCAGCACTGAGTTTTTGAGGGTTCTTTTGTTGGTATTCTGTCTCTCACAGCTACAATAAACCCACCATTACAATTATAGACTGGTCATTTCTTTGTCCGGGGGCAAATATACAAAATCAGCAGGGGATCAAGTGTGTGTGTGTGTGTGTACACATACACAGACACATTCACATCTAATATTGCCATATGAATGCATATGTCCATCACCATCACCCCCTATAATTCTGCACTTCAGTCTTACAAATAACCTCCAGGACATTTACTGGATGGAAAAGAATAAATATTAGTTAAAATTGTCTCTTAGGATGGAATTTTTGAATACAAAGGCAAAAAGGCAACAAATAATTTTGCAAAAACTGAAAAAAATTATATATTTTTCTTTATAGAAAACCAATAAAGAACTCGTCCTACATGAGTGTTTTATAACATTTTAGGTTAGCACATTCCCTCAATCCATATGTGATGCTATGTTTTCTCCAGGTAGATAGTTCAGAAAGAATGCCACAGGGTAACGTAAATACAGCCAGAAATGTCTTCTGTTTGGAACAAGATGAAGTATGCATGCTGACATGCCCTGACGAAGCATCATTATCCCAATTCGGCTGACTTAATTACATAGCTTGGCACAAACAGGCTATAACCCATAGCAATCACATAAGACTTTCCAGTTACAGCTAGATCAATATAAAACAAAAGCTGTTTGGTTGCCATAGTTTAATATGCATTGTTAGGTTTATTTAATAACATTGTTCAAATGAATCCTTCCCTGCATGGCATTGTTCGCCTTTGGCTTGTATTAGAGATGCAACAGTTTTTTTTTTCTTTCCTTTGTACTTTATGACTCAAACAATGAATAAGTTTAAAGTGTAGTTGACTTTCAGCAAGGAAAGAAATAAACAGATTTTAGTAATTCACTTTTTTGTTCTTGTAACGGTTTAAGATGTACAATATTTTACAAAATGTATATAAGCATGACCTACATTCACAAGAACTTAAACACACCTATTTGAATAGAAAGGTGTGCCACTCATTTTGTACTGCAAATAAAGGAAGTATCAAACTACCTAGAAACTTTTTTTATCCAAATTAGGTCATATTAAAAAAGCTGCAGAACAATAAAATGGAAAGAGAGTGTAAAGGAAGTCTTGGATTGCTGTAAACTGACAGCATAAAAAATGTGGGGACCAAATCTGAACAAGTGGCATGGGTAAGAAAGACTGGAATAGCCTCCCTATATACAAGGATCTTGGTTTGCACTACAATCTAAACAATTTCTGAATATAGCAGATAGATGCAGCGTCAAATTGAGGAGAAGTTTGACTACAGGTTTCATAGATGCTATGGTGGGAGACTGATGATAAATATTGCAGGAAAAAGGGATGCTGGTAAGTGCAAAACATCATACACAATTGCTACCAAAGTACCTTGGTTTGAGCAAATTGATGAGGGGAATCTTGTGGGCATGGATGGAGATATTTGAGAGGCTTATACGGTACACATTTCCAGATGTTTGACCCCTGTAATTCAAAGCTGTATTTGCTGACTAGCGAGGTACACCATTGTTGGTGACTTTGAACTGTACACATTGTCTGTTTGGATGAGCAAGCACACAGTTGCTGATTTGCTTAAAAATGAGGGCTCACATTGGGATGAAAGTACTAAAGTAGAGTAGAGCTGGCAAAGGAGCTGAAGATTGCCAAAGCTATGATAAAATTTTCAAGTAAAGAGCTTCGTTTTGTATATTTATAAAACTTACAGGGGGTGGGGGGAGTTTACAATTTGTATGTCCATTGCTGGTCCTAGTATAGAAAAAAAAAGCTAAACATGAATGTAAACACACTGGAATGTTTACATGTTTTATTGTGACTTGTTTGGTAAGAGTATAATAAATGTTTCTGTAAAATGTTTAACGTTTACTGTATTCTTTTGAAATGCTGCCCAAAAAATTTAAAACACTAAAACACAGTGTTTCATTTGGTAGCTTTAAAAGCTTTGGTGTCTCCCCACGTGGCAGACAAAACTGTTAGATCTACAAAAAACACTGATAAAGGCAAACTAAAAACTAATAAAATCAAAATTTTAGACACAATGAATCCCTTTGGGTAACAATAAAGAAAAGTTCATATTGCGTCTTCATTAAGGTGTCTAAATGACAAAGTCACAATTGAAACTATCCAATTAATACAGTGCAAAAATAAACCATTTACTCTTTCAATTAAGGATTAGCTTCCATTTACTACATTCTCTTTTTTCACAGTTCAGATTAGACAGTAATTAATGTAGCAAGCACATAATTTTCCGCATGGAGTGACACACAAAAGAGGTTTAACCATTGTTGATTTTGAGCCATTGTCTTATGGGAAGTGGCACTGTAAATAATACACCAACTGCACACAAGCCACTGCCTTAAGGTGGGGATAACAATTTACTGGTTTATGCATACTGATAAAGAGAAAAAAAAACAGAAGAGAAAATAATTCCTTACCACAGGGGTAACTTAAAACTTGGATGTCATCTATGGCAATGTATCCCCCCCTTCCACCAGAGGCTTCGGCTTCAAAAATAACCTGCAAAAAAACAAGGATACAAAGTATTAGTATTAACATGTCAGTGAACCACTATCTGCATACATTAAAAGACCTTCCAAATGAAATAAAAGTACTCCATATAAATACCATACATAATTACGTTCTCTGAGGGCAATAACACACATTTTTTCACTATTTGTCTCCTCCTCCTGGCATTTGTTAAGAAACAGTAGGAGTAGTGCCCAACAGATACTTTTTCACAATGTATTGGAAAGTGATATATGAGTTTGGCCTGCTATAAAGGTCCAATCCTCCATCACATCCATTAAGCAGTTGTAAACCACTAATGCACTACACATAATGGTTTTCACCGAACAGGGGTTTCAGTGCAGCAGGCTATACTTGTTCAATATGCAGCGTTATCACAACATATTATCATGCCTATGGAAAGTTCTGTGAAGTCACATACATGAAAGGGGAGATGACACCAACTTTTACCAATAGAGATGCTATAGGTATTACATAAGCCTTGGCTACCACATGTACAAGAATGTATAACCTTTTATAGGATGACACCTGGCTTGTGGTAAAATGAAGCAAAGAACTTGCACCTGATAATTGCGTTTGCTAATACAAATTGTCATTTGTTGATTTAGCCTGTGTGTCTTTATTTGCATACACAATTATCACATCTTGGTTAAATTAGCTTTCCTAAGAGGTAATAAGTTACTTAGTTTAGGAAACCCCTAAATGGTTAGGATGCACAAAAAAAGAAAAGGTCATACTCTAATCTACAGAATGAAAAACAACAGCTAAAGGGCTTTTAGGATGGCAGCTGTCCATCGTGTGGTTCTATAAATGGCTGAATATTTTCTATTTTTCATTTTAGCCTGTTGAAAGTTAACATTTCTCAGACTAATTGTTTCATTAAACAACACCTAACTTGGTGTACAAACGAAAGTTGTACCAGCATAAATCAGAAAAATTCACCATAAACTGTATGAAAGCCAAAGCAGCCTGTGAATCAGTATATCATTATCTCCCGAGATGAAGTTTATGGACAATTCTAAAACCTGATTGTAGAAAAAAGCTGTGACTGTAGAAAATGCCTTATCTCCTGCTCACGGAATTCTTGTTAAATTATTTAGCTAATGAAATTCCTTAAGTAACTGCCCTTAGACATTTCCCATATATCTAATGCCCTATGCTGTAAAGGTCCCCGGAATAAAAAGCAGTTGCTGGTATTTAACAAGTTAAGATCATGGCTGCATTAAAAATTTTAAAGTTTAACCAAAATCTCCTATATGAAGATTTAAATAAGTAACTAAATGTATTTATTCAATACGTAAACCTCAAAAATATTTAGCTAAAAATCCATCCCTAACTAATCCTATTTGATTTGTGTGGCTCCCTCTGGCTGTATGGCAGACACTGCAGCTCACAAACGGAAGGGTGTATGCAGTGGTCTCAGGCCAAAAAGCAGTGGGCAGGACAAAGTGTGGCCAGGTGCTGATTGACAAGCTACAGACTTGTGAATTAGTGACAAAGCCAAAATTTATGTTCCCACACAACCTTATTTCATGTCTCTGTAGTGAGAGAGACATAGCCTACATGAGAGAAACAACTATGCTCTGCATTCAGAAGCCATGCAGCACTATTATCATCACTAGGAGGATCAACATTTGAGGGACGCTGCAACGGGACCAAGAAAACCCACTACCAAATCTACTTTAATTTGGTGCTGGAGCTTGTATTTATTTAATGGGCAACCATAGTTCTACTTTAAACATACATGGTCAGAAAAAAAGCAAACTGCACTTGTGAATTATGACAGCATTATGTTATGCTGCCCTCAGCTATGGACACTGAATGAGATTTCTGTGCTTAGTGTTCATTCTCAACCCTTTCAATCTCTTAAACCCTGAAGGAAGGATTTTCACAAGTACATCTGCTAAAAGAGCAGCCTGGGGAAGTCTGGACTAATAAAATGCAGCACATGGTATGCATAACTCATTAGTTGAAAAGAAACATGAATGAACCTAAACAAGCTCTCCTTATACCCCAGAAATACCTAATGCAAGAGGAGAAATCGGGAACAAACTGGCATGTAATATCTACCAACACAAATCTGGAACATTGTATTATTCATAAAGTATAAAGTGTGGTATGTAAACAAGATGGGAAACCTGTATGATCTGCAGGTTACACATGCAGTTCTAGTTGAAGGGGGGCATAATGCAAAGGAGTCCAGCAAAACATCCTAATTCGATAAAAAGAGCATATTACATAAATGCACAAATATTTAACAGGGAATGAAAAAAAAGTGTATTTAGGAAGCGATCACTAGTGTTAACTGGTCATGTACCTATTGACTTATTGCATGGACTCTAAGTGTAAGTAACGTGCTCCCACCTACTAGGGGGTCAGTGAAGTGCACTCTAACATTATAAGCCTAACATAAAGAAGTGCCCACTTACACTGGTGGCAAGAGAAAGAAACCGCTTCCCAACACTGGTGACTAGTTGCATCCTCAAACCTGTGGTTAGTGGTATAAGAGACTAACTGGAGGCAAGAGTGAAAAATATCCCCCACATTGGTTGGCATCAGGAAAAATGTTACTCATTACTGAACCCCTAATATCTTGTAGAATAACTCTAGTATACTATGGAGCTTAGTTAAGAGACTGGTTTAGACCAAAGTTATGTAAAATTGTGCCACAAAGCAAAGATTTCCAGTATTCATTATAGGGTTAATATTCATTCCAGGCAGCAATTTATAAACAATTTATGAACTGCTAACAGGTATCCAGAATTGACAAACTAAACTCACAAAAAACACTTATAGTATAAGGCTTTATCTATTTATTTACAACCTACTGAAATATACTTAATTACAAACATAAGTAGTTAAACATGAGGGCAGCATGGTGGCTCAGTGGTTAGCACTCTGACCTTTGCAGCTCTAGGTCCAAGGTTTGAATCTCAGCCAGGACACTATCTGCATGGAATTTGACGGTTCTGTCCATGTCTGCATGGGTTTCCCCCACATTCCAAAAACATGCAGTAAGGTTAATTAGTTTTCCTCAACTGTAATAAAAGACATATGACTGAGCTAGGGACAATTTGATTACGAGCCCCCTTTGAGGGACAGCTAGTGACAAGACTAGACTTTGTAAAGCGCTGCGTAATATGTTGTCACTATATAAATACTGTGTAGTAATAATAATAAGTTTTACCTCTAGAGCTGAATTATCAGTGACTCGTCCCATTGTTGCATCCCAGCCTGTTCCACTTTTAGGTTTTCTTGATCAGGCAAGATCCTTATTGCAGAAAGGGACAAGCGATGCGTTTGTCTTTCCTGGCTGCATGCGCCAGGTTTCTGGCATCAAAGTTTAGCGAACAAGCAGTGTCCGCTTTGGTTGCCAGGGAAACCCTACAATCCTAGCTTCCCATACATGTGTCGGGAAGAACTAACTGCGAGGTGCCTGCGCAGGAGTTATGTCATCCCGACACTGCCAATTGAGATGGCCAAAGATCACCTGCAGCAGGATGAAAAGATGGCAGCGCCCTTTGCTGGAATGCAGGCAGGTGAGCCTTGTGAATTTAGTTCCACTTTAGAAAAAAGTCCAGCATTAGAAAATTACTAATGCTTTATATCTTCAATCTACCCACTTTGGGGATCTAATGATATGTATTTATTGTTTATTTGTAGAACAAAGCAGTCTCTATACTCTATATGTAAAATAAAATTGACATCCTTACTGTTACATACACATATTATCCCATCACAATAATGATGTCTAAGTTTGCAAACTAATAGAAATTTCCAAAAGTACCTTGTTATTCCCATTTTAAAAAACACTTAAAAATAACCTTTGTTTCCCCTGTGCCTTTTTTTTTTTTTTACAGAACAATCTGGTTATAGTTCTCTTTGCTTCCAATCACTTTTAACTGCTTCAAGCAGACATCCTACAAGTTCTGTCACATATTTCTTCAGCAGGCACAGATGGACTGGGAAGACTGCTCAATGAAACGCTTCCAGCAAACTGAGCAATATGTAACCTTCGCTGCCATCAGACAGTTTGTGAAGGCGCTTCCTTTTGAGAGCAGCGTTAGCTTACCAAACGTGAGATGGAGAGGGTCACTCACCCACACATCAATCTCATCATCCAAAGACAAAAAAAACCTCTGATCTGGAGAGAGAAAATTAACCTTTGCGCTGAATGGAGACATTATACAAAATAAATGTTTAATATAATCCATGCCTAAATGTTTATGCGTCTTATTCACAAGGACCACACATGCACTGCACATAAGGATTTACATTTTTCAGGAAAAATCCAGAACACAGGTTTGTGTACATACATAGAAAGACGACATACCTTAATTTTTACAGTACTAGGTTTTAATATACCCTAAATTTTATTTTAAAGGCTAGTGATTGGAGTAAGCTACTAAATTCACAATACTGCAGTGTAATCTACGGACAAAATATTATAAAACAAAATAAAAAAACTAATTTCAAAAGTCACATTTTGCCTATTTGTAACAACAAAAAGGGCTCCTGTACTTAATACTTATTTTACATGTACGGGCCAAGGACCGTGATGTACCTTGCGTTCAACTATGCATGAAACTAAAGAGATATGTGGGCAATATAAATTAGTTGTCACACCATTTCATAATTCAACATTTCTTTTTGAACTAATGTTTTGACATTAGTTATCACATATAGTGTTTAACATGGGTACTTCACCAAGCACATCTCTGCAATATACAAACTGTATAGAATATTAAAATGTAACAAATTCACTTTTTTACCAAAACTTCATAAATGTAGAAAATTACAGCACAATGTATTATTTTTCCTGCGTATACTATACAATAGAAATATGTCAAGCCATTTTAGAGAGACTAGCTAAGCTGGACTATGCATTTGAAATCTAGATTCAACACATTCATCACCTTACTGCCATTTTCTTTCCACTTTACATTATTAATTGTAAAATCACATTTAAATGAATTGCTACAGGCATATTTTAAAACAAAAAAGCCCAGACTTGATCCAAGTAATCCCTATGCGACTACATCATTATTTATTTTACAGCAACAACAAAATCAAATTTACCAACTTTAATTACTTCTTCAACACAAATGTAATGATGCTAGCTCTCAATTTACACATTGTAAACTTAAAGCAAAGCATATTAACAACTCTAAAATTACTGCAACAAGCACAAATACACCACGCACCTGAAAGTGCAAAAAATACACACAAGTGCAAAGGGGATGCTTTGCATACTACAGATCACCACGTCCCTTATTACTAGGCTCATAATGCATTTCTAAAGTAATCTTTATTACCGGAACCAAACTAATACACATCAATGTGTATGTTGATGTTAAATTTTACTTGTGCTTCTGTGAATTCCACCATATTTTACAATGACAGCTATAAAGGGGCGACTCATTAAAAGAACTAAATAACTATACTGTTAAAGTATATCTAAGTATACGGTTAGAGTTTCTATGCACTTTAATATCTCGTGAGACAGTTTCTAAATTAAGCTAAATTTTACATCTATAAAATTCTTTACACTTTCTCCATCCAGCTAAAAAGGTCACAATATGTGTCAATACAGATTAGAAAATATGGCTGTGGACCAGTGGTTCTTATTATAAGGGGCGTCAGATGGTACATGTCACAGACCATAGGTCTGCTACGAGATATGGCTAGACGTACCTGTTGGGGAATGGGGACATCCTGCAGGAAACGGTTATTAGACTAATACAAATTAATATTACTTTACATATCAATACTTCCATATTTGTGCCCTCTACTAGGAATGAACTGGTGATTTTTGAAAAGTTGCTTTCAACATGAATCATTTTTGTTAAAATGTAGCCAGTTTTCACCCAACAAAAGATAATAGTTTACAACTTAAGGGGATACTGTATTAAAGGAGCTTAGCAAAAGTAGATTTCAGCTGCTTTTTGGTCCCATCACAACAAATTTGGCTGATGCAGTGAATTTTTTTCTGCCATTACCCAAAATGCTCAGGTACTAAAACTTATCTAGTATTAGTTATTATATGTTATGATAACATTTAATGACTCGGTTAGGCTGGGTCCACACGGACGTTTTAAAAAACGCATGTAAAACTTTCCTATTACTTTTATATTTGTTTTTATGCACTTTTATTAGCGTTTTAAAGGTTGCCTTTAAAACGCTGGAAAACACCTATGCCACGTTTTCACGCGTAAGTGCTTATAAACACAGAAAAAAGCGTGAAAATGTCCCAATGAAATCAAAAGAGGAGTTTAGCCGGGTTTTTGGGCGTTTTCCAGCGTTAACCCTGCGTTTTTATTTTTTAAACGTTGCAAGCATTGTTATAGACAAAGCTCAAAAACTTGCCTTAAGGAAACATCCTGGTGTAGATTAGCCCATTGGAATGCATGGGAATTTTAAACTTGGGCTTTAAAAGCCTCAGGTTAAATGCTGGGGAAAATGCCGGGTAGACCAAGCCTTAGCCAGGTTTGCTTCAATATTAATCTTCAGTCATGGGAAGTACCACAACAGTACTTTTTCTGTCACTAATCATTTGCTTCTTTAAAGAGATTCCTTAACAGCAGTGGGTACAGCCATGTTTCTAAAAGCAGGTAAATATTGAGAGGCAGAATAGTTTTTAGATACCAGGCTGCCCAAAACACATCAAAATCATGAGAAAGTTAGTTTCCGGAGGAATAATGTTTGGTATCTGCTCCAAATCAAACTGTGCTGGTAGCCTTATCCTATTCCATAATGTCCTGCAGTTTCTAAAGCTGTACAAAGCTTTGTGCAGACAGAACAAGAAGACATTCTAACTTTTTAATAGCATGTTACTGTTGCAACAAAAAAATAGGCACATAGGTGGACATCATTATACAAGTAGAAAAAGATTGTACTTTATTGTTGTGCCTTAAAAAGAAGCACCTTTAGGAGGCTCACCTAACAAAGGTGTATTTATGCAATTCTGTGTTTTTGCCAATCTAGATGTCCTTGTCTAGTACTTGAGATTCTGGCAGTATCACACAACAATCTTTATTTGTTCTATACAGGGTTCTCCCCAGGCACTTTTCAGCACCCACCCGGCTGTTTTTGGGTGGTTACAAAAGAGTTGAGTCACAATACAGGGGTTGCCACCCACCTAGAATTTCTTCCCACCCGGCTTAAAAAAAATTCTGGGTTGAGCACTGCTTCACATAATAAAATTACCTAGAAAATTAAGTCCTTTCCTCTTGTCTGTGCTTAGTCTTATTAATAAACCAATTATTTGTCCCAAACTTTAGGACAATGGGGGGGGGGGTATAATTTACTTTTATGTTTAATCTTTGTATGGTTCTTTTTAAGTTTAAATATGCTTATGTATTTGCATTAAAGCTTACTCTGAAGCTTGTATAGCTGAGAAATTTCAGGCCACGATTTCCTCTTGGCTTCATTTTTCTTTAGAAAGATTACCATACACTGTGCAGACTAATTGTATATTCACCTTGAGAACCAGGGACATGGAGCCTGAGTTGGCACACATTTGCCAACTCTGACTACAAGTAAAGAAGTATTTCCAGTTTCAACTTCATGCCCCTGTGGAACTACCACTGACTAAGTAGTCCAAGGGTCTGTCTGGATTAAATTTAAACAGAAATTCTCAAATCACTAAGATGTGAAATTGAAAGCAGATTTCATGAGGATTGTACAACCAGAACGTAAGGTATATACTCAAAGCTTCTAAATTTACAGAGCAGTGTGCCGCTATGTCAGAAAAGAGGGAGATTGCAGACACCACATAACTAAGATCTCTGGAAAACTGTACTGAGGAAATATCCAAGTACCTTTGCTTCCATTTTCAAAATGCTATGTTCTTGGCTATTACGTTGATCCAAAGAATTTTAGGCACTAAGGACAGGCGAGTATGCAGCTTACTCCAGAACAGATATAGACGTACAGACACCCATGCAACTCCAATTTTCACAAGTTTAGCAATGCTATCCCCTGTATCTATTTAACATTGCCTCACGTAAAAGTGGGCACTACTACCCTGATTTACACAGCTGAGTTGACAATGTATATTAAACAGATATTTAGTGTCCACATTATGGGACAACATGCAGGACATGTACTGTCATATAAAATAAAACTGGTTTAGGGCAGACTGTCAAATGCAGAATCCTATAAATGGCTTATAAAACTACTTTGTTATATACCATTCTGGAATGTGCCCACAAACCGAAAAATGCAATTTTATTTTTTTTGACATAAGAATACAGTGTAAAAGTATACCTAAATACAGGTCAACCTAAAGTTCTCGACTTTGGGCCAATTGTACTTTACATGTAATCCTGCAAACCCTTCTTACTATAAAGTCAGTACAAAGCTCGCTGGCTGCTGTAATATTGAAAAGATTAAGAAGCAGTGACCAGAGATCAGACTTGTGACATTAATATAAAATAACTGAAGTACCCACTTTTATTACTGCTACCTTTCAGTGACATTTAAAATAGAGTTCCATGGTAAACAAAAATGCAATTGAAAAATATACTGGCCAAGCTTTGTCTTTTGGATTTTTATTTAAAATGAAATATCTGCCGAGACCCAAACCAGAAAACTGGTAACTTCAGCCAGATATTCATAATAAAAATTATCTAAGGTTTACTCTCTTTGGAGATTGTTAGGGATTCTGGTCTGGACCCCATTGATGAAATTTCAGTGTAAGAATTGGTTGCACTGTGTATAGTATTTTGCAGAGCCAGACCACGATTAGACAATCACCATTCAAGGACATTGCAGCTACCTTATTAACCGCTGTTACCGTCCAGCTATTACTTTTTTATAACTTTCAAAAAAGTGCAAAGGATATTGTGATCCCCACAAGCCTTTAGGAATTGAAATGTGTATTTCAATATATCATCACCATTAAGAACAGTGGTAGCTACTTAAAGCTAAACGCCAGGCAAAAAACTGAACACATTTGTTTAGCATTGGGTTTATGTTTCTGTGCTTCTAGCCCCAATATTTTATAAACCCTACAAGACAACACAAACGGGTGCTGCAACACTTCTCTGATGTAGTCAAAGTGACTCATTGCCAAAACCTTCCCAGTTCCCTAGCAGATGCACAATTACAAGTAAAAAAATGGTATGTATATCTACTTTGGCTCCCCCGAATCGTCATTAATTCCACACTATCACCCTACAACTTCATCTCAATTATTCCTATTTTGCCCCTTCTGGTCCCAATATACTTCCAAACAACCCTGCCCACAACTTAGTTGTTCTCTTTCTATTCACCAACATCTGTTCTGTTTTCCTTATAAATACCTTCAATCGAGAATGTAAAGGATGACATTATGGTGTGTGTCCGTGTAATGAATGAGGGAATCCTTTCCACTATGTTGTATGCATAGTGTGGATTGTAGCCTTTATCTGATGTTTGTCTCATGACACAAAACAAAAAAAAACACAAAGCATATTATAATTCAGCTGTCTGATGGGAACAGATACAAAGTGAATGTAACATGGCAAAGGGTGGTAACATAAGTAGGCTCTGGGATATTCTGTAGTTTAGATGATCTAACAATATAGTCAGTGCTGCTCCAGCGTGGCTGCCATGCCCCAATGAACAATATAGCTATTACAACTTGTTAAGCAATTCTTCATGATAAAGTGCCTTGAGTAAAACCAGTGTGCTGTAACTGAGCACCTCATTTCCAAGCTGTATCTGTAGTTTCTAGGTTATGAAGCAAGCCTGCTTGGTTTCAATGGCAGTTATTTACTGGAAATAAACATTTTGTTCATTGGTTAGGTTCCATGTTCAGACACACGAAACCTAAATATTGCTCATACATAAAAACAAGTAAGGATAACTGCAATCAGGTTATGTTTCTAAAATATTACAGCAAATAAAAGCAAACAAATCACCATGTTTTACAGATATACCCATATATTAAAAGAAAGAGGTTTGGTAACAATTCAATTCTTCCATTACTTACATTATCAAAAAAACATTTAAGACAAATTTGTTTTTTAAGAGACACATAAAACCAAGAGACAAGTGCAGATGATGCTGAGAAAATGTTTTTCATGTGTACCGTCATCGATACTATAATTGCTACAAATTAGTCAATGTGATTAACTAGTATTTATAATCCACTTGTTTGATACCGATATGGATTACAACCAGTTTTACCCTTCTACTCCATTGAAATAATGACGAACAACTGAAAGAGAAATAAAGCAGTGTTTGATTTTAGTTTGCCATTCTGAACAAATGTTATTAGCAATCAGTAAGCAAGTACAAAAGTGGAATTTGTTTGATTAATTCAATGTTTTAACGTTTCCACCCAATCAATCAAAATGCTGCATAGCGAATGGTAGCTTTAGTCACGCAAAATACTGATTATTCCACAAAGTACCAGAAATGAATCATGTCCAATATTTAGGAGGAGCAATCTGAAACAAGGTGCCAGATAAGGAACAACAGAATTTGATAAATGTTAATAAATGTAATTTTTGTTAATGACTTAATCTTAATGACACTTATAAAGGCGAAAATTATGTTTGTTCAAACCATCAATACGAGTTCTGAAGCAGACAGCTTTTTAGGGACTACGAATGGCAAACGATCATAATGAAAGTGAAGGGGAGAGAACGCAGCGGGGTGCTGTTCCATCGTTCTACCCTCTCCATAGAGCAGAATGGTGCAGCCCGTTTATGCATTGTTCATTCTTTTGTCGTGGGAAAGAATCATAAAAGATCCTTTTCAACAACAAATATTGCACGTGTGTATGCAGCCTAATGCTTGAAAGTGTTTAGAACAAAACTTCTGAATCAGGATCATACACAATCTGCATCTCATCTTTGCTTATGCTCAATTTTTAACAATTGAAATGAGTGCCTGTAGAACATCTTCTCCTGTCCCTAGACCCTTCCCCCAATCAAACAATTTATAAGACAGAAAGCAAAAATAGGGTGCTTGGTTGTACAGAACATATTTTTTGCTGTTACCAGAGTTCACATTTTTATAGTGAGCATGGTGACTACACTGGCAGAGTGAGTTTTATTGTAATACAGGTAGAAGAAAAAAAACTGCCATAATTTTCTCAACCAGTATTCTGTGAAATCCTGGGCTTTTACCAGAAGTTGTTTGGGTTCCTTTAAAAATTAAACATTTTTGTCACATCAAATATCTGTATATGGAAGTTAGCCTTCCTACAGATCAACAAGGAAAGGTGTTCAATTTGGGCCTACCAAAATGACCACCAATGTAAAATGTTTTTTTTTCACTAACCACCAATGTATGGGGACTATTCTCCAAACACAACCACACAACAAATAGTAAAAGGGCATTACAATGTGCAATTTTTCTATATAAAATTACTATTTTATGTTCAATTTCATGATTACTACAAACCACAATTTTGTCTTACAGAACAGAACGTTGTAACTTTACAATTTGCTTGGGGTGTCAAAAATGCCACATTTCTGGTGTGTGTAAAGCCATTTTGTTTAAGCTTTAAATTGAATATGGAAAGGTTATGGGGCGTTCAGGTTATTTTTACTGTTTGCTTACTAGTGAAGAGATTTCCCCAAACATTTTACCTCACGGATGCAACAAGATGTTAGCAGAAATCTTTAAAAATCAAGAGGAAAGTCCCTCTTAAAAAGAGTTGTCCCCAACTTCAGAGATGCTGTGTTCTCTTGTTCTGGGGCCAACCCTAAAAAAAATGGATTTCCCCTTACATTATGTTTCAGTAACAATCAACTAAAATAGTAATGAATCTTCTGGAGAAGGGGTACAGGCTTTAGGATGGGTGAAGGGTGTTCTAGTCCAGTGTTTCCCAACCTTTCTTAGTCGCGGCACATATTTTACAATTAGAAAAATCTTAACTGAAATTGGATAATTTCCCACGGTACACCCGAAGATCTCTCAAGGCACACTAGTGTGCCGCGGAACAGCGGTTGAGAAACACTGTTCTAGTCCATCACCAACCTATACACATACACCTAAATCATATACACAAAGACCTAAATCATTATATACCAAACTGTGAGCTGTAGAAATAACATCTTAAGCAGGGACCTAAAATAAATTATATAGGAGCTCCCTTCTCTTTAGCAGGTTGTTTTATGCACATACCCACCACATTAGGTACATATTTGCAGTTTAGACCACAGGCATAAATCCAGCTATAAGGCAACTAGTGTTATTTATGGATATATTCTCTAAAGTTCTATTATATAACCCATTAACTGGGAAAGATTGTGGCACATAATAAATAACATACGCTACTGAATGTTTAATAGGCCAAGTAGTAAATGATGTTAGAAGATGTACACATTTCCATGTTCTTAAACATTTTACTGGCTCCTACTTCTGGCTTACTATCTTTATAAGCCTTTTTAGGCCATCTCTCACATTGCTGCATCTCAATTCTGCAAACAAGTAATAGCCTCCGCCGGTGATGGCACATTAATAACACTTACAGTACTTAGCACCTTAACAGCATGAGCAGGCTTGTAAAC
This sequence comes from Pyxicephalus adspersus, assembly GCF_032062135.1. Lineage (NCBI taxonomy): Eukaryota > Metazoa > Chordata > Amphibia > Anura > Pyxicephalidae > Pyxicephalus > Pyxicephalus adspersus. Next base: position 86,659,395 of record NC_092861.1, read on the forward strand.
AGCTGATACGGCAAGGAGAAGGAAAAAAAAATGAACAGCTTTTTCATTAGCATATAGGTACTATCTGATATAAGTGTGCATTACACAGAGCTGTATATAGAAATTGTGATACCTCTATGAGGGACAGGTAGATAATATTTCTGTGTATACCAAGTAAGTATTTTCAGATTTCTCAGAACACGCTGACAATGGTTGAAGCAGTTCTCTGCCTGCCACTGGGTGACATTTAATATTCTCCCTGTTACTTGACAGCTTCAGAGACAACTGATTTTCATCACCCAGAACACACCAACTCTGTGCATATAGAACTAATAATACCAACTGTCTGCAATGGTTGGTAGCAGCCTACCAGGCACTCGCTTCCAGTCTTCAATGCGGTTTTAAAGCCAGTATTAAATAGGATTTTAAAACACAATCATTAGGCTATAATTAACCTTAGTTTGAGATTGTGCAGTCTATGACCATGCAGTATAACGTCACCAAAACTGCAGGGGAGGGGGGTTGAGTGGAGGATGACTTGTGACAACATGTCCTAAAAGGAAAAAAAAATGCCTTTCTGTAAATTAAAATTAAATTTATGTCAGGGATACATAGGAAAACACCAGATAACAATTAAGCAACCAATTTACCCCCTAGGTGGTGCGTTTTTTTTTAATTTTCTATGTATTGCAATAAATAAAACATTCTAGCGGGTAAATCTCAATTAGAAAGACACATTCTAACACTTATCTCCAAATATATTTAGCCTTCCCAGTTTTTATCTAGGGACTACAAATCAGGACAGTGGGATGAATGAAGTAGTTTAGCAAAAGTCAGTTTACAGAATTGCTGTGTGCTTTAAGCCCACAACAGAAAATTAGGAGCTCATTTTTCTGGAGTAAAGACTTGCTGGGCGTTTAAAGGGGAAAACAAGGGAAATGGGCATGTACTGTAGATTTTCTTCTGTGATAAACATTAGGTTCCATTTTATAGTCTTTAAATAAGTTTTAACCAGAACCTATACTTCAAAAGTTCATACAAAGACACATTTTTTCAAGCCCAGCAAGGCTAATAATATATATATATATATATATATATATACACACACACACACACACACACAATACATACATACATACATACATATATATATATATATATATACACATATACATACATATATACACACACACACACACACACCTTAGATAGTAGCAGCATTGCTGTGCATGGATGAAAATGTCCACCAATCCTGGTTTTAAGTCAAAAAGAATGCTTTAATAAACACCCAAAACACGTCTGCTAGAAAAAAAAAAAAAAAATAGGAGAGACTTCTAAATAGGTTTCTGCTGTGACAAGAGGCAGGAGCAATTACTCTCTCTGCACATCAATCTAGGCAGCTTGGCAGTTTCCAAAGCTAACATGAGCAACCTGCATGAACTTTCCTTATGACATCAATCAGCAGGCAGCACACTGGATGTGACTTCACTACAGAGCAGACCAACCTAAGAGGTGGAGTGTTTTATTAGAACTCATAGTACAGAAAGAAATTACAGACCTATTCTGCAGTTATCCTGCTTTAGTAAATAATGTTTTTCATTATTATACCTAATCAGCCATACAAGCTTGGCTTTATTAAAGATATATACATGGACAATTGAACTCACAGGCCACTTTATTAGGTACACCTATGAACCATGGTTATTTGAGTTTCTGTTGCCAATCAGTTGAGATCAGCCTGGCCATTCTCCTCTGACCTCTGGCATTAAAAAGAAAATTTTACCACTTATTGAATATTTACCCTCTTTTACATCACTCTCTGCAAACCGTAGAGATGGTGCTGAGAAATCCCAGCATATCAGCACAGTTTCTGAAATACTCAGACCAGCCCGTCTGGCACCAACAACCATTCCATGTTCAAATTCACTTAAATCACCTTACTTCATTGAGAGCTATCTGTGGATTTCAGCAGGTGGTCTTGACACCTGAATGCAGTTGCAGCCATGTGGTTGGCAGATTAAATATTTTCATACCTAAAGCGGGACACAGGGCCAAAAACATGACGGTAACAAGCAAGTACCACCTGTTTTTTGCCACAGTATAGAAAAATAGAAAATCCTATACAATTTATTTATACACAAAACTCTTGTGCTATTTTATTAACAGTTATCTGTAATGAGAATGTGTGATGCCTTCTGGTATTTGTAATAACTTCGTGAGCAGTATTCCTAACAGAAAAGACTAACCAGTTGGGCTTACATGACACAATTTGTAACCAAAACATTTTCAAATTAAAGCTACTTTTGTAGCTATATTGTTATTGCAACAATAAAAATACAGACTAGACTTACAGACACAAGTTCTTGCCAACAACAGTAGATTTTATTAAAAAAGAAAAAAAAAACTGATCGGGTTTCTAAACTCACAAAAAATAACTGGTTATTGATATTTATAGGGTTTTCAGTGACTACAAATATTGAATGTGTGAAATAAACCTATATTTCCTATATTTAAACATGTAACTATGCAAAATACAGGAAGTAACTGAACAACTGTGTAGTCAGCGGCAAGATGGAAATCATCTACACTCTTCCATCACTTGGAAATTCAGTGTAGAACTACAAGTTTAAATATATATTACTAAAGCAACTTCAGTTTTGTGCAGCCAGTTGTTAACTCACCTGTCACAATATACAGCTAGGTACGGTAAGTAACCTTTATTTACAGGTTCAGCAATGCGGTTTCAGTGTCGCTGCTCTACCTCCAGCTGGTTCTTTGTACAACGACTTGACATTATTAACTCTAAGAGGAATGTGATCCAAAATGCAGTATAGTAAAGGAGCAGAATGACTTTTCTGGACGTAGATGTGAAAGAATTGTGTAAATCACAATTACACATAAAAGTTACCTGGAGTCTTGCCTTAAGTCCCAATATTTTTTAGATGTCAATGCTTAATACTACTCTTCAATTGGAAAGGGACAAGAGGGAACAGAGGGAAATAAATTAGTAACACATTGGAGTTTATCTGGATACCACACAGACAAGCAGGATTAATGACCCTAGGGATGTGTATCCCACAGGGCATATGACTTGCTGTGAATTACACCATAGATCATGTCCTCTGTGCTAGGCTGAGATTTGCTTTACAAGACTATTTTTCAAGCTCCAAGTTTCAAAAGAATATATGGTCAATAACACATGTTATGAAGATAAAGAGACAAAGCTGGCATTTAAGAATATCTCTCCTGCCTACAGCTGCCTAGAAATGGGCGCACTTCCATCGGCTATGACAGCAGACCCACAATCTGCCTTTCTTTTGAACAACTGCTAAGAACCCTTCTTCCTTTTATATTTCAATCACAATACTGAGCTCATAAGACTTTAGAGCATTCTGCAGTGTTCTAGCAAATGCCTACCCTAAATACATTCATATTGTGCATAACATCATTCCTTACGGACAACATGAATTAATGGCCACCAGGCTGTATAACTCTTCCCATTTTAATATTTCAGACAGCAGCCACTATTTAAGGTAACTACACACCAATATGATCAAACACTTAATTGATTAAATATCTAAAACCAAAGACCCACCGCTGAATTGATTTAGCAAGCTCTTGATTGAATTCATCTCAATATTTGCACATGTTGTCAAATCTGAATGGATGGCAAATTGCTACATGTATTGCCGCTTTTGCAGAGATTATGCAGCTCATTGGTAGACCTGTGAGCAACAAATCCAATTTTGGGGGCCTGTTACTACTAAGTGGGTAGGAGCCAAAGTATCACTTATAAGTGTGTGTCTAGAACGATTCATGATAAAGCAGTCTTAAAGGCACCAATAAAATGAATTAGGAATTTATTATTCTGAGCCTCACATCTTATTAAAAAGGTACTTGATGCAACATGTTTTCCTGTTGAAATTTTTTTTTAAAAAAAGTGGTCAAGTTCACAAAGCAAATTCATCTTTATTTAATAATCAGAAAAGCTGTGTGCCAGAAGTGCAGACTTATCATTGATTATTAACATCTGAGCTTCTCTCGGTCTGTGAATAGATTGGGTTAGTTACATAATGACACGGCTGTTAGCACTGACCTTTGAGTTAGGAATTTTATTTCTATTCTGCTCGGTTCCTAGATATTTAAAAGTAATTTTCCAGAGCCCATGAATATTTTGCACACCGAGTGGCCAATAAAAAGACTCATATTTTCTTAATCAAAACGTTACAACCACTTAATGCAACAGAGCAGTTTAGGTAAAGTGTTGCCTATGGTTCCACATCACAAACTTTAATCACTTCATTAATATCATAGCAGGAGGATAGTTAGCCGGCTTGCAAAAAAAAAAAAGCGGTGGCACAAATCTACTGAGAAGTGAAAAAAGCTCCTTCAAGACGATGAAAAAGCAGCTCTACTGTGTTTCCAAGCTTTACAGAGACAAATAAAACTGCACAAGCTGCATGTTACTAATTTTGCATTACACTGTGCATTATATAAGGGAGTGAGACAAACAACAGAACTTATACATATGGAATAGGTCAACCTTGAAGAAACTAAATCACAAATGCAAACACAGCTCCAATATTATACTACAATAAACAGACTGAAGGCCGGCAGATATTTGTCATTTGTTAACGAGATGAATCAGATAACTCTCATATGTTAGCTACACCAGACAACTAACAGAGTGCCAAATAATGACCCATGTTATGGTATGGGGTAAAAACAGCAGAATTATTTAGTGTGTCAAGGAGGAAGTGTCTACAGCCTATAACATTATTAAGCTGTACTGGCTAGGGACATGACAATGACATTTACCATTAGAAGCGTATATATGCACTATGCATTCTCCTCAAGTCCTGGGAATGCAAAGATTGAGAAGAATTCCCATCTTTGACAGTTGTCCCCAATACATATTTATTGTATTTGTCTAAAATTACACTTAGTAGCACTATTCAGTAGCTTAAAATCCCCCAGTATATTAACATGCAACATGCACATTAAAGTGCCCATAGATATACAGGACTATTAGGGGATGACAGGATATGGGGGACATCTTACTATTGTGGTATACTCCAACACCAAGCAGTGATCCCCCGAGCCCCTTTTAGCCGGCACTTTTCAGTAACCACTCGGCTGTTTACTGAAGAATTGGGTCACAATACAGGGGCTGCCACCCGCCTATAATTTCTTCCCACCTGGCTTTAAAAAATGCCTAGGTTGAACACTGCAAGGTTTGGCTTGGTCACAGATAGACAACTGGGTGAAAATTGAGGTAACCTCAAAATTCTTCTGATACAATCACCCTAACCAATCTCAGGAATTAGTGCAATAAGTAAAATATTCACATTTCACCAGTATTGGGAAAAAAAAAAAAAAAACTAGGATGCAAATTTGTTCACTCATGTGATACCCTTGGTTAGTCCAATTGTTATAACAGTTCTAGTTTGAGATGCTGTTCTTCTGTTTCTCTGAATTTGTTGTATTTTATCCAAAAGTGTTCAAAAGACATTGAAATCCAGACCAACTTCTAGAGTGAAAGAGGGACATCAGACATGCATACACACCACACTCTGACTAATGTTTGTGTACTTCTTTGTGTACTGTGACATCATAACAGAAAATTAAGACAATAGCTAAATCATTATTCACAGAAAGTTCATAAGCATAAAAAATGTTTCCTCAACTTCAGAAAATACAGCAATGATGAAGCACCATCTATAGCCATCACATTAGTATAGGGCCACAGGTTGCAGACCCCTGGTATAGGAGAATCTTTGCATGCCATTCGCAATTATATTTAATTACATTAGTTTGAGTGAGTTTAAATACGGACTCAGAATATGTGTTTTTCAGACAGGACAAAACTAACCTGATATGAGAGCAGAAAGGATCATTCCTAAACTGTCTAGTAAACATTTACTGCCAGACAGAAGCAGCAAGGCACAATTATTGAAGAGCACCACTAAGCACAAAGAAGACTGCAAATGGAATAAGGAAACAGGACTGTCTGCAAAACAAATGTAGGCTTACAGAATTATCACAGAACCAATGATTTTATAGTAATAAACCAGAGATAATTGTAATAGGATGTCCAAATACAGACTAGGATACAGACAAGTGCCAATCACCATGAACAACAGATACGGACATATTTGCCTGTTCTGAATGGCTTGAGCACAATTAGGCAGAGGACAAGATAATGTGGCATTCATTGAACTCCTTTACCACCAAGGAAACTAATCTCATCCAGGGCTACCAGAATCCACCAATTGCAAAATAACCATAACCGCTTTCCAGCCACTGACAGCTGAAATTGAGGGAGTTTGTATTCAATGAAATGGTTGAAGCAACATGCGGCATTCGGCCTGAAGTTAGTACATCTGAATATCATAAATTAAAAAATATGTTCATACAAAGAAAAGCTTACAGACCATCATGTACAAATATACTTTACATCCAAAGCATACCATTTCATGATCAGGTTAAAATATGAGAGAAGTAAAATTCATTGGAGCCCATACACATATATTGTGTTTCCCTGGCCTGACATAACCAGCACTGGGTGAGGGAATGACTGTCCAGCTGAATTACTTTGTGGTTCCTCTATACTGTATATCATAAACACAGATACAAGTTTTCATGTTGGGGACATATCCTGACTGACCAGTCAAACTTTGCACGGTTCTTTAGTCAGTACACAGAAAGGACTTTTAAGCTAGAAGAATGGGATGGTTATAACCTAACATTTGCCAACATGACCATCAATGATCCTGTAGATTCAGATGTGATCAAGATAGCCAAACATAGCCAGGCGACACATCACATTAATAATAGGAAACATGGAATGTTACCACATATCACAGCTATAAAAAGCCAACCAGCCTGATTTCATCGCTTCAAGTAATGTGACCATTTATCTTTGAAGAAGGAACCCTAAAATGTATATGTTTCAAGAATGTAAAAAAGCAGGAGAAAATGTAAATAGCCAAAACAGTATTCCTCATGCGCCAGCAGCAAAAGGGCAACAAGAAATGGGCCATGTGACAAAAAGAAAAAGACTGAGCACCACTTGCCAGCACCTATTGTTTTCTGTATTCATTTTAATGTTTGTCATCCCAGCCAGACATACATTGGCAAAATACATGACCTTCTGTGCCCATAATGGACAGCAAATAGCGGTGTGCTAGGATAGTAGGGATGCTGGCTCATGCTCAAATACAGAAAAGACTCTGCTTTGTTTTCCAAATTACTTAAGGAATTCACTAGTGCTTCAAGGGTTATTAAAATCTGCCTGGACATGCCACATTGAGGCTGTAGCTTGGGACAAAGCCATAACCACTATGCAGTCATTATCAAAAGGAAGAAAGAAGTAAAAGTAGAATCTGCCCACATTGACAATGCCACATGGCTTTAGAGCAGACTTTTCACCAACACTGAAGGTTCTTGTAAACTATCTGAGCCCTATCGAAATCTAAATTCCCTGCAATCACCATCCACACACAAAGTTCAATTCAAGAAGCAGCAGTGTGACCTTTTCACTATCCACATATTTAATTATATCCATGTGAAGGTCTGTGTACATTGCCATGTCTTGGTTCTGTTCATAAGTGGGAGTTACCTAACCTGGAAGAAAAATTGGTGAAAATGGCGACAGCAGTGAGGGAGAATTTGGACATATTGTTGAAGGGGACACGAGTACAAGTCTACTTTAATTCATTATATTTTCCCAAAGCATTAGGTGTTAAAAGGTAAGTAAGTGATGACTCCCTCCTCACCTACCCAGGTTTGTGAAAAAATTAGAGATCTATAAACAGTGGGCTTTTTCATCAAGTAGGTGGGAAACAAAGGAAAACACAAAGGGAGAAGCCTGCATAACTTTCCAACCACAGACTCAAAACAAAAATGCAATACTTCACTTTTACTACAGTGAGTATACATCTTAATAAACATCTTGAATTTTTTTTTGAAAGAGAAAGCACAAAAAAGGAAGCAAAGCACAGGGATAAACAAGAGAAAGAAGAAAAGAAAAAAATATTAAAGGAAATGATTCCACTTCCAGGTGTGAAAGTCACAATGTACCCTATGTCAGCAGCATAGCCAAGCTGATACGAATAGCATTTTTACAAGCATAACAACAATGGCAGCCTCTATATCTCCCTGAGAGGTTATATTTATTGGGAATAGAAAGCACATGAGAGAGAAGATATGAAGCAATTTACAGGTTTTGTTTTTTGCTCAGCAAGGAGTATTAACATTCAGCTACATTTGTGACCTTTTTTTTTCCAACTGCACAAAGACTATATTGAAAAACACTGTATGTATCAGGGTCCATGCCACAGATAAAGGTGTCAGGATACACCAAGGTTTCTATACACAGTGCAGAATTAATTTCTCTTACTCATCTATCTTCTACTTTTCTTCTCTACTCCAATTTTAAACATCAGAGGCAAGTTAGTTTTTGTATATGAGTAAAAGGTTCAAGCCATGTTCAGGAAAAATAGATTACTTTTTAAAATCAATATTCTAAAAAGAGCTTAAACAATGTAAACAGTGAGACACAAACATGTTTCTGTACTTTAAAGCCTATTGAGTACTCAAGGTGAGCTAAAAGCTGCTCTAAAACTACACCAATTATAATAGCCACCACATATATTCCCAGCTGCAAAAAACAAATCCTTCTGGATTAGCCATTAGCGAATCCATTCCTACATAAGTGGTGACAATCAGGAAAGCATTTGGACTTGTACACACATTTGGTTACATGACAAAAGACCGATCATTTCCGCACAAGTTCAGCTTTCATAGGTGTGTGTATAGCAAGCTTTGACATAGCATTTGTACAGCTTTCAACAACCTGAATGCCTTCCTTTAATCCAGTTGCTAGTTGGTTAAAAGTAGGCATTTAAATTTTAGGAAGCGTTGAGGTTTTTGGTTTGCTGCCAACACTGATTACGAGCGGCATTAACAGTCATAAAACTAAAACTAAATATAAAATATACTTCTTGAAAGAGGAAATAGGCAACCTTTATTTATAAAGCACCAACATTCTACACAACACTGTACAATAATAAACTGCTCAATTGAAAAACTTCCAAATGCCCTGTAAAAGTTGCTGTACACTTAAGACCATCTGTACATAGACTTAGATTCAAGCCAGGTGAAGAATATAGAACATGACAGCATTTTAGATTTGTACACAAAGGAAAAAATATGACTCCAGTGTTCAGACCAGAATTTTAAACTGGGTGGTAAGAAATTGTAGGCGGGTGTCAGCGTCTGTATTGTGACCCAACTCTTCAGTAACCACCCAAAAACAGCTAGGTGGTTACTGAAAAGTCCTGGGTGGTGGACCTAGCTGAAAGGCTCCGGCAAGAACACCGACTCCATGACACATTTAATGTATGTGTCCGCACATAATGACCACTGTGAATATTATCAAAACTACCCAGCAGACTTTAAAAAGTTTATCTGAGGAATATAAAACTACTTCATAAATTGTCATGTTTTAGGCAGATAAATGATGCAGGATATGGTTTCATGTTACGCAAGGATCATATTTTGGTCCTGTTCACCAAGTTTGTGTTTTCATTGCCAGAAAATCTTCCCTATATTAAAATTATATTAAAAATTGCACCAGTGATTTTGTGCAAAGATCTGGAAAGCATGAGCAAGAATAACAGTTTGGAAACATTGGTATAAATCACTGAGTACTATATAACATACTTGGAGCACAAACTCGATGGGTACCTTTAGTCTAGGTCAGCAAGTTTGTTATGTTCATCTTTGTAGAAACAGCAAAGTAGGATGGATATATTGAACAAAGATACACCGATATAAAATAGGGCAGTGAGTATTTAGCTACAACAAACTGTCCTTAGAAGTGAATCTGTTATGTTTAAGAGTCATTAGATGAGAAGCAGTTTCCACAATTCTAAGTTTTGTACAATTATGATTCATTAGGTCAAAGAATAGGCTTTCTAATAGGTTTTGCTTATGTTTAAATTAACTACGCATTGTTCCTTTGCTCAACAGACTTATAAAAGACTTATAAGGGGAAAAAACCCACACAAAGTATATCTTTGTAACACATATACATTTGCCCATGTTTAGCACCTAAAGATTCTGGAAAAATAGCAAAAATACCTATCGATCTGCTGGAAGTTTATTTTTAAAGGGTAGGTAAAATCAGACTGGAACACAGGTTGGAAAAAAAATGTCCATCTGCTTCCTGGCAATGTAAATATGAAACATCCTTTAGGTTAAAACCAGATGAAAGCGATCAACAATCTACTGTCTTTCAACCTTTTTTCGGGTTCTGGAGAACCCCTGCAAAAATAAATTAATTGCAAACAATTCCTACATTGACACCTTCACATTGATGGTCAATATACTGTGGTGGTCCACATGCAATCCTACTACACAGATACAAATATTATTGCAGTCATGCTTTGGGCCCTGGCATCAGACCCCTAACTACACAGGAACAATCAAATGAGAGGTCATCCAGCCATGATTTAAGGAACCCCTGGCAAAAGTTTGAAGAAAGCCAGGTTTATAATGGCTAATCTACTGTGGAGACCAAATGTATGCATTCTTCCCATGGAATATACAAATATATGGCAAAGTACTGGAGTTATTAAAAATTACATAAGGGAAACAAAAGTACAGGCATGCACTCCTAACATGACAAAAAGTGAGCATGTCTAAAGCTGCGTACACACCTGCAATTTTTCTCGTTGGAAAGGATCTTTCACGATCCTTTCCAACGAGAAAAGACTGCACGATGCATGAACGATGTTGTACATACAGCACCGTTCATGCTCTATGGAGAGGGGAGGGGGAGAGCGACGGAGCGGCACCCTGCTGCGCGCTCTCCCCTTCCCTTTCATTAGGATCGGTCGTCGTCCATCGTCCATGGATCCGCCAGGACGGTCGTCGGACGATGGACGACGACCGACTGTACACACGGCAGATTTTCGCCCGATAATTGGCCGATACCGATTATCGGGCGAGAAAAATTTGCCGTGTGTACGCAGCTTAAGATTCAGTGACATATGTGCATGGATGGAAAGCCTGTGCAGAATTTTCCCTCTATGAACAGGATGACAGATTTCTGATTCAATTTAAAATGTATATTATAAATGTAAGCATGGGTGGGTCTGCAACCTTCTTTTTCTACAGTGATATTTTTAAATCTGCAAGGTTCAATAATTTGGCCAACACTGTAGCGGCATTTGTATTTACTTGGTTGTGGGTTTGAAACTCATTGCATTCTATTTACCAGCACATTTGTAAATTATTTTTCAACACTCAAACAAGTATCAAGATTTCATTGTCAAGTGCATTTAACTTTCAATGGATTTTCTTAAAGTAATGACTCCTTGTACAAACTTCAGTTACATATGTGGACAAAGCATAAGGTAATTATTAATCTTGCCGAGATGAAGAACATGCCTGTGTACATGATGTCAGACAACTATCCATGTTATGCCGACAATTTTTTTTTTTTTTAAATAGTGATACAGTATTTTTCTCTGTGTTTACATGTTTCTATTGCCCCTGCAGCAGTGATCATTATTTAATGACAAAAGGTTAGGGGTGAAATCACTCTAGGAAACCCTAAACAGCTCCAAGCAATGTAATCACTCAAAAGAGACACAATGACATCTGTTAATGGGGTAAGCAATTTTACAGAAAACTGCAAAATAAATGTGCAGTCCCAATACTACATCCTAGTTCTGATAACATTTCCTTCTATTGGTTTCCTATATAAAGATAGATAAATAAATGGACATGTACATACAATGTTTCATAACATTTTCTAAATGCTTAGATACAGAAAACTATTAAATTCTATTTAGAAGAAAAGGACAAAGCCATGAGCATTATAAAGCTAAGGCTAGGTACACACGTGCAATAATTGTTGTTAGAAAACAAACGACTAATGACAGATCAACGATTATGCACAATTATTTTGAACGATCGTATTGTGCACAATTCTGTACATGTTGTAATAATACGATCGTTCAAATAAAATCCACCAATAGTGTACACGCACTAGATACGATTGTTTGAACGATGCAGGAAGTGAACCACCGTACACAAAAGAGTGCAAACAATCGTCGCCCAATCAGGATCCGCTGGGATGGTCACTCATTTCCAGTGACAGTCCTTGTTCAGCGGCGTTGGTATGCAATTTTTTTGTTAACGATTATCGGACGATCGGTCGTTAGCTGCTCGTTTCCAGCGTTAAATATTAAACCTGTGTACGCAGCCTAACATATTTACCCTCACTTCACTAATCTTTTGTTTAGTAGTCATGGCAGTTTAATGTATTGCTTTTTTTGCCTGTTTGTTGGCCTACCAATAATTAGGTTCACTTTTAAAGACCAGCAAAAGCACAATGGACCTTGTGTACAAATCTGATAATAAATTATTATTGATATTGAGACCTATATAGAAGATAAATATTTGTGAAAGGTCACAAATACCACAATCCACAATACCAATCTAGCATTAGCTCATGATGACTGGTTCTTTTTCAGTGCTTCAAAAATGTGTCTGGCCAAAACTTTAGGAAGTGAGAGAAAAGTGGTTAAAACCTTTGGCAACTTTTTTTTTGCTTTCTGTGTACCACTAGGCAAATTTGCATTCACTTCCTGTCCCAGAAACAAACTAGGAAGTGTATAATATAATATAAATCTATACATTTGGAGTCCTTTTCTCTAAATGAAAACAGTCACCTGTTCATATAGGGGAGGAAATCATCACAATGGGGGTGTAATACAGCAATAAAAACCTGACAGGGGATCTAATCCTAACTTTACTCAAATCTAAAGAAAAAAATTGTGTCTAGAGATACATGTAAACCTGCAACAAGAGATAAAAAAAAAAAACAAATTATTGCTGAAATGTGTTGAAGCTACACAACTTTACTTCATTACGATTTTAATAAATCTGTTTAAAAGTATACTGGATGCTGTTTTATAGGCAACAGTTCTAATTGCTTCACTAGTGTTTTATGTATCAAATGGAACATTCTTACTCTACCTATGTTTACTTTCAACATCTTCTTAGATTTGGGGGGTCACATTCGATTTTATTTTCAGTAACTGTGAATCTGTGGGTGAAGGTTAAAATGACTCATATGGGTATCTGTCTCAAATTCTGTCCTAGAGCCAAAGCATTTTTCTAGGAACTTTCATGCAAGCAGAGAAAGCTGCAAGTTGGTAACATTTAGATGCATGGTATAGATACTGAAATCCTACAGTTGGGATAAAAGAAATAGTTATCTTACTGTCCAAAGAACATTTTAGCTCTTAGCAACTCCAATTATATTAGTGTTCACATTGTTCACACCTAGTTATGTGCAGATAAAAGAAGTACCACGGTTTATCATATTTTTAGTAAATCTATCTATTTTCTCTGTAGCTGCATGTTTCAGTGTGTAAAAGAGCAGTGTGCAAGGTAGAAAGCATTCACAATGCAAGCTTTGAGCGGCTTGTTGAAGGATTTAAAGCAAGTGAGGAGAGACATCTTTCATATTACCAAATTTGCTTGAAGGATTTGGAAGTCTTTAAATATTCTGCAAAAGTACTATTGCAGCTCACAGAATGTAACAAGCAGTTTTTTGAAGAAAAAAAAAAAGCAAATCAGAGGTAAAGTCTTCATTAAATTTTTCAACAAAGCTGCTTGCTGTACATACATTTCTAATACAAACTAGACCCCATATGTACAAGACTTAATTACACAGTGACCACAGGAGGAACATTCTCCCCTGTGGGTCAATGAAAACATTAATATTATTGGGCAATAAAAACATTGTGATAAAGTCTAACTTTTTGCTCACATCTAATATGTAAAAATGTAGAGCAGCGCATTAAAGCTATTTACCTGAACAATGATTTACCACCCTTCAGTGTAGTGTGTAATATAAACCATATTGTCTGCACACAAACACAGCAAATAATTCAGAAACATATTTGCTTCAACAAGGCATTAAAATAAAAAAAAACTAAATCTCTATTTTGTAAAATCATCATAATGCGCATCTTAATCTGGAAATGGAAAGATAATCGTGGTATTAGGAGTAATGAGTTTAAATCTCAATGTTGTTACAACAATCAGATTATCATGGCTTTACCTGATACTCATTTGGCCAAAAGGTGCTAACTGCCAGCTCAGCCCTCAGCCAGTCTTTGCCGGTGGCCCCTGTGACATTCCAGATAGGGTTGGCAAGGGGTCCTTTATTCACCCGCACAAAAATGTTCAAGGTCCCTGGGCTGTCTCTTTTTTGAGTGAAGAGAAGATAGTTGAAGTCAATGCAGTGAGTGTCATTCTCCTTCATGTTTGGAAGCTGTAAGCGGGCCTTCTCTCCAGGATCATGTTTGGATGAGTCCACAATCATGTAGGAACCTTTAAAGAAAGTTAAAGAAATCTTTGAAACACAGTATAAACAGTTTGCAATGTCAACAGCAGTAATCTCCTTTACACCAGGGAAATGTTATCTTTTTGAGGACATACAGATGCTATAGAAAAGGATGTTGAGTAAGCATTGCAAAGAAAGGACAAAAGCATCTTCCCTAAGATTTTATAGGTACATGGAGAACAAAGATCTGATAATAGTGCCAGAATCTGACAGCGCAAGATGCTAACCCCACTGGAACAGAATGCCCTTCATTAAATTCACACTGCAAGGACTAGAGAAGTTTTACAACAAATTAAACGGAGAAAACATGGGATATGGACTTATTTGAACTTGCTTCTTAAAATGGAACTTCATCATTAAAAAAATGTACACACATATACAATATATATATATATATATACACATATACATATACACACATACATACATATATATATATATACACACACACACACTTTCAGCTTTAATTCAGTAGGCTGAACAAAAAGATTGCATCAAAATGTGGGGAACTAAAGCCTCTTTTTTTTTTTTTTTTTAACACAATCACTTTATTGCAAGGGCTCAAAAGTAATTGGACAAAATTAAAAGCTGAAAATAAAATGTTCATTTCTAATACTTGGTTGAAATCCCTTTGCTGGCAATGACAGCCTGTAGTCTTGAACTCATGGACATCACCAGATGCTGGGTTTCCTCCTTTTTAATGCTCTGCCAGGCCTTTACTGCAGCGGCTTTCAGTTGCTGTTTGTGGGCCTTTGTGTCCGAAGTTTAGTCTTCAACAAGTGAAATGCATGCTCAATTGGGTTCAGATCAGGTGACTGACTTGGCCATTCAAGAATATTCCACTTCTTTGCTTTAATAAACTCCTGGGTTGCTTTGGCTGTATGTTTTGAGTCATTGTCCATCTGTAATATTAAACCTCCCAATCAATGTGACTGTATTTAGCTGGATTTGAGCAGACAGTATGTCTCTGAACACCTCAGAATTCATTCGGCTGCTTCTGTCCTGTGTCACATCAAGGATAAACACTAGTGTCCCAGTGCCACTGGCAGCCATGCACGCCCAAGCCATCACACTGCCTCCGCCATGTTTTACAGATCATGTACTATGCTTTGGATCTTGAGCCGTTTCACACCTTCACACCTTTCATGCAGTCTTCTCTTTATGGTAGACTTGGATATCGATACGCCTACTTCCTGGAGAGTGTTGTTCACTTGGTTGGCTGTTGCGAAGGGGAAATGATTCTGCCATGGAAATGGAAATGATTCTGCGATCATCCACCACTGTTGTCTTCGGTGGACGTCCAGGTCTTTTGGGGTTGCTGAGTTCACCAGTGCTTTGTTTCTTTCTCATGATGTACCAAACTGTAGATTTTGCCACTCCTAATATTGTAGCAATTGGAGCAATTGCAATGGAGAGCTCATTTGACCGCATGCTGTCTGTTCACAGCAAAATCTTTCACATACAAGCACCCCACCCAAATCAACTCCAGGTCTTTTATCTGCTTAATTGATAATGACATAATGAAGGAATTGCCCACACCAGCCCATGAAATAGTCTTTGAGAGTCAATTGTTCAATTACTCTTGATCCCCTAAAATGAAGTGATTGTGTAAAAAAAAAAAAAAAAAAAAAAAAAGGCTTTAGTTCCTCACATTTTTATGCAAACTTTTTGTTCAAATTAAATGTGGTAATGTACAGAACCAAAATTAGAAAAAAAAAGTTGTCTGTCCAAATATCTATGGACCTAACTGTATAAATAAACACACATAGTAAAGTGATTTTTAAATTATTTTCAGCCTGTACCACTATTATCTCCTCCCCCCACATTCACTAGATAAGCAGTACTGGGAAACTGAACTTTCACCCCCCTTCAAAACACAATTAACCTGTACTTGCCCATCTAGAAATAAACATTCCTCAGCAGAATGCCCGGTGCAGAGAATAGTTTTATAAGTTTTCTCCTTTGAGAACCACCAGCCAATACAGTCGTCAGATCAGATCACATGTTGGAAACAAACTTCCTTGATAGTTTCCAGTGACAGATGAATGAACAAGCGCTGTACACACAGCACCGTTTTGTCGGTGGAAGGACATGAGTGGCAGCCCACTGTGCTCGCCTCATAGGAAACCACAACAATTGTCCATCAATCAACCAAGACCCCAGGGGGCTGCCATTTTTGGCCAAGATGGGAAACCATTTGTCTTAGGTGATGATCATCTAACAAGTGTACACAACTTTAACCAGTATTAAGATCCCTCAGCTCACTATAACTGACAGCTGGCATCTCCAAGGATCAGGAAACAATTAGAATGGTTCCCGGTGATGTCATTGCAAACCTGCAGAGTAAAGCTGCGTACACACTGCCAATTTTTGTCGTTGGAAAGGATCTTTCACGATGCTTTCCAACGACAAGGGAGTGCACGATGCATGAACGGTGCTGTACATACAGCACCGTTCATGCTCTATGGAGAGGGGAGGGGGAGAGCGACGGAGCGGCACCCTGCTGCGCGCTCTCCCCTTCCCTTTCATTACGATCGGCTGTCGTCCGGACGATGGACGACACTGACTGTACACACGGCAGATTTTTGCCCGATAATTGGCCGATGCCGATTATCGGGCGATAAAAATCTGACGTGTGTACGTAGCTTAACACTATTACATTCAGACTGCAGTGTTTATTCTGTAATACAACTTTAAAATAAAATAGCAGGGTTTCTGGTATAACATTGTGTTAAAACATTACCTAATTCAATTTAAAACACATACATTTTTCTGAAGCTAGAAGGAAATCTGTATATAATAACTGTAATAACAGTATTTAAAAAAAAAAAAAGTGACAATTTGCACACAAAACATTAATACTGTAGTTTTCTTTTTAGAAGAGTGGTGCATATTGTTTGTAGCATACCATGGTTATCAAATGACCTTGCCATCCCCTTTTAACAATCAGCCATTAGCACAGGTTAGATTACACAGCGGATTCCTTTCTGCAGGCTAGTTTCTGGCTTGATGAAGTTCAGACATTCTTTGGCACTTCATGCATTTTTCTCTAATTCAGGGGTAACCTTTGACTGAACATTTGATTCGGCCTTCATGTGCAATTATTGGTAAGAATAATGTTCTAACAATATTTAACTAGAAGTGTAATTATTCTGTGCAAAAACAGTTTATGAAAAATACTTCTGCTTTTCTAATTTGACTTTTTGTGAGAGAAAAGTGAAAGAGCAAAGCACAGAACAGAAAGTTTTATTTCCACTCTGTAGTCCCAGGATACAGATCTCTCAAAGCTTATTTCTCCTAGACAAAAGTGTTTGTTGCCCTGGTGAATCCTTTAGATGGAGCCATTGCCAGATAACCTGTGTCTGTAGTTGAAACAGGGAAGAAAAATGTCTTTGTCAAAGCTTTGAATGCAATTGTTGTCATTCTCTCTTGAATAGGTGTTCTAGGACAGGTTAATAGTACTGGGAAGCAAACAAACAAGACAAAAAAAAATGGTCAATAGAAACATTATCATGTGTAACCCAAGATATTTACGACCCTTAGGTTGCCACAACTATATTACTTCACATGGGAAACTAGAAAGTTTGAAAGATTCTAATAATAGCTGGTGTATGTTGATAATCTGAGCTGCAATTAGAAAACACTTTTTTTTTTTTTTTTTTAAAGCACTTTTCGTCCGAGTTTAAATTTTGCCCACCTCAATTGCAAAAGGGCAAGCTTGATCACAGAAGGGTAAATCGCATGTCACTTCAGCTGCCTGATTTCCTTGTTTGTTAATTCAGTTCCACTGCCAGCCTATATGCAATGCATGGCATTAGCACACATGTATTATGTGAAGATCCTAATACTTCTCCCCACATACCTGGCCATGATCACATGGCCCTTGGATTCCAACCAGAGAACATATTGTATATGATGATCAGTAAAAGTGAAAGGATGAAATATACGGTACATACAAACTTTAAACACACTTTTTAATTTGAGCACTTTCACAATATAATGAGAAACATAAAAAAAATTATTTTTGAGGTAAGCTCATTTTGTTTCTCTCTTGTTTTTCATCCTCATCCTTTCTGATTTATAGACTTTTGAACAATGACAGTGTAGCATACTCATTGCATTACTAATTAGAAGCGAGCACAGTCAACATATGTAATGAATACACATGGCTGCTTCTGTGTATGTAAATACAAAAGCATAGCATTTAAATATTTACACCTATTATAACATAATTGATGCTAACATAACTACTGTTTGATGCATGCTGGAGGAGCTCTTTATAAAAACTAGTCTACCAAAATACACATGGAGGCACATTGCAAATGTGGGTTTAAACAAAGGTTGGTGCACACACTTGCAAAGCACTTTAACATACCAAAAGTTATATGGTTTATTCTTTCCACAAAGGCAAGCTAACACAGAGGCTAGACATCACAATGCCACCTCCTCTGTACATGATATTAATAAATACCTGAGCACTGCATGGTGGGAAGTAAGGTGGTTGTGCCCATGGATGCTGCCCCCACCACACGTTTCATTCACTGATAAATAGCTTAACATATGTGTTACCTTAACCAAAAGGGATAATAGTAGGTAAATTCATTGATACATCTCATAGGAAAAGTGTTTTATATCAACATTATCACCAGGAAGATGACTGCATGTAGAAATTTGCTTTGCATAACTGAAATGAAATGAATATTTGAGATTT
The DNA here is from genome assembly GCF_032062135.1 of Pyxicephalus adspersus. Taxonomy (NCBI): domain Eukaryota; kingdom Metazoa; phylum Chordata; class Amphibia; order Anura; family Pyxicephalidae; genus Pyxicephalus; species Pyxicephalus adspersus. The sequence goes on from NC_092861.1 coordinate 86,678,516, forward strand.
CTAAAAGACAGTTCTAAGTACTGGAAAACTGATCTCCTTTTGCACTGCATCACCCAATCTCAAATCTGTATAATAAAAGCTGCAACTAAAAATAGAAGGGGGGAGCTTAAAAAAATTTAACTATTTCTACAATTTTTTTTAATGTCATGTTTACCTTGGTTGGAACATGGCATTTATTACTACATCAGCAAGCCAATGGGAGAAAAAAAAAATCATCAACTATTATAAATTCTCCACATCTTTCTAAAAATATTTACAAATCTATCTGCATTCCCCTATCTATATACACTATGTACACTGGGTCTATTCTTAGAAATCACATACCAGCAGGCTTGTCCAAAAGAAAAAACACCAAAACCCATTAAATGGCAGCTTGTCATACAAAGACAGTGTCTGGTCTTTGTTATGCGACACATTTGCAAGTCGTACCAAATAATACCAAGCACCAAAAGTATGTTGAAATACTAGGCAAACAAAAAAGCTGAAATCTCAGGTCTTAACAAAGCACTCCGATGCTTGGTCAAGAACAAGAAATATAAAATGAGAGATTACAATACATTTGCAGTAAGCACATATTAAGTAGCCATCACATTTTATACATTCGACTTTCACATCTTTTCACTCGCTTTTCTTATTTTGTTAAATAATAAGGGTTGTTGACATGGAACAGAAATAAGTTGTCTTGAAGGAGGAGGCAGGATCAACAGACAAATTGTAATCATGGTATATGATATATAGCCACGGGCATTAAAAAAAAGACAACACACTAGGGGAACTTTTATTGGGGTCATTTTTATCTTTGCATAAAATACACTTTATTATGGTTTAACCAGGTCATGTGACATGTTGTCCACTACGATTTCATATATGTAGTTCTAAACTTTTGGAAACCCTGTGCTCTTGATTAGTTGTCCTTTTGTGATAATAGCCAAATCAGGTTACATACATTGTAGAATTGCTTTTGAAGAGGGACACATATCCATCCTTTTACATAGGACCCTGGGCTGAGATAATTATGACACAGACCACCAGTTTATAATACTAGATGATTGGCCTGACAGCCAATCTAATGCTTTATAATCTTGGAGAAAAGGACCCAAACTAAAAACACTGTAAATCAGTTTTGGCTTCATCTACGAGTTACTTGTGCAAATGGATTTATAATATTGTTATTGAAATCCCTGACATACACACAGCTTCAACTTTACCTCAATCGGGTCATAAACACAGGGTGTTTTAAGTCACATTTACCTTGCATTCAAGGTTTAATAATGTTACATTTCAGCTAATAAAATTGCAATTGTGCAAAAAATAAATACGGTAACTATTACTTTTTCTTTAAATGATAAATGACAACAGTTCTGCACAAGAAGCTGCTCCTTAAACAGAAGCATGATAATTATTAACAATTTAATCAAATGTATTTAGAATAAAATGTGTAACTGTAGAATGAAATTGTACATGATCTTATTGCCTAATTATGTTCTAAAATGCCTAGAAGCTTTCATAATTGTGAATTTGTTGCTTCTCTCTACTTCTACATGAGCTTTACATTGATCCCAGCAATATAAATCAGTCAGCTCAGATAAACTACTATCCAAACATACCTTGTTCTGACAGCTCAGAGCTCAGACATAAACCCAAGATATTATATCAGCAACATGCTCCCTTCCCCTGGACAAAACGGCCTTAAGCAAGAATGACTGGAGGCAAACTTCAATATAATATGCAATGCAAGCACAGTCCATGCAACATCTGCTCACTAAATGGAACGGTGTCAAACAGCACACTGAGGATTAAATTGTTTAAAGGTTTGAAGCATTTTTTTTTTTAACCATGGGCATCTTCAATCCTTAGGCCTGATATACAGATACAAAGACTTTTCTACAAGTGGAATTGCATTGCACACTTGCACATGTGTGTTTTCTTCTTCTTTTTTTTTTTAATTTAAACTAACAAAGAGAAAAAATACAAATCCATTTATGTGGGCCAAAGATTTCTTACAAGCACTCGACTCAATCAGTTATTCAATTTCTAATACTCTAATATTCAAAATGCAAGGGAAAATGCAACTAAAAAGCAGATTTTGACACACCCAGCCAAAAAGTATTCTCTAGAACAAGTGAAAAAAATAAGTGACAGGTTCTGCTTTAGTTACTACAAAGCATGACTCAGTGTAGGATTAAGGTTTACAGTGAAACCTTTTATTTACCAATGATGATTTACAATTATATTAAAATTATAACCATGATCAGAGAAACATTCAAACAACATTCAAGAATCACATGAAAGGTAGGATTTTCCATAATTTTGGAATTAAACTTGGCACACCCTTCTAAATCATGGGAATTGTCGGGCTCTTTCAAATCAATCATTGGCTTAATTATATGAGTAAATGTGGCCATAGACATTAGGAGGCAGACAAACATGCAAATACAATCCATCCAATAAGTATTCCAAAACTCCCTGAATAAAGGTAACACTCAAAGAGAAAAAAAATATTAAAGCTAAATAATCCCAATTCATCCTGGGGCAAATAGTAACTGAGCACTGGAAGCCTACACGAATATCCAAAGTAGAGGTAGAGCTGCAAAGTAGCACACAGATATTACCAGTTTTAAAAGGACCACAAATTGCCAGACTATAGTAGCAATTATATGTCTGGCCACTAAACTATTGCTTTTACTGACTTAATTAATCTGTTATCTAAACTAGATTAAAAACAGAAATAAAAACTGTGTTTCAAGTCTACAAATATACTCCTTCTACAGCTACCCTAGTATACAACAGTAGAACCTCTCCCGAAGTGTTGCAGACATTACTTGGTAGTATTTTCATGGTAGCAATGACAACTGGCTGTAGTGAATCTGTACTTGCATGCCTGAAGTAGTAACTGCGGAAAGGACCAGTACATAAACCATTCTGAAACCAGTTTGCATCATTCTAAAGCTGCGTACACACTTCCAATTTTTATCGTTCAAAATGAACGACGAACGAACGACGAACGATCGATTGGGCAAAAATCGTTCGTAAAAAAAGTAACCAACGACGCCGACGAACGAGGAAAGTCGTTGGAAATGAACGACCGGACCGGCGGATCGGATTGGATGACGATCGTTGACCATCGTTCGTGTGTACGATCGTTCATTGATCGTCCATGGTCTGAGCATGCGTGATGAACGAACGTTCCTGTGGTGCACGTAACTTCCTGTACCATTCAAACGATCGCATCTATTGTGTGTACAATATCTACGAACGATCGTGTCGTTATCTGTATGTACAGGATCGGTGCTATACGATCATTCGCAGATATTGTGCAGGATCGTTCGTTTACCAACGATAATAATTGGAAGTGTGTACGTAGCTTAAGCCTCTTTACAATGGGATTTCGAGGTTCTAGAAAGATCTACATCATCAATCAGATCTGTTTGTATTATAACAGGAGAAGTGGTGTTTTAAATACATTTTTTAAAAGGGGGTCTAAAAAATAATTTTCATATCCATTAATGTTCTTGGATTATCCGTTTTGTTTTAAACTGGTAAGATCTGCAAGTCACTTCTGACTTTTAGGTTCTTTACCGATATTTGGGTATTAGCAAATGGCATGTGCTTGCTGGAGGATAGAAAAAGGTCCTATTTGGGAAAAACGCCATTGTCATTTATCTCTTCTGCAATCTTTGCAATGTGCCACAAATAAAAAGGTGTCATGAAATTATATGTAATCATATAATGTCACAAATATGGACAATCATTGAGCATTAGGTTGAAACAAGACAGCAGTATACAAGAAATTACCTTCTCTATATTCAACCTGAGATGACCATGTTATGGTAAAAGTCTACAGAAACCCAAAAACAAAATGTTTACATTGCAGTATAATAAATCATAAATGTAGATGTAGACATTTTTTTAGGTGTTTTCTCACACTAGTGCCAAAGAAAACAGTAGTGACCAGAGTTTTACAAGCTGCCATTTCTGAACTGCTTTTGGCTGGTAGTGATGGCTTAGCTCAAAAAGTCTTAAGTTTTTAAGTTACTTTATACTTTTTCATTATTTAGATAAAACCTTTATTACAGAGTGCATTCATGAACATGACATAGCTAACATGACCGACAAAGGCCTCTCTTTTGGCCAATAGGGCTACCTACAACAACAGCAACCAATAGAGGACGATAGCCAAGTCAGACATTTACAGCAAAATGTAAGACTTAAAATGTGTGGATCTATAGATGTTTTGACATGCTGTTATTCCTGAAGGTAACCATGGTTTATGCATTTCGAGATTGGAAGTACATTTTGTTGGAGGGTTTACGTTAAATGTCATAACAATTTACATCTCCTCTGTCACCCTGCATTTTGTAGCCATGAATTTAAACCATTGCTGACACGATCCAGCTCACAAGAACTTCATTATTGGATCATGCATGGACCTTCACACACAACAACGGTAAACAAATTAAACACCTACCTAGTCACTTGAAGAACACTGTGATAAGTGATGCCCCAATTGGGTCACATTTCCTGTACAATTTGCAGTTTAAAATTGTATAACAAAGTGAAAACATTGTATTATAGGTTAAAAATTTAGAATCCCTTTGCACACACCCACATGTGGTTAACCACAAGACCATTGTGTTGTAAAGGGTCTTGTTAAGAATAGGAAAGATTAACATGGCAAAACAATTTCCTAATTATGACTTAATTACTAAAATGCAAAAGGTGGGCTATATAGAAAAGCAGAAACCTAATTATTTTTATATTGACATTTATGAAATGAAAGCATATCCGTCAATTAGATACAGGAAGTAGAACACATTCTTTAAAAGTACTTCTCATAAAAAGATAGTGTTAGCAGAATTATTAATTTTGGCAGTAAAATATTTTATTTACGGGGAACAGGAAGCTTCCTTGGTGCTTAGTCTTACAGTTGCCCTTGAAATACTATTAAATATGTAGATGATCAATTGTTGAGAGCTACCCATTCCAAAATGTCTAAAGTGCAATAATTCAGCCAAAGTCTTGCTGCTAAAAGATTACTCCTTATCAACCAAATGCATATTCTCTCTGGAAATAACAAGTGGTTAATCAGTCTACACATATTACTGCCTCTCTGACAACCTTACCACAGAATGTCATTAGCACACCTTATGTTTCTTGTTTTTTAATCTCTAGCTAACATTTAATTCTGTTTTTATAGTGCTGCATAAAATGCAATTAAGGCTCCACTTACTGAAGAGTAAAAGTTAAAATTATGTATATTTTTATAAACATCGCTGGAGGAAAGACCCTTCAAACCACTAAACTAGGGACATCTCATCCCATAAAGCAATGGGCAAATGCTCCTTCACACGAGGGGCTTAGGAGTTAGAATATGTGCATTTTATATATATTTTATTATTGGATTTTTCTGAAATTAATGCAAGACAAAGACGCAGCATAAAAACTTTGTTGATTTTTTGCAAATTCATTTACAGGTAATATGTTGGTAATAACTGGCCATAATTAAAACATCTAATTTTCAAGAGCTGCACAAAATACATGTAAATACATCTGGCGTAAACCTTGATAAAGCCGCTCTTGTCCAACCTAAAAGATAGATGATACTAGGGGTAACCACAAATGTCCTATCTAAGTCAACCAGTTTTTCTGAACATCTGATAATTCCTTGTTCATCAAAAGACCTCTGAATGTTGGAGCCCATACTCTTGATAGCTGTAAAGCAGCCACATTTGCTGAGAACTAATCCGAGCACAAGACGAGCGTCAGGAATTCAGGAATAAATGAGGGTTCGTACATGGGAACATACAAGGCATTTTTGAACTCTTCATTCCATTATCATAAGGCCTTTGTTACAGGAATTAAAAAAAAAAACTGTTAAAAAGTTTTACTTATAATCATGCAAACATGGTAAATCTGCAAAGTCACACAGTTACTGACAAAACGAATTACCATGTCTTGGTGGAAGCTGTATCTTCAAATTCTATAAATGAAAAAAAAAAAAAAATAGAAGCACAACTAAAAGTATTTTATGTAATCTCAAATGGATGGAGAGGAGTAGGAACTACAGTGACAGGATGTGCCACAGTTTGGACTACAATAAGTCATCCTGGCTTCTTGGGATTCTAAGAGTAACTTGACAGATAAGTGGTAAATTACGTGAACTGGAAAGTTACTTTGGCGGTTCGGGGGGCTATTTTTTTTTCCCTTTTTAGTTCTAATCTTTGTATGCCAATTTAGAAACGTATAGGACATTAGATAATCCAATGTATTTATGTTGTTGCCAAGTGTACTCTTGTGTAGTCATATGTCTTTGTCAGAGAAAAAAATTGCCCACACCACAACTTAAATGGACTTCTCAAAGGCCCCTCTTATTTAGCCACATCTTTAGTTTACATGGGCACCTTGTTTTATTGACATACTTTATAATGGAACAAAGGTAGAGTTCTTGAGGTGCTTAATATTTATCTAAAAAGCAAGTTAAATATAAAATATTCTTCCGGATTCCTGCAGAAGCAGTGCCATCAGCTAAACCCCACCTTAGAAAACACCATCAAAAGGGCTGTATGTAGTAATGGATGATGACGTTGCTTCTACCATTAGGAGTACACATTTTGAATTGTGAGGTCTCGTTTTTCACATGCAAAACACATTGAATACGGACACTGAAAGGTGTATGGAATCTGTACTATGAAAAGTGTACTTTTCTTTTTAATGTAATAAAATATGTTTTTATTATATTATATAAAATGATATGTGGTTAAATGTAAGGTGCCTTTAAAAGCTGTGGTGTGGGTAATATTGGATAACTGCATATGGCACCAGGATCTACACCTGTCCCTTGTTTATTGAATGGGATGTAGAGAAAAATGTGTTTAATAAAAATGAGTAGGGAGCATATTGGGGAATTACAGTACAGTTTCTGATGCATTTTAAGAGCTTTAGCATGTGTTCAGGCAGTGAAATGGCATTCCTAAGTTGAAATTCTGCCACATATGATGTCTCAAACAAAAATGTCCGAACTTTGGTTTACAGAACTCACCAAAACAGATAAAAGGAAGGTCCAGACATCTAGGTAGTAAAGATGTATACTTGTTTCCTCCCAGGAGAGGTCTATTATAAGAATAGATCTGGTAAACTGTAAAGCATATTGCATTTCTAAATTATCTTCTAAAAAGTGCTAGTGGCCAGACTCTTGCAGTGACCAGCTGTCTCCAATACCAACTGAGTTAATTGGCCTGTAACAAACATGCAGGTCAGCAAAGATTGTGTTCCAATTCTGTAACAAAGTTTTGAAGAAAGAAGTTATGTAGCTCTGGGCAATGCTAGCCTCTACATTTCTCCACATCAGGGGCTCATTATTTTCACCCAGTATTTATTGAAACACACCAATATTATCAATAGAAGAAATTGGAGACGTTAAATGTTACTCCAAATTATAAATACAATAAAACAATGTATCCAATGTATCCTGGAAGGCTAATAGAGAACATTTTTACGTTTTGGGCACCAAAGGTTTACTACACTGTGAACAGCCATTGTACTTACGGTAGCATTGTCATACCTAGGTTTTTGAAACATTAGTGCTTTCATGTAGAACCTTAAAATGGTCTTTTTCTGACATGATATTTGCTGTCTAAAGTAATTTTGATCAAGAGAGATGCCTGTGTATTTTAAAACTGGCTATAGATAAGAGTTGGTGATGCTTGTGTATGTATATGCAAAGCAAGTTATCTTTGAGAGATCAAAATAATTTCCTTGTTCTGATTTGTTTTGATTTCTGTGATTTCATTTATTTAGATTGTTGCATAATTAAACTGAAATGTGATTAGGTTTCGAAATCATGAACAGCTCCCTCTACCACAGACAGGTCCAAATACCAAGGTATATGGTGAGAAATAAATGCATGGAAATGTACAGCCTGTCAGGCTTCTATTCCCCAGCTCTGGGTCACCTTTTCTTTACTAAAAGGGCATCAGCCAGAAACTGCCGCAAAAGTACAGAAGCATTGAGGGATATCATCTCTAGCACCTTGCTTACTCCTGCTCTTTTCTGCTGTTCTTCTGGACCTGTGTAGCTGAACATTTTGTACTTTTCAGATTTTAATTTCCTTACCTATGTGTCAGCTCAATAGCATCATTACTATGGTCTATCCAAATCCCTTTTCAATTTTTTTTTTTTGCTGGTTTCACTAGATTATTTTTCAGTGCCCTTTTCCTTCCCTAGTTCAGCCCACCAGCAATAAACTAACTTTGTTATACTGCAAATATTAGAAATGTTTCTCAGAGGCATTTATTAAAGATTAGAAGCTGTACAAAAACACAGCGAGAATTTCATTGGCTCAACTCAGCAGATTTTCCTAAAGGCTTGACACTCCTCATTTTACACTGTCATAAGAAATAATTTTCTACCAATTCCTTTCCTGCTCTTTTACAAATATCAGACACAAACACTAAAGGGGACTTATGTCAGAATTCTAAAACATTTTGACAACTTTTTTTTTTTTCCAGAAAAAGTTTTGTTTCCTTTAGTTCTTGATCAAGTGCCCTATGTTATTGCATCAGTCACATGGTCTCTACCACAGAGGATTAAAATGATAAATGCACCAATCAGGGAACACACATGCCACTGAAAGCAGTTTAAAATACTTTATAACAAGTTCTATAAAACACAGTTTCTTACCACTTTTAGTTTAATGAGGGGGGTTTAACATACCGAGCAAATCACCTCCAGAGAGCAATTTTAAAAAATCTATCCATTATGGCAGAATTTCTCAACCAGGTTCCCTCCAGAGGTTGCTAGAGGTTTCATGAACAGTGTGTTATTCTCAGGTCAGATTGTCACCAGAAGTGACACCAATTATCTGTTTGGTTATCTCTAAGGGTGGCATTCTTCTCACTGACCAGCAATGTAGAAGAATTCTTCCTACGGACCACCACACTAATGTACTGTGAGCTGTGGATATGGCAATTATACTAGGGATTCCCTGAAAGTTATTTCAAGGGGTTCCCCTATCCTAAAAATGTTGAAAAATTGCATTGTGGGGTATATATTGTAGTATGTTCAGGAATAGTTTAAGGTTAGAGTACAGAAAGTTATTTTTTTTTTTAAAGAATGCAAATTATAAATCTGAGGGCTCATTTATACTATGTGCATTTTGGAGTAGATGAATTTGCGGGTCCCACGATGACAGAAAATTTCCATGGCAGACTAACCAGTGCTCAACCCAGAATTTTTTTAAAGCCAGGTGGGAAGAAATTGTAGGTGGGTGGCAGCCCCTGTATTGTGACCAAACTCTTTAGTAACCACCCAAAAACAGCTGGGTGGGTGCTGAAAAGTGCCGGGTGGTACGCCCAGCTAAAAGGGCCTGGGGAGAACCCTGTTAACGTTTCCAATTTGGGTTTCCCATACAAAACATACCAGTGCATATAAAAGCTTTTAATTTTTTTTTTTTAAATTGGACCCTTTTACCCACAATCACCTGGGATGCAATTTGCTACAAAATAAACAGCACAAACAGAAATGCACTACCATATATTAAAACAAAAGAAAAAAAAAAAGACAACCCCATGCATTAAGAAAACTCATGAAAACAAGTTGCCCCTTTCCCTGTGCAATTGTGATTTGTGTTTGAACCCAGCCTGAGGGTTATTAGGCTCCAATATTCTGGGTTAATAAGGATATAGTTTAGGAAATGCTTAGATGAATATTACCATTCAGCTTTCCGGAATCAGGGTAAGTGCTCTACGGTTAAGATGTAATAATTATGGCATTATAAGGGTTGATGTGAAAAGTATGTGGAGAGTAGGGTGCTAAATGAGATATTGGGCTTTTGTTCTGGCTAAACATATAAAGGATTTAATATGTCATATTTAAATGACCAATTTGCATAGGGAACAGATCTACCTGTCTGAATGACCCAAGATATAGAAAATCTCCAAGAAATACAATGGTGTCAGTTTCCTTGCCCAAAGCCTGACCAAAGGACAATGAAAGAAAAGGAGAACTCTGCATTCCAACACTACTTTTTCCACCTGCCACCAAGTTCCATGTCATTAAGGGTTATTAGAGCAGAGCCTAATTATCCCCTAGTGCTTATCCATCCTCTTCCAGCCCGAGTGCTGTTGTGAGGAAGAAGACAGAAGCTGCTATTAGAACGGATACAAACATATACAGTTTGTACATTGTATGTAAAATAAATTAAAGAAACTGCCAAGAGTTCAGCTTTCAGTGCCAGAGCTCAGTGCTGGTTTTGTATGTTAGTTAAAAACCTATAAATAAAAAAACCACATCAAATGTTTTTGACAAACAGAAAAAAAAAAATATGGAAAGTTAGGCATTAGTATGCACAATGCAGAAAAATCCAAGGCAAAAATATATCACTTAGAGATATGCCATCGCTTTAGGATAACAACGCAAAATGGGTGTATTGTGCTAAACTGCTTGGAGCTTTGTGCCTAATCTTTAACATTCAGTCCATGTAATCCTAGAAAACTGCATCATCATTATATACCAAAAACGGCAGGTGTACCTATCGCAGTTTCTTTGAGCTTTGAAAGCCTTAACTGCCCAGTTTAGGAGAGAAACATTTTTCCAGCCATTTAATGATGTGCCATTATTTGACCTTTTGTGCTGTCACACTGCATCAGCACCACAGGCGTGAACACTTCTACACTATAGTGTGCCTGTCAGAAGAGGCCAAGTCTTGTGTTTTAACCCATCATCACCCAGCCAAAAAAAAGAAAACATTTTTAGTGAGACTACACAAATAAAGCCCTTGTATAATATCTACAGATCATTAAGCCACCAGCATTTGAAGCTTAGAAGCCACAAAGGTCCAATATCAATATTTTTATTGCCAACTTGGTATTTTTTTTCCTTCTCCTATAAAGGTTAGGAATATTGGTAAAAAGGAGTTTGATAACAACCAGTGCAGATGCCTTGTATTGATCAATTCTTGAATTTAGACCAACTTTAGGACTGACAGATAACTTTAAAAACAATTGCAAACAATTGGCGCTATAGAATATGTTTCACTGACTTTAAACCCCCCCCCCCCCTTTACCATTATAAACAGAGTGGTGAGCAGTCAAACGCCTTGCGTTTTATACGGCTATGAATGTTCTTTTTAGTAATATAAATTCTATCCTTGTAACCCAGTGATCACTGGCCGGAGGACTGAGGAACAAAATAAAAATCTTCCAGTGGGGCCATTTCTTCCACTGCATTTCTCACAAGCAGATTTTCTTTGCTCATATTCACATTACAGAAACCTCTAAAATTGGAAATTTTTAAAAATGAGTTTTACCCATTTCCTCCTCGCACCCATAATGGGGGGAAAAGTTTTGACTTTGAAATGTTCCACAAATCCATGTAAGTGTGAATATTTCTGGATTAATTACTGTCTGACATCCATGTATATTGGCCTAAAACCTGCTTGTTATTAATCAATTAATAACCAATATATATAGTGGGACATCAATGTGCGCTCTAAACAACATAGGTCATCCATCATGTTATGGAAAGCACATTAATTGGGAATGTGTATATCTACAACATAATATTCATATGAGTCATTATAAATTCTAATTTAAACATTATCTACTGGTCTAGATGCAGTTGACACAAACAATCTACGCATGCTGTCAATACTCCTGAAGAAGCCGTATCTGGTGAAACGCGTCGAGTATATCCAACAACCTGCTTCGATGATCAAACATTGTATATGGTCAACAATATATAAGTTGATAGCTATTATATGTCTAGTGAAAAAATCACTTTGTCTGTGGTTGAACCCCAAGGATAATAGGTGGTTCAAACCAACCTTTGATTACTGTTTATTGTATTAAGTAATCATATGACTTCAATGATTATACCTGACCACTAGTTGTGTACAGTGGTATTTTTTAATGTACAAACCCAATTACAAATTTTGTTAATGTATGTTGAATACATCGTTTGTGCCGAAAAACCCTGCTTAAATCTCTGTCTTTGTTACTAGTTGCACTAGAATACTAGAATTGCAATACAATAAATATTCACACTGAGAAAAGTTAGTGTCTTCATTTAGAAAAAGAGAGGGGGCACACACAGATAACTGGGATTAGTATATTTATGCTGCACATACATTATAATGCAACCACATTAAAAGGGTAAATAGTGTTCATAGCATGGTGGTTTTAAACATATGGCTATGAGATCTACCTCAAGAAAAGTTAAGGATTCTTTTCACAAAATACATCATGCCAGAACAAAAAACATTTACCATTTAATAATTGGTTATACTAGAAGGTAAATATATATGGAGACACAAAAAATAGACCTTCCATTTCTGCTTTTTGAAGAGCTAACCAAAAGAGTAGTATAAATCGGAGCGACTGCTAAAGCTTATTTATGTGTGAATTTAAGGAAAAGGTGTCTGAAGAGAGCCACAGTTGTCATCCCTCAAGTAAATACTGCTAGAAAGGCATAACTTCTCCGCTGGAAGCATCTAAAACCTTGTCCTCTTACTGACCTCCATGATGAGAGCGTTAACTGAACTCCAAAGACATCCTGTGTTTGAGACACATGACAACTCGGTAACATTGCAATACTGCCATTAAGTTCTGGAACAAAAACATCATTTAAACACAGTCATGGGACAAGGAAAACGTACACCCTCATTCAATTTTACATTTTTATATTTTCAAACATAATACATCTTTTGGTCCCAAGCAGTTTTAAAGGTTTAGGTAAATACATCCTTAAGAGTATGGTATTGTCAGCACCTGAGTGCTATTTTCCCTTTAATTCCTATGGAAGTAGTAAGGGTTTTTCACAAACTGCTTCTGCATTTTGATTCAGACTTTAAGACTTTTTTTTTTTTTTTTTTTTTAATGTCTTGATATACAAAATCTTAGGATTAAAAAAGGATGCACTTTTTTCTCATGACATTGGACACAAAGGTAATAAACCCACTTTGCTAGCATTAAATGCATTTGCAAGCCTAATTATTATCTTGTAAAAGTAGCACTGACGTCAATACTGTGATGCACAACGCCTGCACAGAACAGAATAGTGGAAGGAACCAAGCACATCCACCCACCACAGGTACTACTACCCACTACTTCAAGTCGGAATACACATTTACACAAGTAAGAGTAGATATGCCTCTAGTATTTAGACAAAATCAGTTATTCTGGAATACAGCTTTGAAATGCCAATTTAGTGAATAACTGTAGCTGTAGAAGCACAATTTATAAATAGTTAGATATTAATAGAGTCAAGTTACATAAAAAACAAATATAAAGGGAAAATACACAAACAAGACCTCAAACACACATACTTTTCAAAATTCAAAATGCTTAATTTTGCCATGTCACATGTAAAACTTTAGTTTAACAAATCAATCCCTAGAATTTGAAATATCCAGCAACCTAACTATTTTTCAACCAATCACCCAATTTTAAATTTTTTACAAAATGGAAAATAACTAAACTTTAGGAGGCAGATTGGAGTCGGCTGTGTTGTAACACAAGGGTGACCAAAATTGGCAAATGTTTGAACGGCATAATACTTGTTCAACTGTGTTCCACTCATCTACCACAGACCAAAAAAATCTTTCATCTGTTAACATTTTCCCTGCCATTACTAAAAAATGTATCTAGCTAGTTCTGTTCATAAAAAGTAAAAGGGAAGCAGACATTGGGGTCCAGATAATTTGGCAAGTAATTTCCCAACAATTTTCTCCCAAAAGCACATTTAAGTGGCATGAAAAGGACATGCAGTTTTTTAGTGCCAACTGCATAAGGGTTGACATCAAACTGTGATTTTCTTTGCACCATTAAACTGACCATCTGGTCAAACAAGAAAGTTGTTTTCTCATTAACGGTCACAAAATGGCTTTATGCAATAAGAAAATATCTTATTGCAATGGACCTTAAGATGATCCAACCAGCTCAATGTGAAGCCATTTTTCATTTTACAGTGAGATCTACTCACTGAGTGTTATGAAACAGGTCATTGTGTTATAGGCGGAATAGATAAATATATAGTTGTCATATTTACCAGTTTTACCTTGTACCTTGGGGGGAGGGGGGTTGGGACTTGACAATATGAATATATAGGAACATTTCAGCACTTTGGATACCAAAGAAGCTTAAATAAAAATCTAAGAATGTCATACTTTAGGTTAAGTTCAGTTGGGGACCTTGCTTTGAAAAACATTTGTCTTATAACATAAAAAAACTATGTTCACAGAAAATGACAAAGCAAGATGGGATCGGTCTAATTTAGATGAAAAGTAGTCTCAGACACATTCTGGGAACTCAGTTTCTCTTTCTGAGCCGCCACTACTTTACTGCAGCCCTTTTTCTGGAATAAACATCTAGACAACAGTGAACACTGGGTCCTTTTCTTGCTAAATAAAGTTCACCTTGCTGAATGATAATTCACATTGCTTATGGAACAGCTTAAACCCCTTTAGTAAACCAACTCCATTATTACTGATAAATGAAAAGTATTATTGTTACAACATACTTAAATAGGTGTTAACATTTGGTAAACCTCAGTTTTAATACATTAATCCTACTGTCCATTTAGCCCCTCAAATGAGCACTAAACTCCTCCTCCCCGTTGCATTTTGCACAGAAAATAAGTATTGAATGCACTTACTGCATTTTTTTAATACTTATTAGAAAAGCTTTCGTTGGTAAAGACAGCTTCAAGACACCCCATGTGAAGAAACTAGTCGCATGCATTGCAATGTGACTTTAGCCCATTCTTCCACACACACAATTTTTTTTTCCAGAAAAAACATTACAAAACACATAAAAAAAGTATAAATACACATTTCAAAGCACCAAGCATCATTGCCCAGTGCCCTGATTTACATTTTGCCCACTATTAGCCCTGACCTTGATCTGATCTTTTGATGACTTATAAATCACTTCCTGAACCATTATCATTTGATCACTCTGTCTTTAACCTTGATTGTTCCTGACTGATTGCTGGAGACATTTTGAGTCCATTGTGGAATCGAGCGATAGCGATTTACCAGGAAATTTGTCATCAGACAGCAAAAGTGAACTGAGCGACGATTCTTGACCTGAGGTCAGTGCTGTGCGCACATGGTGCTCCATTGACCTTGATGTGGACCAGGCAGCACCACCAAGATTTCCATTCACCAGTGCACCTGGAATGAAAGTTGAGGCTGAATGCAATGACCCCCTGGCATACCTGAAGCTGTTTTTGACC
>NC_092861.1:86696104-86715818 GCF_032062135.1 Pyxicephalus adspersus
ATACAAATAAGAATAATCCAAATATAAATGGTGACAGGCATTCCTGTTCTGAGAAACCACTTGCAACATCTGGCACTAGGTTGTCAGAACACACACCTCTGCCTGTCAACCACAAGGACAAACATCAACTCAGTTGGAGGTGGCTGTATTTACATGCAGTTGTGAAGTGGTAACTGCATCAACTTTACAACTGTCCATGGGAACAAGCCTTTAAAATCTAGCTCATGAATAAAGCTATTACTGCAGGGACTATGGACTCTTGAAAGGCAGCAAAATAAGTAAATTGCAAAATAACGTGTATAGGAACCATTTTTCTTTATTGAACATGAGTTGTCCTTAAAGGCATTTAGGCAGTATTGGCCAAAAAATCTGTAGTTTCATTACATACTCTTCTGTTTATATAAATTCCTCCTAACCATGTAACATTGCTGGACAGAATGCAATGGTAAAGAATAGAACCACTGCAGCTCTCTTTCTGTAAGAATACTAGCCTAATATTCTGGGCTGGCAATGTAATAAATGACCACTACTTTGTTTTTTATTATTATTTAATAAAAAAAATATAATTTATTATAAAGTATAAATGTGAGATTTTGGACCACACTGCGGTAGATCAACAGCTACAGCAGCATATGTTATGTAGCCAATCGGCAGAAGAACATGGTGGTGCTGGCTGACTACCTCCATCCACATCCCAATGGCGGACAGAGCTGACAGCTGTGACTGTAATACATATCTAAAAGCACAGACCATGGTTGGCACAGGGTGTATCTATTGTTTTACCCATATTATGTTCATAATAATTCAACATGTACAACAAAGATACTTTATTTAAATAGTGCTTGCAGCTCTTTAAGTAAATACAGTATATTACTTGATGGCCTAGAGGAGCTAGCAAACCTATATCCCCAAAGCTCACAGTACAAACATTACAATCTCACTGTACAATCCTCTTTAAGACCTACCAACAACTGCATAGTAAAAGGCCTGTCTGACTAAATAAAGCGTTTTTTCATTTCATTTTTTCAAATCATTTTATTTTACACAGGTTTGGTACGGTATATAAAATTGGCTGTACATGCTAGAACCAACATTAGGGAAAAGGCAATTAACAAGCAAGATCTACTTAGGTTGCAGAAAAATAACATTAAAACAAACATACAAAATCGGCCCAGATAAGAGTACATGGTGGAGACAGCTCAAAGACATTATTCATGGACTAGTATACTTTTACAAAGCATTAGACCTATCCTTATGTCTGGTACTCTATTTCTGAAAATACCAAATTGGTTGATATACTAAAGTTGCTTCTACATTACCAAACATCACACAACATCTAGTCCTGAGCAGGTCTAAAAAATTATTTGTTTTTTAAAGTCTAAGACAGAATGCAGAATCAGTGTAACAAAAATATTAAGTACACTCTTACTCTTCTGTTAGTATTAGGAGGGCAAGGGCAAATGCACTTGAATAATGATCATCAGCAAATATGGCCATCTCTATAAAAGCAAACGTTTTGGCAGGTTGCTGTTCTTAAGCATTCAGGTACGTAAAAACACAATGCCGATGGAAAAGTCATTAGCGCTGATCTTAGAGAACCAATTGTTGCTGCCTATCAGCTAGGCTAGGTACATGTGCATAATAATTATCCTTGGGAAGGAACTATTAACTACGGATTGGCTGATAATCGTTTAAAAAAGTGCACAACGACTGGTCAACAATGATGAACGAGGAATGTGGCTAGAAACTAACGACTGTCCTGGCGGATCTGACTGGGTGACAATCGTTCACCATCTATTGTGTGTACTGTCGTTCAGTGATCATGGATGGTTCTGCGGTACACTTTCTCCAGTACATGTCACTTCCCGCATCGTTCAAACGATTGTATTTAAAGTGTGTACATTATTGGTGGTTTATATTTGAACGATCGTATCGTTACAGCATATAGAGAATTGTGCACAATACCATCGTTCAAAATAGTTGTGAATTTAAATGATAAATATTGCACGTGTGTACCTAGCCTTATGTAAGGGTTACAAGACCAAACTGTAGGGATTCCTTTATTCTCCAGTAAGAAAGTTTTCTGGAGAAGTAGAAAACATGGACATCCATTCCTTGGAAAATGGCAAAGCAAATTTATCCCAGGCTGCAATGAACCCAAGAGACAGTACAATTTAAAAAGAATGTACAAATGTGGTTTGTTTGAAAGGGTGGTCAGAAGTAAGCCTCCCTCTCAACACAAAAAAAAAAAAAAAAACACATGGCAACATGTGGCAGCAGCTGCCATTAATCTAATCAATGCCCCAGCCAAAGACGAGGCCAGCAGTAACAATAAAGCAGACTTTGCATGCAGCCCTTTCCGTCACTGCAATTTGTGTTATTTTGGGAGGTAACAGGGCTAAACGTGCCATTCATATTACAGTTACCTTTTAATAGCAGCAGCATATGAAAGAGGCTAGGGAATTTGGACCTTTTTACATTGTAAAGAAAAACAAAGGCCTTGCATAACTTAAGTCAAACTATTTTACCCCTGCTGTTTTTTGTTGGGTCATGTTTTTGAAAGTCATTTTAATGTAACCTGGTACGCCATATATTTAAAATCAACTTCTAATAAAATGTATACCAAAATCCTAATGAAAGTGTTTAAGCAATTCAAAAAGCACTTTAAATGAAATCTCTGGCCAAAATGCAAAGAACTGATCATCACTCTTACTAAGTAATCAATAACAAGTGTGCTTGGGTTTTAGTAGCAGCCAAAAGGCATAACAACTGTAGATTGCCAATACAATTTTCCACATTAAAGCATACTTATGTACCTACATACACTAGGTATGTGTGTCATAGCAGGAATAACATTATACAAAATTAATCAAAGGGTTAAAACTCGCGTTCATTTATTTATCTGTCCTATTGGGGAGGTATTCTGTTGCTTCCTGTCCTGGAAGTGAAATCCCTATGAAGAAAGGCAAATTTTCGGTGCTTGTCCTGTTTGAAAGATTTCTTCTTTGGTCACAACTTAAATTTCTGGATTCCTTTCCCCCTCAACTTTCAGTTCAAAAGAAAATGGTCCCCAGGACAAATAATGAGGTTAAACCGACTCAACAGTGACACAGACTACAATGAAAATCCTGACTCTAACCTCTACCTAATTTGTCTAAAAACAAAGCAACAAAAGTTGTGTGCTTAGCTTCACCTAAACCTATAAAATCTAATAAACTCTAAATGAAGTTTATGTTCAGTATTTTAAACGAATTACAACTCTTTGTTTGCATCAGTTTCTCTCTCAGTGATGATGGCCACAAGGACAAATACAAAGGATGAATCTCCCAAATAAAATCCCGGATCTATTATATTTTACTTGTTAAGGAATTTTTTCGGATACTTTCTGTGCACAGTTATTTGTTGGGAGCACTTGTTTATACAGCAATTTGGGGATTTAGAGTTATAATGTTTAAGGTGAACTAAACACTGTCCACGCTGCATCGCCAACATATTCACCCAATGCCCTTCCAGATTCGGGTGCACCTTTATTTGGCCAGGATAGAATGATGTAACCCCTACACATGCATGCAGGACTGTAGGAGGGCAGGACTGTCCAAGGAGGGCATACACTGAGTGAACATTTACCAAAAGATTGCCAACAAGCATGTAAATTTGTTTTATTGCAGAAGGGACATCAAATGTCCCTTCCACAATAAAGATTGGTCGGGTTGAAATTCTGTTTTTCAGATTTATTCTTTTTTGTTTTAGCTAAAATGGTATTGTTAAGAGAATTTGTACTTTCATGTGTTTAATTATTTAATATGTTTAATTATGTACTTTTGTATGTTATATACTTTAATATTGTGGGTGATCAGGGGTGAGTTCAGATACCATAAATCAAAATTTTCAGGCTACCACACATTAGGACAGTGTGGAGCATTGTAAAGGAAAACTAGTTATTTTACCACTGATTCAATGACTAGGAATGGAAAATGCACGTTTTTAAGCTATGTTTATACTATAATGCATCGCTGGCACACTTAAAAGTGCTACACTTGGCTGTCCAAGATTAGCTTATTGCACCACTGCACATAAGCCCAATGTTTAGCTCTATATACAGAACCATGCATCCCTACATCCCTATACATCCCATATACAATGTCAGGGAAAACCTGAATTATCTTACACATGTGGGAACAGATCACTTTTTAAGTTATCATGAATAAGCTTTATGTAATAGTTTTTCATCTTAACATTTACTTCAGATTAATTTTTGACAATTTTATATTAAATACCCTCAAATCCAGTCGCTCAGTAGGAATCTATACCTTTACTAATAAAATCTTGTAACCGAAAAGTCACTGATTTAGCAGGGTAGTCTAATACAATGTTCACAGAATGTAAACTGTAGTAGGTGAACCTAACATTAAAACTATATTTCGGTTTAAAGAATCTAAAACATTATCTACCAAATTATTAGGTAGAAAAAGTGACTGAATACATACATATTAGATTTAAATAACCAGAAGATACTGTATGGTGCTTGGATCAGTTTTAACACTTGCATCATCTTTCATAAGGAACATTAACATACCAAAGATCTTCTCTTGTAAGCCTTCTATATATTCAAACTACAGCTTATTAATGGCTGCAAAATAAACGTACATTCTGCACTACAATTCTACATGTAACTGTAATTCTGTCCTTTTTCATTTGCCAAAGGCAACTATTTCTTAAGCAACAGTGACCTCAATCATATGATTAATTACATAATACTACATTAATTGAAAACTTAGTTGCTTTCATTTTCCCTGAATATCATTCTATCTTAGAACAGTCAATTAAGCTGTTCATCAAAGGTGAGTAGGCAAGGTCAGCAAGGCTATACCTCTTCATCTATTCATTACCGATTCTCCATGGTAATTAACAATGCCAACATTTACATAAATCACATTCTCCCTGATTGTACTCCTATACTTTGAGGTGGGGGGATTTATTCTTGACAATGTTTGATTTTTACTTCACAAGCAGCCTCAAAATGTTATCCAATGTCACTGGAGACAAAGCATACTAAGATTAGGTGGTTTCCTTGACTGGAGTCAAATATGTGCTAATAAAAGTTTAGCTCCCATAATGAAACCTTGACAACCCCAGGTTGGCAACTGGTCAATCACCAGTCATCCAGAGGCTTGCGACAGGTAAAACGGGAACCTGGCTTGGCCATGTCCTTCAGAACAGCCTGGGCATTTATATACATACAGTCAGTGTCTGCTACTACTACTTAAATCAAGCTCATTACCGCTACCTCTGGCTGTCTGATACATGTTACCTTGTGCTCACCTTCGGGTCAGCTCTGTGTATTAGCCATGGTATTATCAACAGAGAAGTGAGAATGATCGGCAATGTAGAGAGAATCTGAAAGCAAACCGCTAATTTTAATCACCCGATTGCCAGTGGCTGATGTCTGCATTTATGTCAATGGAAAGCTGGCTCCAAGATTTTTAAAACCGGTTTAAAACCGGAGGTACATTCAAAATATTACAATATTTAACAGGGTACATTAGAAAATAAAACATTTAGATTTCTGCTGTGAAGAAGAAACAAAAACACGCACTTCAATGCATTAAAAATATGACATGGCAAATTGTGTAGGTTTAGTGTGATTTTTAGGCTGGGGTCAAAGACACTGCAAACATACATTTAAAGACAAAAAGTGTGAATAAAAAAAAAAGAATGTTTTGTAAGGCATGGATATCTGCTAAAAGACCATAGTAAATGGTTGTTGACACATAGATACACATTCACTGAACATGTGAAAAGGAAATGGAAATCAAACACCAATATTGCATTGTGGATCTTCAAGCATCGCAATATAGTGATCCACCTCTCTAGAGGGTAACCCATTAATAGCCATGGTGAAAAACAATTCACTGACCTAAAATTGGTAGCATTTACAGTTGGTGGATACACTATTAGTTAATATGTACCCTTGCTAGACGTCAGTTAATATATTTGTTTCTGGGCTCCTATATTATTGGAGTCCTCTAAGTGAACCTTGGCATTCCTGTTAATAAATGTGGAATAAACTCATGTGGAATAAAACCTCCTATTTAATTACCAGAAGCTATAAATAAACATCCCAAGTCCCAAGTATTTTTCCTGTCCTGGAAATGTAGCAAAATGCACAATAAGGCATCTTGTAGAGATGAGCCCAATATAAATAGTTTAAAACATGGTCGCCAAACTTTTTGGACCCACAGGCCACTAAAATTACCGGCTCCAAGCTGCGCATGTGTGGGGAGTCGGGTGTCACTCAAAAAGTGAAGAAACTTCCCCCATTGTGACGCCACAATGGCAGAACCCATCCACTCCAGGGACACAACCTGCCCACCGCCCTTAGCCTGTGATCCGTACAGGGACATGGTCCACGGCTCTGACCAGTGCGCCTGCTGGTTTAAACTAAACTTGCCTTATTCCACACAAAACAGAAAAGGTCAATAACAGTGGTATGGTATCTCAGTCATTTTACCTTTTGGCATTTCTGTTGGCAGGTAATGGGGTTCTTGTGCACTGACATGATCCCAATCAAAGTCATCATAGAGATCTTGATGATAGTCACATGCTGCTGGGCCATCATCAAAGGTACAACCTCCTGCAAGAAAATAATACATTGAGAAAATATATTTTCAGAAACCACTAAATATATTTAAACATTTATATTGTTTTACACCAATCAAATACACATACATATTATTTCTGTGCTGGACCTGCAAATGTAGTCCTGATATGTGCACAATGGAAGCACTGGAACAAGGTCTGGTGTTCAACCTGGTGTTACAGAACTCAATATATTAATAGTATTTTGTTTGTATCAAAAAACCACCAACAGAACCCAGTAACATGTATGTGTTATAACAAATATTAATCCATACTATATTTGGGATGATCCAAATCAATATGTGAAAAAAAAAAGAAAAAAAAATCAGGGAATGTGAATAGTGCTCACATTAGGGGTCCTGCAGGAACATTTCACATTCAAACAGTAGCTCTCGACCAAATTATTTTTCTAGGATGAAGTAAGCTAGGCTAGAAAAAAATATGTATTTTTTCCCATAGAAAATGGAAGCAAAGCTTTGAGGAAACTTTGGGGTATTTTTGGTAGTTCTTGAACATTTAAACACTTCTATAACATTAAAAAACCAAACAGGAGCAAAAAAGTAAAGTTTACGATAGGAAATACATACTATTTAAATAAGACCTATCACCAACATTTTCAACATTATGTAAAAGGGTGGCTTTCCCTTTTATATGATGGGGGGGGGGGTTGTTGTTTTACCTTTATGGACAGGTCCTCTTACCTACCAGGCCACAGCGGTATAGGCTGAAGAGAAAACTCACAGCCTTGTGGGATAGTTGTGTCACATATCCCAGGGGGCGGTAGGCTCTGGTATGTGTCACAAGGCTTTCCTCTAATGTACAAAAATAAATGCTTGATCTTGATCTTATGCATGCCAAGTTTTTTGCTATCTCATGCAGTGGGAGATGGGGTGACAAGAAGAACCCGTAGGAAAGAAGGTGGTGGCACAAGACCGAATGGTGGGTCTTGGTAAGAAGAAAGAAGCCGAGACAGTGCTGGACTCATGAAAAAGGCAGGTAATTTTTTTTGTTCAAAGTTCTGCTTCTAATACTAATCAACAAAGTTGACCAAGTAGCTGCACAAGGAAAAAAAATGTGTATCCAGGAGGAGCATATTTTTATTGGACAAATAAAAGAAATATTGATATAGATGTAAAAAGATCAGATACGCTGGGATACTTTGATTCCTAAACATTAGTCAGCAAACCTCCATAAAACCCTACTAGGTTAATAATTACTGCATTCATTGCTACACTTCAGCCTTCATGAGCCACTAAGTATTTATGTCTTTCTCAATCTACCAGCCAATCATCATTCACATTAACCTCTCTCAAAAACACCCAGATGCAATAAATTAAATCGGTGCTTTTATTTTTTTATATACATTATTATTCAAACAGCAAATGTAATGGATTCTGAATGAAAATTCCAGACAGACTAATATTGTTATTATAAGAACATCAATCCAGAAATGTAATTACAAAATTGCAAACTTGGCATTTGATCCAGGTCAGAAAGGCATGACTTACATATCACTTCTCTGTTGTAGATACAGGACATGTCTGCTAAGTTAAGTTACTTTATTTAAGATGAACCTTCTCATTGCCAAAGACTGCCTTCCCGATTTCTTAAACATGGGGTACTAAAATACATTACTATCTGAAGATCACTTTAACCTGTCACCACATTTCACCAAAGTACAGTGTATTTGGTAACAAAAATGTTCCATATTGTAAAAGTAAATCCCTATTTAATGTACAGCGCTGCGTAATATGTTGGCGCTATATAAATCCTGTTTATTAATAACAATAATAATAATAATAATAATAATTCTGGATATAATGCAGGGGCATTGCAGTGAAGTGAAATATCTGACAAAAGATGATTGGCCTTAAATGATTTTGTATGTGTACTTTGTCACTACTAAACAGAGCAAGCCACCCCCAGTCACATGTTTATACTTCCATGGCTTCCTACTATTTATATACCGAATGGCCTTAATGTAGAATTTTGGTGTTCCTTGCTTGTAGATCATTGGAAGACTTTTCAATGTAACCCTTTTAGAATAGGGCTTGTGTAAACTTTTAAAACTACTATTGGTATACTGTCTCAGTATAAAAGATTATGCAGGGTAAACAAAATGAAGCCATGTTTCATGTTCAAATATGTAATCTGCATTGATGGAACTTAAAAAGCCACACCAAGCTCTATGTGGATCAACAACTGCTAACAAAATTCATAAAAAGAAAAAAAAATATTTCCAAAAGAAAAACTTTTTTTTTTAAATGTTTATAGATTTTATAGGCTATCACATAGCAGTGATCATTTTTAGTTTAAAACCACATCACATTTCCGTTTTCCACTTTATTACACAAAGTATTGGTGTATTTATGGTATTTCTTTTGATTTCTTTGTAGGTGTTTGATACTCGGTTAACAACTCCTGGTATAAATTTCATGTCAATAGCCATATTAGAAATATATTTACTGAGAAAAACATTGATGTGTTTATTACCTTTTTCCCTTGCTATAAATGCATTACCATGTCTTATTATGGTAGATAAGATTCACAGCAAACCATACCAAAGATGTAACATGCAGGAATGTCTAATGCACTGCATAGTAATAAATGGTTTAGATCTGCTTTTCTGTACAACACATTAAGTTTTAGAATGGACACACACTTCACCCAACCCACCAACCTACCAAAAAACAACATTAATCTGTACACTATATCACCCATTCTGTTAACACCTTCAATCAGATCTAAACCCTGCCAAACACTAGTGTACATTGCCATAACAGAAGATGATACAATGACCATGTTTTTTTTATGCAAATCTGCCAGAAGATATATCAGCCAACTGTGAAAAGCATTACAATAAATTAGCAGCCATCGCCTGAATGTTGCATATCAATATACTGGGCACTGCAGTAAAAAAAAAACACCAACATGAATATATGTGTACAGAGCCATGTTGTAAACTACATCATATCTGCCCTGTGTCAAAGCTGAGAATCACCTCCTTGTACTACCATTCCCTTCTGCTTTACATGAACACGTTTGTTTCAATAACTGGTTCTGTTTATGAGGTGTTCTGGTCTCACAGGTGACAGCCAGAGTTCCTCTGCAGACAAACCACGATCCAACCCATCTATGGTCCACCCTACTTTACCCGATAGATTTAGATCTGCTTTAACTATGTGATGGTCTTATTCAACACGGGTCTAAGGATGGCCAATAATAACCAAATCATGAACATTTGTCAAGACTGACCATGGTTACAATTATTACTTTAGTGGTACATCAACAATCCTGCCATTTTTTGAGACAGCTGGGGTGTCATGGCTTATTACCTAAATTGTAATTTTAGAGAGATTTATAAAGGTGACATGCTGTGCTTCCAGAAATGTAATCTGTAGGATGAGCATAAACCCCATTTTTTGTGCCTCAGGAGGAGAAAATAAATTCACACTGCTGCCAAATGTTTAGGCATACATTATAAGATTCACTGCTTTGCCATACTGTGGACACACCTTAAGAGTAAAAAACAATCAATACAGAAATCTAAAAATGTTTTAACCATAAGAATTTTTTTTCTCATGATGGGAAAAGGGATAAAATGATCGGTGTGTTTACATCACATAATTTTACCAGGTGAGACCAGGAAGGCTTTCTAGTATTGTCTAGTAGTATCAGGCATTAGTGTCCCATCAATGACTGGGAATCCACCCTGCTCATAATATTATACCCTTTTTATTTTTTTTTTGTAACTACAAAAACATACAAGCTTACTTTTGAACAGACCATTACATTGCTACCTGATCCTCACAGTTGCTTTTCAGTCTCTCCTAGATTGCAATCCATCCTTTTGGTAATTGAAGACTACCAGGTGATGGATCCCAACCCTACCTGACCCCACTTCCCCTTTCCCCTACTTGGGTTTCTTTTTGACTTCTTTTTCTTGTTCATTTTCTTATTTTACCCCCATTTTTCTCATCTTTGTTGTCACTACCTTTGATCAAGGCCTAGCAAAATGATGCCAATACTATTTTTTTTAATGCTTGCTACAGCCCAATGCATTACAATGTAATGCATTTACATTTGTGACCAGTTTTTTACGCTTTTTTAATATGTATGACCTTTTGATATTGGTATGTCAAATGCTGCATATTTTGTATTATGCTTGATAATCAATGTTGTGTATTTCTTTCTGTTTTATATAGTAAAATAAAATAAATTTTATTAAAACCGTTTAAATAAAAAGATTTACAAAAAACATACAAGCTTGTAGGTACCAAAGATTAGGCAAATATGCACCCAGCTAAATACTAAGTGAAATGACTTCCTCCATGCAGCTAACCTAACCTTGTCTGCAGTAAAAGGATAAAATAATACACAATGGAGCCCTTATGCCTTCCAGGCTGTCATTACCCCTTTTAATACTTTATACAGCCTCTAGTTTATTAACATAAACCTCCAATAGATCACACATTAAATAATTTAACAAGACGGATGCCCTTAATTGTAGTCGTGTGAACTAATCCAATTCTACATATTAAAATGTTAAAAACAGTATAAAATATCATTTTTCCTGTCACATTATCTCTACACTAGATGAAACGTTACAATTATTTCCTTGCTCCAAGTGTCTTTATAAAAATGAATCATATAACTGAACCTTTGAATTTGTAGCGCACTCCCTACCTATGAAAATATAAATGCACACATGGAAGTAACTGAACACTGGCTTCAAGCCCAGCTTCCTCAGTATGCCAAATTTGATATCACAAGGCAGGGCTTACAATGATCACTGCATTGATAATATATTGCTCCCCTATGCCTATAGACCAAGTAGTTCTAATTTCTAGGCCCAGAGGTAAGGAGTTTTTCAAGGGCTGGCCAAATGTGTAGCAATTGTGTTCAAATGCCTCACAAACGCCTAATCTGAGCATTTCCCCAATACAATCCCATGATACAGATTATAAAACACACAAAATGGCAGGGGGGGATGTATCAGGAAGAATACATTTGGTGACAAAATGATTACGATTTTTGAACATTAACTGTCCAATCTTCTATGATCTGCAAAGGACAGCTACAGATTGCATTTACAAAAATATACAGACTAATCAGTGTTACCATTAAATAAAATTATTTCCTTTTAATAAACAGACAAAACTAACCACTTGACCAGTACTTTCAATGACAGCACTGATAGTGGTAGCTAAATGTATTTCAATATTCCTGCTACTGAGTGAAGGAGAAGAATAAATATTGTATCCTTCATCAACTTCTTACTTTGCTGAGGGGATCTACCAACCCAAAGCCCACACTCTATTGAAATGTATTTTCAGAATACTTTATAAGCTGCACAAACATTACCTTTGCTGCTGCATCAATTCAATGTGAAGGTGTAGGCATGCACCTTATTTAAAGATGTATAAACACTTAAGTATCTGAGCTCAGGCAATTCAGACTGCTGAATTTCACCCAATGCTTCAGCAAATACAATGATTACAATTTATAGCTTTGCACAATATTCTTACTGACTACAAAAGAAAGAAAAAATATATAAATAAAAAGAGTATTAATGTGAAAAAGATAGAAGCCGAGCTTAGAGCCGGCTCACATAATAGAATGAATGTAAATTATTTCAATGAAAAAGAACCCCGGAGCAAACAGTACTTGTCACAACAGATAAACTCTTATCTGAAACACCCTAGCTTTTGTTATTTTTCATTATTTCTCTGAAAAACAAACCAGAAAAACAAAGAATCTAAAGGGTTTAAATACTGTATTATGTACCTCAAAGACTAATAAAACATAGAAAATAAATATCAATGTTGAAAATCAGAAAATCTCAACCACCTGTGGATTGGCACCACATAGGTGGTTCTTGGCCAAAATGGGCCAAGTAGCTTCTCCAGAGTCAGTAAACGAAAAGCTGATCAGTGGACTACGTGCAGGACAATCCAGCTGCTCAGCATCAGCTTACTGTGGAATTCCTCTTTTCCTCAAAACAAATTTCCAAAAGGCTTTCCTAGAAAATGTTGATAAAGATACAAAACCTTTTTTAACAGCAATATAATATTCATAGGCTATATTCAGACTAGCAGTAAAAAACTGCAACATTTATGGTTCCTGTGTGCCAAGATGAGGGTACAGGTGGGAACGGTAGGGTTTTTTGAGGTGTTGGCAAAAGCTTTGTGTGTTGCCTGTGGTTGGAAGGAGTATCTTTTTTTAAATTGCATACTGAATTTGGAGCAAGTTAACAGCTCCTGGACCTTGCAAGTAGAAAAATTACACTGCATGCAAATAACCAGAAAAAATAACAGGTAATAAAAACAAACCTATTGGTTCCAATGTTAACCATTTATAAGAAGCAGATAACTGCACTTGGTGGTATCACTATTTAAAGCCCATCTTTAGAAAGACCTGATCTTCCGCTCTTCCACCTTCCACACGACCGTAGCTACAAGAGGTTGTCTTTGCACTGCAACTGGATCAATAAAAGCCCTACACTCCATGGCCCATGAGTGCATATTTCACCTTGACATACAGAGTCAACCACCAGGGTCAATAAGGGAGTTACATCTATGGCAATTCAATAGCTGAAGACCCGAGGTCCACCAGGAAATTGGTGGGTAAGATGGTGAATGTGCTGAGTATACTTGCTGATTATAGTAGAAGCTCACCAACAAGTACAGTTCAATTTTAACCTCTGTATTGGGTTTTATACCACCATAGTGATTGTGTAAGGATGACTTAGTTTTCCAAGTGGTAAAGAAAGTCAGTTCGATAAGTAATGAAATGTAGAACAAGTTGACTTTAATGTAATCAACAACTGGGAGCTCAGATTACAGTAAATGCTGTACTTGCACTAAGGAGCTGGACATACTATGCCCCATTTAAAGTAGGGTGCGCCATATGAGACCAAGGTTGGTCTGTCATCCAATATGCTTAGCTATGTGTTACTGCTTCAATATGTTGCATATGAAGTAGAGTAATTCAACTTTTTAGTATGAACCATAGAAGATCTACCAGCTTCATACCATATAGCAGTTAAATATTTGGACATCAGGAGTGGCCAAGCACTTAAAAGTGGCACTAAAGTTTCCCTTTGCAAATTTGTGATTCAGACAAATGGTTATTGCAGGAAAGTACAGGTGATGTCAGTTCTGCAATAACTATACTTATTAGCCTGATGGCCACTCAGCTGTCAAATTTCGCTAAGCATGTGCAGCTCAGAACTTGTTGCCAGGGTTACCCAGCAATCGCAGCTTCCCACTAGCGCACCTGCATGGGAGCTATGTCGTCGTGGCTCAGCTGATCAAGATGGCCAAAGTTCGGAATACAGACAGGAAAATATTGATGAGTTTAGTTCCGCTTACAGTGACCAGGTGAAGGGCACCTTGATGAAGGTGTTTTGCACGGCCCCAAAATATCATAATGCTACTAATAGTAACTGCTATGAGAATTACAGCAAACTATATATAAGAAAATTATATTAATGTGGTAGTAAAAAAAACAGAATACATAGAAAATTAACTCCAAAACTAACAAAACTATGTAAAACATTTCAAGTGCCCCTAAGTTAGTATCTAAATACCCTTCCTTAGAGAGCCTTGCAAAAGATGCATTAACCAAATACGTTCTTAAAAAAAAAAAAAAAGTACGCTTTCTCAGTGTTGAGTCTGTCTACACATGGATGTAGTTTTTTTTTTTTTTGTTTTTTTTTTTAAACATACTCATAAAAAACATTTGTTCCCTACTCAGAATGGCTCCAGGGTTTACCAATAATTATTGTATAATCTGACTGCCGTGTTAGACTTGACTTGGTCCAATCATACACACTTCTGTGCAGGCAATTAGACAGCCTAGAGGAAAGTGGATAACATTCCTTTTAAAAAAAATATATGATACCCAAACACCAGCAGATTGGCTCTGGCAGGAAAGCCCAGGGAAATACAGCTGATTTGATTAAAACGCTAAAACCATCCTGCATTCTTCACTTCTTCTTTATTCATAACTCAACCTGAAGGCAAGATCTAAAAAACACTGGGAAAAAAATACATTCATTGCGCAGACATTCTATTTCCTTCTGCAACCTCCCGAAGCAAATAATTCCGAATAAAACGAATGCATTTGGGTCTTTTTTCCTTTCAAATCAATTTTAAAGGGATTTTCTACAATAAACTACTGTCGCTATATTATTCTGGGATTACAAGAAAATGTGCCTAGTTAATTTGACATTGACATGAAAATGATAGAAATGGCTGTTGCAGTTTCAAATGACCAGAAATGTCATTTAAGGCAAAAAGACAGTTGAGCAAGTAAGTAAAACAGTAGACAAAAACGACCTTTTCACCTAAAACGCTTCACAGACAAGAAGAACAAAGTCTTCGTGAACCCGCAAACATTCGCCACATACATTTCAAGTCATATTGGCAATTCTTCAAGCTGTCATTTCCCATTTTAATTTTCTTTCAGTGAAAATAAAGCAAATTTAGAGCAGCAAGAACTGTGCAAGACCAGCGCCAAACATGAATTAGACCGCTCTGTGTAGAAAATGACTAACAAACCAGTATATTTTTAGGCTATGATGGCAAACTGGCACACTCAGAGGAAAACCATGCAAACACAGTAAAACTAATCTAAGGATTGCAAGGCTGACCTGACAATTCACTCATTTCCTTACATATTCTCACCCCCTACAGTTGGTTCACCAGTTTTAGAGATGCGGCAGAAAAAAACCTGCAGTACTTAGTATTCAACTTTTGTGATTTACCTTTACACTTTATGTGTTGCCAGAAACTTGTAACCACTGCAACATAACATGAATTTTTTGATTTAGAGAGCTTTGCTTATAAATAAAATCAGTAAATGAAACAAGTTTTTAAAAATATCTTTGTAGCCAATTACAAAATGTAAAATAAATGTTCATTTCCATAGGAAAAATCTTACAACTACAACACTCACAGTCAAAAGAAATTACACTTTATACACAAATGAAAAGAGGAATAAAAAGGGAAAACCACTGCATTTGTAATTTGCAGCTAAAGGATTTGCAGGCTGTAACAGGTAAAGTGTAAACCACGTAATTAAAATAGAAAATGATTCCTTCCTTCCCTGGGGAAAGAAAGGCTAAAAGAGCATATTATGGCTGCCTCAGCTGAAGCAGACAAAACACCTTAGGGGGCAGAGGAAATGGAGGAGGAAGACATGAGACAGAATGAAATATAACTTTCCTTCACACAAAACTCATACATGATACTAAATACACAAGTCAGAAATGAATGAATGGGCTAGAAAATTAAACATTGCAGGTACAATGTAAAATGAAAAATTATCATTTTTCAAACTAGAGGCAAATTGTATGGGCTAGCTCATGTTCCTCCAAAGGAAGCTGGTTTACAAACTTAGAAGTCCTTATTTTCAAGTGTGTATACCCGTGTACATCCCCCTAAGAATACACATTTGAAAGACATTGTACAGACGTGCAATAATTGCCACAGCAGGGGATCTTAAGTTATATTTTCCATTGACTGTAGAATGCATGAGAATTGTACACAAGGCTCCGTTTGTTATATATGGGGAGGGGAGGGGGGGGGGGGGGGGGGGGTGAGTAGTTTTGTGCCCAGCTGCGTCCTTCCCATAAGAAAACTGGTCATATGGGATGATCGTTTAGTGGTCCACCAGCTAAACATTCCTGTTAAAGTGATTCCTAGATAAAGTGAAAACAAACAGCTGTACACCCATGACAATCACAAACACTCCTCTCAAACAATGAAAATGTAGAATCCTTACATACTTCAACTTGTAACATTCTAATTAGCAGCAATACCTTTTTTTCCAGTTATTTTATTGTTCATGACACATCATTGTTCTACATTTCCCTACTTTTGGGCACCAAAAGTTCACAAAAAGGACATTGTAGAATAATAAAAGGAATGGAGGAGCTCAGCTATGAGGAGAGATTAGCTGAACTGAATCTATTCTCCCTTGAGAGGAGACGTTTAGGGGAGATATGATCAGCCTGTATAAATATATAAAACAGTCCATATAGAGAACTCTCTTCCTCATTCACTTTGAGATCATTACAAAGAACAAGAGGGCACTCTTTGCGTCTGGAGGAAAAGAAGTTTAAGCTCCGGATAAGGAAGGGGTTCTTCACTGTAAGGTCTGTGAAAATGTGGAATCGGCTCCCTCAGGAAGTAGTTTCAGCAACTACCATAGATTGCTTTAGGAAAACGCCGAATGCTTTTCCAGAAGCACAGATTATAACTGGGTATTAAAACATTAAAGGAAAGATTACAGACTGTGGGTCCAGTGAACATCTGATTGTCCCATGGAATCAGGAAGGAATTTTTTTCCCGTTGGAGCAAATTGTACCTGGGTTTTTTGCCTTCCTCTGGACCAACCATGTCCATTTTTATTCCTGGGATATGTTTATTTACCTAGTGGCTGAATTTAATGTCTTTTTTTCAATCTGACCTACAATGTAACTATGTAGGAGAAAAAAAATGGCAGACATTTTTTATTTGGACATCTCTAATAAAGAAATACTTGTTGGGTTTACTGACACTTTTACAGTCATCTGCCTTCAATCATAATTGACATAGATCAGTAATCAGGTCATGACAGATTGACCTGAGCTGCAATATCCCATGTGTCTGTAAATCAAGAAACACTGACCTAAAGGGTAACCTTGGACACACACAGCAGTGTGCTATTCTATGCAGAGAGGAGGGGTTAAGAACTGCAGGCAATCATTATTATTATTATTATTAAACAGGAGTTATACAGTGCCAACACTGCACAATAAATAGGGGTTACAAATGACAGTCAGATACAGATACAGTGACACTGGAGGAGAGGACCCTGCCCAGAAGAGCTTACAATCTCATCAATCTGGAAGATTGGATCTGGAGAACTGAAGAATGACATAGGTTGACCACTGTACAAGATGAACACAACCTCTCAGCTATTATGTAAATGAAGCTTACGTTTCAGGTCAAGGAAAGGTATTGAACTGACCCAGATACTACTAAGGGGCTTGGAAACTTCATTCATGTGTAAAATGCCAATATGGACCAACTCGGAGTATACTTTGTATCGAGATACTAACTCCAAAAAAAGATAGGGATCAAGTAATAAGTAGAACTGAGAAATACCAAAGGTTGGGATAGACATATATAAATTAATTTGAAGATTGTGTTTTATGGAGATTATACTGTTTAATTATGATTTGTTGGGAAACGAATATTGTATGACACATTTTTTGTTGGCTTGTTTATTTGTATGAATAAAATGAAAACTAATACAGAAATTGAAACAGAAACTGCCAATATGGAAAAAACGGACATCCCAGCTTCTTATCTATGTAATGCCTAGCTTCTTGGTTTAGTTAATAAAATCAGGCTACAGGAGAGGTTACACCATACCCTCCAAAGGACAATCAGCATTATTCAGCCCCCCTTTACCCCGTAGTTAAACTGATCCTGGCCAGGCCCTTTTATTTAATGGATTTCGGGTCTTGGAGGCTGAGCATGTGGGTGTTGCGTTGAGCAATCTGAATGTTAATATAGTCTGCCCAAGAAGAGTACTGAGAAGAGTACTTCTAAATGTCATTACCATATTGATGGGAGGGGTAAAAGGGACCATGAAAGGTAAACCGTCACAAACATTTCAGATTTAAAGCTTGTCTAAACTGCCTTGGGCATTCTTTTAGAATACTGCTATAAAAGTTTGGAAACTAGGCTGACCTACCAAAGGCAAAAGAAGATAGGTTAAACTGGATTTTGTTTTTAAAGAAACACAAATGACGTTTTGAAAATAGAAGTTGTGATAGAGACTTGCAGGTTAAAAACTGCCACAATCCACATTTCAATTTCTCAATCTAATTCAATTACAGAGTCGAAAATAAAAGCCCAACATGCCTTAAGCTAGTGTTTTTCAGACAAGGCCAGATCAAGTCTAACAACCTGGCCCAAGTGGGCACTAAATGAAATAAACATTAAAAAAAGAAAACCTTTCTTCAGGGCATTTTAATACAATCCAACAAAAAACTAACAGGACCCCTTTGTCCCCATCATGTGGAAAGCAAAACTGCAGCTTCTTTATATCAGTTGTAAAATATAATGATAATCTTTTCATTAACATACAGTGCAGGGAAAGCTTCTCTGTAGAGAGTTACATTCATTTCAATAAGCACACAATGCAATGCTCCAAGGACAACATGTAACAGGGAAAAAAAACACATTGGTTTTGACAGCACTTCCAAACAGAACTCTTTTGGTGAGATGTTAGAGGTGGCCGTGATTTTTGATGCAATTAGAACAGGAACATCTAGTAAATGTACGCACTCTAAATAAAAAGAGACATGCATTTCACCCCTTTTTAAAATGATTTTGTTTACTGTCGGAGAGACACTGTGCTACTAATCAGCCCGTTCACTGTGATGTTCTAACACAAGCGACTAATAAACCAGTTTAATAAAGATAAAATCAGACATGGCCTTTGCTTGCTCCTCGGTGTCTCATTGCTTGTGCTTCCAGATTTGATATGTACCAATGGAAAAGGCACTCTAAGTAGGCTTCATTACTGCATTCTCGGAACTGAAGCAATGAGAATGTTAACAGCAGTCTGACACAGTGGTGTCACTATAACACAAACACACTGCAATAATAAAACTGGCACTAACGTTCCCTACATGTGAACAATTGAGAGGCCGAGGGCATCTTATAAATGCAACCATCCATTAACTGCATACTGCTTTACAGTGGTAAATATACGACTATGCACTATCTTCTATTAAAAACAGGCAAGAGGGATAAAAAACAATCGCCACAAAATCAAGGACATTTACAAAAGAAAAAAAACTCCTAGTTATATATAAATTCTTATTAGTTATATTTAAAAAATTATATCCAACTATAACTTTAAACAACTGCTAAATCAAAAGAAAAGCCATGCTAATAAAGCTACGTACACACTTCCAATTATTATTGTTTGTAAACGAACGACGAACGATCCTGCACGATATCTGATAACATACAGATAACGACAGGATCATTCAAAGATATTGTACACA
>NC_092861.1:86716274-86735350 GCF_032062135.1 Pyxicephalus adspersus
GTGCGGACACTCCATTTGTGTTGCAGCAAAGGGCCTGCTGGGATGTGAGGTGCTTTTTACAGAAGCTGTGTGACTAGAGAGCAGCGACCACCCTCCTAATATCAAGCAGGCCCAAGTATCGCTCATTTCTAAAGCAGGTGACAATAAGGTGGCATTCTTTTTGGGGTATATACACCTAAGTGGTGTAAAGCAGCAAGCACCTGCTTCTGTCCTACCTGATCAGCACATGTACATGTACAATGATGTTCCTGTTTAGTTATGATGGCTTTTTGGCAGGAAAAGAACACACACTTGCTACCCGACCACAGTTGCAACATGTGGACTGAGAGGTAAAGCGGTCCTAAACACAAAGGTTTTACTTTACACAAAAGGGTAGCAAATCTTGGCTGCTCCTTCTGTGCATGCCTGATCTCAGGCATGCGCAGAAGGGGCATTTTTGTTCACTAAGGGGAAAAAGATGCTGATTTCATTCACACACAGCGAGATTAGCTTTTTCTTTCCTCTTTACTATGTCACCCAATCTCCCACCTGACCAGTGAGAGATCGAGTGACATATCCAGAAGAAAAGTGTAGATGGAGGCGCCCGGCAACTCCCCACACCTGGACAGAAAAAAATCCCAGGGTACCTGGGACCCAATCGAGGAAAGGTCCAGCTATTGGGGAATCTGCAGGATTAAAGGCCAGTGTGATTTTTTTTTTTTTCAGTTTAGTTCAAAAACATAATAAATAAACTACAATAAAAACCAAACCTGTTTAACAAAAACTTGCATATTGTCAGCTCCTGATATAGGAAGGGGGATGATATGCCCCCTTTGAAAAAAAGACAAACTTAACTGAATGTTTGTTTTGTTGTATGTACATTGAACGGCACATGCTGGAATGAAATGTACTCCTCCGTGCATGCATGCATGCTGGGTACATCACTTCGCCTAGCTAATCAAGATAGCCATATACTTGAACCCAGAGGAGACTGAGTCAAGATGATGATGAAGACAATGGAGCTAAAGGGGAGTCAAGGTTAGTTCTGCTTTAGGCTGCTCAATGGCTATTCTTTATCCACATCTACCAGTGAACAGGAGATTGTACTGGAACATGCAATTGACAAATTGGCTCCACAACTCTTACACAAGGGCCTTCTGTTGACTTTGCCCACTCCTGCCTAAAAAACAGCCTTTAAAAGTGTATTTTATTATATAACCCTTATTATTAAATGGCACATTTCATTTTATTACTAGTTCCAAGAAGAAAAAAAGAACTTCAGTTCAGTAATATCAGTAAATTAGGAAGATAAATGACCAAAATACTTTTTTCCCGCCTGTGGTGACCCGATGGCATTAGTACTTTTTGTTATGCATTAATTTGTTATGAATTGTGCTGGTTTTCATAGTAAAAACAAAGGTTTGCACACTACTGACTTTTTTTCTAATGCACTACACAAAAAATGGTGGAATTGGTGCCAAAACAGTGGATTATCTCTTGCCAAAGCGCTTAACTGTGTTGGAAAACCTAGTAAATACCACACAATGTATCTAGTATTACTCCCTGGTTACTAATGGTGATCAAATATACAGAAGCCAGACTGTCAGCATTGCAGATGCTACAAAAAATTCAGAAATACAGTAATGGCGATTCCCACTTTTATATAAAGAAAAGCCACTTTGTTTTTTGATTGAAATATTTAAAGACAAACACAAGCGTTCAAAGCAATTGAACTGGGTAAATCCTCACAATAATTTACCAATTTATTAAACATAATTCACCTGGAACATTTATTATTCATAGACTGCACCAGAACACATGGTCATACATATAAAAGAGCTTAGCCATGTAATGTAAATGTTATCTATCCGTAAATCAGACGGATACATCCTATCAAAAGGAAAATAGGAAAAACAGCACATTGCACAACTGCAGACTAATTATACCATCTGTTATGCCACAGTACAATAACACAGCACATTAACTCTTTAACATTCCGACATGGTGCA
Organism: Pyxicephalus adspersus; assembly: GCF_032062135.1. Taxonomy (NCBI): domain Eukaryota; kingdom Metazoa; phylum Chordata; class Amphibia; order Anura; family Pyxicephalidae; genus Pyxicephalus; species Pyxicephalus adspersus. Next base: position 86,718,263 of record NC_092861.1, read on the forward strand.
TGTATATTCAAGCAGGCTTTTCCCCAAGACTGCTATGGCTATACAGAGAAATCAACTTGCCATCATTAGTATTCCCTGTTCCCTTTTCTCTTGCTGAACTGCCAGGCTCTGCAGGGACTTAAGCTATCTGACAACTTGCCTCCAACTCGCCTAGGTAGCACAGAGATGAATGTCAGGATCAGCAATAAGAGGCATCAATCAAATATATACACTCATCTAAGCAAGGCAGCAATGCTAATCACAGGGTATACCGTATTCTAGCCAGGCACTAGTTGAGTTTCATCAGTAGTTACAGAAAAGGACTGAATCAGGTCACAAAGAAATCACAACCTAAGTTTTCAAACAAAGTTCCTATATTTGTATGCATCTTCACTGTGTTATCAACAACTCACAAGGGACTTTAGTTTAATTATCTCTCCAGGAAATAATGGTATGCTCTTATTACGGTTTGCGCCACAGCCTAATATGTAGATTCAAACAGTTTAGGCAAACAGAAAAGTCTCTGGAGCATTATACATCTAAAACTATATATATATATAAAGCAGCAAAGTTGACATTATGGCGTTGTGTATATGCTCCTTAGGGTTTTGGTTTCTTGGCCAGTGGAGAAAGTCATATGCTGTACTATCTGAGCCAATAAATACACAGACAGGGGACATAAAATCTATTGTGAAAAACAAAAACAATAAAACTGCACAAAAATATCAATTAGGCATTTCCACACACAACAGCAAACTTGCAAAAAAAAAGGACTAGTGATTTAACCATTTAGTCCCATTTCAACATGTGTACAACTCTATAAATAATTGTTTACCGTGTTAATTGATTTCTCACTCTTATCAACATATAATAATGTTTTTTCCCCTGTCACTAACATCCAGCCCTTACTGGTATTTGTAGATTTCTGGTCCTTACAAGAATAGATGGTTGCTGCATTAAATTTTGCTGGGATGTTGCTTTAAACTAGCTCATTGCTACCATTGAGATACCTAATGTGGTCTTAACCAGAATGCTACAATCTGCTGTGTACGAACACTAAACAACCACTAGACAACTATCAACCACTATTGTTAATTATGTAGAGGAAGCAGAAAGGAACCTAACACACACTTTACTCTGTACAGAACAGAACTGCACAGCGATCATTTGTTCCAAATCAGCAATCATTTTTAGTTCAGAAGCAAAAGGGGAAAGTTTGCACTATAAGAGTGGTCAGGATTAAAACAAATGTTTTATTCAGCATGTGCAAAGTACAGGTTCCATTTCCAAAATATACCCTGAAAGTCCATTCAATGTATAACTAATAAGGCATTCCTTCTTATCTATTGTGAGACCTGGAGGAGACTGTACAATTGGATCATAACATGCACGGTCTACATGACCCTGACAAGCTGAAGAACTCAAAATTAAACAGCTAAACCAAAAGCTAGAACCAGAAGTGCTCTGAATAAGAATTTAAAATAGATTAGAGAAAATGGAGCACTGATAAGAGTAAGATTAATGCTTTTAATTTATTCACAAATAACGTTTGACTCATAATTTTAAGAGTTCACCATAAAGGCCAATACAAGTTCAAATTAAAGAATTATCTCTTCAAAAACTTTTACCTCTAAATATGTACAGTGGGGAAAAAAATCATAAATGCGAAAAACAAAGGCTGAGAAAAGGGCATTTAGAAAATCCCACACAGGATCATTTACTTTATGTCAGTGCCCTAGCCAGCTAAATAATAGTTCTGTCTGTTTCCCTAGTCAATCAATCTGAACAAGTCTGTGGGGTGGACACGAGTAAAGACATTGAAAAACAAAGCTACCACAATCCACTATGTCATTTACTCAGCACAGGACGGGAGTATCACTTTCTACAGTGAGCACAATATTACTTCAGCACCATTACACCAAATGTCACTAGATAAGCAAAGCAGCTGAAGCTCACCGTCTGCTACCACAAATAAAGTCTTTACAGCAGGACGCAGTTTAAACTGCTGTACTTAGATGTACTCATCACAAATACAACACACACCATTGTACAACACACACCATTGTACAACACACACCATTGTACAACACACACCATTTCACATTGGGTTACACACGTTTCATAACTATAAATGTTCATATAAATAAGTTGGTATATTTTACAAAGTACAAATTCATACAGCTCTTGAATAATTATCACTACATATTTGGGAAGGGGGTGGGGGGTGTACATCAAATGTATTGTGCATATCATGTGGTGCTCTAATGTGCAAGACTGGATACTTCACAGCAGGAAAAATTTTCAACAGGTTTACTTTTATTCAGTACATACTTAGTACCTTCCTCGTCTTCTTTCTGCCACTTTAATCAGCTAGTTTGAGCTAAAAAAAAGCCCTGTGTAAGCTACGGATATCTGGATTAATTGACATGGTACTATAACAGTACATGCTCCTAAATATGGGGAATACCCTTCAGCTGCAAATTGGCAATGGAACAGCAGTAAAAAATTGAGCAGAAGGCACATATAAGTTACAGGATGGAGTGGGTGGAAAATATTTTATAGCTCGGTGAGGCCAAAATAATACTGATAGACTTGCAGATTGTTCTTTGATTTTGCATGCGCAGAGCAGAATATTTGAACCAGCAATACACGCTGCATTAGAACTGATATTCAGGATGTACCTTGAAATAAATATTGTGCAATAGGTGGATGATGTAGTCATGTTACTAAGCTCAGAAAGTAAACATGGTAGAGCTCAGTATGACAGCGCTGGATTTATTCCATTCATTGACTAACAACTGAATCCAACATGTTTAACTACATGAAAAAAGTACTAGGGGCCAATTTAAACTTATATGCATTGTGTTAAGGCAAGCCACTCTGTTTGAATAGGTCATAGTAAGAATCAATGCGTAAAAAAGCTATACTGCACTAATTTTGACAAAGTACCGAAACTACCATGAACACTAAGTTTGTGTATTGTGGCACACTGAAAGGCAGGCAACATTTACCAAATTACATATCAATATTACAAGCAGAATTCAACCTATAAAAAGAAACTATTCTAATCTATTTTTTTTAAACTACAAGGATTACAACTAATTTTGCTAAACTACATAAAATACAGAAAAAATATACAAAAACTCAAGGTCCGTTTGCACAAACGCATATTTAGCATGTTTTGCTACATTATACATTGCCATGCATTCTCACAATGCACCTGCTTAATATGGGACCACTGCATCCCAATGCACCGTGCACTGTATATAGTGTAGCATTGGAGCACAACACACCACACACATATTGAACAAAAGGTGCACCGCATTGTCATGCACCTTTTTTCATGCCCTGCATTGTGTTGTCAGTACAGAAAATAAATGCTTAGGTGATCAAAGATTTTGAGCAAAGTTCTGCATTTATACCTCATATATGAGTTCACATAGGGCAATATTGTACTGTACGGTATAGGATGATGTCTTATACTATTTGTGCAAATTATTTGTGCAAATTAGAGGGTCACATCTATTAGACACATCAATTTACAACACATCAATTGGGAGCAAGATCATCTTCATGACATTAATTAAGCCATCAGAGGGGATTCATCCAGGCGATTTAATAGGCAACAAAGACTAAAACACCTTTCAAATGTCACGCCTTAACATGAGCTTTGATTTCATGATCTTCATCAGTTATAAATAGGTATTTTCAAGCTTACACATGTTCACTAGCAACATACTAAAAACATCTGAGTATTAAAAAAAAAAAAAAAAAAAGAGCAATAAAACATTTTACAGCTGAACTGCAAAGTCAATGCAATGAGTAATCAAGTGATGAACTGTAGCAAGCATACCAAACCATGAAAGCCAAGCTTAATTGACTTCATTCAGTTTACACACACATGAGCTTTGCTACCTACCTAAAACACTTGAGAAAAAAAAAAAAAGTAAAGAGTTAAATAATGTGAAGAATATGGATTACATTACTATTAGGCCCTTTTACTGAATAAAATGCAGGGATGCATTTAGAACAACTCATGTGGCCAGGTGTATCCAGGTCTATAATACAAACTGACGCACTTGTATCTTGCAAAGAAGGAAAACAAAGATGAATAGAGAAACAATCTAATATATTATTAGCTCTTTCAAGACAGACGCTACCATAGTGGATCTTAATAGGAATGTTATAGCAATATTCTCGAATACATTTTTTGAATTAGTTCTAATGTGGAAAATTTAAAGCAGAACTACAATTCAACTTTAAAACATTATGATTAGGCAGGGCTTTATTGCAGAAAGGGACAGCCAATGTCCTTTCTGCAATGAGCCTTCTAACCCATCTAATCACTGACTAGAGCTGTCAAAAATCCTTGAGCTGCACATGCTCAGCATCATTGCTGGCTTCCCCTGTGGTTCCGGGACTGATTGAACCAACGTCATCCCGGCCGATCAAGGTGACCAAAGATCTCAACTACGAAGAGAAGGTGGCAGTCCCCTGCAACATATTAGGGACATTGGGGAGTATACCAGGGTTTAGATTCACTGTGACATAAATTTCAACTGAACAACATGACAAATAAAAAAAGTACAGGATTTCAAAGATCCATCTTTTTACCATAACAATAGTTCCATCCCCCCACAAAAGCAAAGAAACTGGTTTCACTGTGGAACTATTCATGTATAATAGAACTTTATATTGATAATACATCTTAAACCAAATAAGGGTCATTTCTTTATTGCAGAAACTGTTGGATAATTCTTCCCTATTTTGATACGATTGATAGGAAGTGAGGGAAAATCTGAACACCAAAACTCAGGCAGTTTAACGAAAAGAGGTTCTAATCCTTCCCTAAAACCCCAGGTTTTAATCTATTTATAAATTTTGGGCTTTAATATGAGGCTGGATTAAAATTAAATTTCTTTGCACTAGAGATGTGCAAGTAGACCAGGGGTCCTTCAAGATAACAGAAATATTATTTTGTGAAACAGAAAAACAAGGAACACGGTTATTATTATCCCTTACCTGGAAGTTTAACAAAGAGCTGCCTTTCATGTTTATACAAATGCGAAGGCTTTAAATGAGTTCATTACAGGCTCCATAGTTCAAACGGTCAGCCAAGCAGAACCCCCGCCAAAGGGTTTCTATTTAGTGTAAAAGTTTTTACCTCTGCAGAACCTGCAGGTAGACAAATACCCAATAATCTGCCAGCAATGCACTTCATCCTAAACTTAGTGGTGGGCTTACAACACACAATTTTGTTGACTTCAAATGTCAGCCCTTCCGGTTTTCTTTTTGCTAATCTCCCCAACCATTCCTACTCTCAGATTTTACAACCTGTTAACCAAGCATCCTGAAGTCCAAGAGAACTAAAAGGGCCAAAATGGCTCTTTGAAATAAAGTTTCTGACAAGATACTATTTAGACTGACAAGATTTATCAAACAGATATAACAACCAAAAAAAAGCACAAAAAAGAATTTCATTGTTTGAGTTTACATAGACTAAGGGCTCTATTTATAAAACAGGGAATCAGACATTCCTAAAGAAATATTCCAGAGGCAGTAATTGTTTCCCACCAGGGAAATAAAGCCCTAGGATCGGTGTCAGATTAAAGCAACCCATGATTCTGATTCTTCCCAACTTTATTAATGAAAATGTCTAACATCAATATCACTAGGAAAAACAACCAACACATTTTTAGTGTAATCATTAAAATATGTGCAATTTACAGAGATCATAGGAAGGTCTTTGTGACAGATGTTAGTTATGGATTGAACACGTTATTCTTTAAACCTTTTCCAGCACTAGTTAACAATTAGTTATGTGCATTACTTTCACCAGCAGCAAGAATGAACTTGGCCAACAATAGGAATAAGGAAAACATTCATCTCCATATTCTACTTCTTTCAGTGCAGACCCTTAGGCTTTTGTTTGAAAGCTGAATTCGGACAAGAGTGACTAATCTGGCCGCAGGTGGATTTTTAAGATTGGCACGCATTGCAACTTGCTATACACTTAAAAGTAATTTACGCTGCAGGTTTTACTTTTAGTCTTATGTTCTCAGCAGGCCTAATCAGCTCATTCTGGCTGCATTTTCCTCTCATAGACAAAATACAAGCCAGCAGAGGAAAGCAATACTCCAAACAAACCGGTATTATCTACAATGACACACCATGCTGTTCGGGTAGTATGGTTTATTACCAGATCACATGGATTGAACTAATTGAATTGATGACCTAAAATAAAATATATCCTGGAAACAGATGATATGCATTCACAATGAAACAAATAGCAATGTGGTAAATGGAAAGGCATCAATCATTTAACTTAATATTTTAATAATATGTTTAGTAAAAAGGTACTTTAAATATAAGGTCAAAGTCCTACACCATACCAAACTTTGTATGGCTGGTCTGACACTCCTGCTACAGAATGCAGATGTCAGACTAAACCTCCTTTTTAATTTTAAAAGGTGATTGGGATACGGTTGGTAGGAATAATGTAATTCAATGTTAATGTATGTGAAAAGCATAGTATTTATAATGTTCTTTAGGGACATATATAAGACTAACTGTAAGCAATTAATTTTATCTCCACTTAATAATAATGAATATGTGCACTTTTATAACCCTTATACTTATCCTCCCTTAACTAGCTTCAGGTGTTTGTTCACCTCCACCAACTGCAAGTACTTTTCAAGGCAACAAAGTGGTTGTGCTTTACTGCTCCTTCTTACAATTCTCCCAATAGAACAGAGAAAACAAAAATAAGCTGACAGGAGTTTTATCCCTTGCCAACTCCATGTGTTTTATTATTTACTCCAATCATTTAGGTGTATGTAAACCTTAACAATGAGTGTCTCTTATATGCTCCCTCTTGGTGTGTTAAACCTACCATTGAAATTGTTTTAGAGGATTAAGGAAACCCCTTTACATAACCTATTTTATGGTAACACCTTCATGGATAAAGTAGGAAAAAAGTGTGGTCACGTTGACAGAAAAACCTGTGCAACCATCATATCCAAGGATTTGCAATGTACAAAAGAAAAAAATGTTTGTTCTTGATTTCACATATTCTTTAAATTTCTGCTAGCACCACTGCACCAGTAGTTGTGGATGCACAGCTAGCCACAGGGGAATAATAAATATATATAAATAAAGTACATGTATTTGCACATTAAGCCTTAAATGATGGGTAAATGCTTTATTTATGTAGTGACCTCTTAAATCTTGTTTTTTTTAATGTGTTGTCTTCTATATACAACCCTGTCTGTGACAATAAAAACACAGAGACAGTTGAATAATTGTAATGCATTATACCTTTCGGTCACAGATATATGTTGTTTGGCAGTTTTTAAGTATATTCCCAGTGTTTCATGTGCTTTGAAGACGATAAAACATCAACCTGCTATTGAAATTAAAGAGGAGAAAAAAGCACATACCCTCACTGGCATTCTGGTTTAGCCCAAGGACATTGAAATTGGCTCCCATGTATAATTTTTGTTAAGTGGTGATTAGTTCACTGTAGATAGGTTAAGCTCAAAGTGAATTATGAGCAGAATGATTAGAGACAAAATAAAAAGGCAATCAAATCTTTCAGATGACCTTTCAAGCTAAAGCAGTGCCTGGTTTTCAAAAAAATCATTTTTCTTATAAGATAACAGTTTCACTTTACCCCCAAACAAATATTTTTCATGACCTTTACAGGTAGAAAACATTTTAGTTTATTTCAGAGGATAGTCTAGCCAGAACTGATTTCTGTGATGTCTGTGGCCATGAGAGTGCTCCCTCCAGACATTAGGGTTTAATTAGCACTGACCGCATTCCTAATGTTTTACCCACTTATTGTCATGAATGAAATTGTACAGCAGCACAGAACTGCTTGCAGCAGGCCACTTCTACCTTCCATACATCAGCAGCTTTACCCCTTTTGTAAATTCATAGAAGTCTTAGTGACCAGCCTTTGCTGCCAATTATTGACTTTGTTTTCATTTTTGTCTAATTAAATTAAATATCCAGGCAATGAAAAATAGTGTACATTATCTATACCATTTGACAGAGCCCTTTATATTGTCAAATAGTGGGTAACTCCAATTCTATGGTAAATATAGCAGGCTGCAGTAAAAGAGAAGGTGCGTGTACGCCACTGCAAAATTAAAATCACTGCTTTGCGCTGCATGGTAAGCGCTATGATTATGTTGAGATCCTCAGAGCTGCTGATCAAATTCTTTGCTTAGGCATACAGTAAAAGGGCAATAGTTCACATGTACAAATGACTTTTCCTCATGCTGTGTACATGCAACACTGTGTATGAATGTGCAAAATACTTTAACAACTTTCACAAGAAGTTTTTACAACAAGTCCCCTGTGAATTCCCCTGCAGAGGTAAGCACATGAAAATGAGTTTTCTAGGTGGATTACAGTACAATACTGGAATATAACATTTTTCAGGTAAAAGGGAGAACTTTGCCATGGTAGGGAATTATGCACATGAAACACAATGGCCCTGTGAAAAATTAGGGTAAAATCCAATTATGTGTACAAAGACTGACACAAACAAAAACTTTTAATAGAAAATCCTAGTAACACTAAAAAAGGAACTTTTTGAAAGAAAAAATAATAAACTTTTACCAGAATGTGGAAAGTGATATGAAGTGGACACACCCTTTGTTTTATCTAGAGGCAGGGCATAAGTGAGGAGTGCAGATTTTCTTTGGTAGAAAGATTTATGGGAAATGTAATGTCATACAAAGGCGTTCCTTTCAACAAACGAATGCACCTATAATGCAGGGTGTATGCACAAGGACAATAATCAATGCATGAGAACATGCCAGTCATTTAAGGGGATCACAGTAAAAGAGCTCTGCAAAATCAGTATGTTACAACGAAGCATGAGCACTCCCTAGCTCCCGAATAAGCACCATAAGAGATAGCCAAAATATTGTCAAACCAATGCTATCTTAAATAAAAATATAATATAAATAATAAATATAAATGTACGCTTGCTATCTGCCCAATAAAACTAACAATCTCAGAAATATGCAAACATTAAACACAAAAGGTAAGACCATTGGGAAGTTCTTAAGGAGAGTGGGCATAGTCATAGCTCAAAGCTGACAAATGTCAGCACATTCACCCTGCCAAACTTCTGTTTGCTTTCAGAACCAGCAAACAAATGCTATTATTTAAATGTAAATTTTACTCTCTAAGCCAAATGACAATGTCCTGCATAAGCACAAGGAGCCCAAAAGGAAAGTAAAAAAAATAATACTAAATAGGTACTGCTGAAATAATTATGAAAAAATGAAGGAGGGGTGGAATTCAGTAAAAGCCACAATTCCTCTACTACCACAAGTCCACAAATCCTACCATTTTCTTTCACAGACCAGCTTGGCCCTACCTCTGAGCTTCTATATCAAACTAAAGCTCATCTAAACCAAAGAACAAAAAAAACAAAAAAAAACATATGTATTATAATGTCCTTAGATGTTGTGGTTAGAATAGGTTTTCATTTTTACCTTATAATTCTGACACTAACAGCAAGGGACACCCTGGAATCATGTTAGGGTACAGCCAAACTTAACTTTTAGAGAAGTCAAAATATGAACACGATTTTATCTGCCTGTTTTGGAATGCAGTTTTCATTGACAATAACATCAGGCAGTGTATCTTTTTCTATGATCCATCTATGTTGCCAAAGCCTTGCCCAGTTTACCATTAGACATGGGCAGCTTCATGTCTAATGAATAGTTGAATAGTTTAACCATTTTGTCACTGTTGTAAAACATTTCCCTTTGTGAAAATCACAAATAAATCCTAACTCACTGAAAAGCAAAAATAATATAATTCCTTTGTGGCTCTACAATGATGCCAAAACAAGCAAGATGTCACTTTTCAAACATCAGTCAGAGCTTGTGCAATGGCTGCTAAAGAGGAAATGTGCATATGGGTTGAACAAACAAAAGTGAAATGCGTGAATCAGCTGCCGAAGAATAGCCTACTAAATAAACACAAGCATTGTAATCACAATTTTAGTGCCTACAGACTGCAGAGATCCTGAATTTAGCGTGAATTCTAAGATCTTGGCTAGAATACCAACAGCCCAATAACAGTGCATGTTTCCCAAAAAAGATAGGGGAACACTCAGTACTTACTAAAGCCCAGTGTGAGAGGACCATTAATGACCTTATCAAACTCCATGAAGGCAAATAAATGAAAACCTGTGCCAGGAATTATATGCAAGCTGTCACTGTCATGCTTATATTCCAATACTCAGTTTATGACCTGAACAAGCATGCTCTAAGTGAACTCACAACATTTGTGCTGTAGATCAGCGACTCAGAAAGCACTGAAGGTATCTGATAAGAATGACAGGCAAGTAACATTTCTAAAAAAAGATATCAGCAGTGGATAACTAGATAATCATCTTATTACAAGCTTTCTTAGAGGAGAAATTAATAGTTAGTGGACCTTAAGCACCAACCAATTATATTATCTGTAAAAAGCTTGGAAGTTCTCAGGAATACTAACAAGTCATACTTTCCAGATCTTGTCATAAAATCACATTTAAAGCTCTTACCATGTTTAATTACTAAATAAAAGCATGTGCCAGTCTTTACACAGATAAATGGGAGAGCCTATATTATTAGCCTTCTCATTCACCACTATGGGAAAGAAGAAACAAAAAAATAAAAATAGAACTGAACCAAGTTAGCTCTGTGATCTGATCATTGGTATATTACCCAAGAGGAGGTGCAAGAACAGGGATGACCTTGTCACCATGCTGCTGGCTCCTTGATGAAAGCACAGACTGTGATGGGTCCTGAACTGATGGGACTTTACTGTAAGGTGTTCTGCAAGACGTCAAAGGCCCGGTTGAGTTGTGTAGCAGGGTATCTGAATCACAACGCTGACTTTGAAATATTTTGGCAGATAAAACATTTGACATAACTATTTGTTTTTGGAGTTCCATTTGAAAGGCCGTGTTGAAAGGTGTTTTCCAGGCAGTAGATAGTCCAATTTACAAGAATGGTACCACAGGTAACTTTCGTTTTGGGATAAGGACTAATGTACAAATGCACTTTTGGAGCTCAATATTTAAAACGACATTGTAAAGACCCATGTTTACATTTTACAATACATCGTAAAGGGTGAAACCCTAGAGACCGAAACTTCCTAATTAAATTTAGTAACAAGATTTGAACATTTCTATAATCACAATTTACAGTCCTGAACATTAGATGTGTAAATACACAATGCAGGATAATGTAGTGCGATGAAGTTTACTTCCATATTTTAATACCTATTTATTCAATAAAATGTTTTTATGAATAATATTTACATTTGCTGTCAGTGAATGATAAGCTTTATTCAATCGTCCTATGTTCTATTTTGTTAGGCTGGGAATAGAAGGAGTTGGAGGTGAGGTACAATCCCTTCCCTCATTCCTAGCAGAGGCGGGACAGTCTGGGTTACTCAATTACACCCTTACAACCCACAAGCATGCAGGCACTGTCAGGTGTTTTTCTTCTGTCAATTAGAAAGTTGTAACATCTTTTATACATTGTTTTACAGGTCTCAAGATATATTTGTAATTTTGTTTTAGGATGATAAATAATAAATAGTTAAAGATTTTTATAGCATATAGCATAGATTGTAAGCTCTTTGGGCAAGGACTTCTCCTGTGTCATTTTTTGTATCTGTCTATCATTAGCAACCCCTATTTAATGTACAACACTGCATATTATGTTGGTGCTTTATAAATGCAGTTTATTAATAACATTTTAATAACCCCAAAAATATTGCTCCTCCTCCATGCCTACACTTCCAATAGAAAATCTATCTTAGCAATTTTGAAGTGTCCTCGTTTCATGTTGTCACGGGCTGCAGTCATTCAAATTAGATAACTCATAATTCTGTTCTGAATCATTGGAAACTTGTGACAGCTAGATTATGTTTTTGATTTAGAGACTTTGATGCTCTTGGAAGATAAACAGATTGGCATGACTTAGATTTGATAGTTTGTTCAGAACTTCTGATTTCTACTGGTGAAAAATGGGAAGAAAAGGTTACCTCAGTACATGATAGAGATATGTATATAGAGATACATACAACATATATATATATATATATATATATATATATATATATATATATATATGTATTATAGCACATACAAATTGATAAAGGATCAAACTAGAGTTTAGTCAGGTTAAGGATTTTGTGTATTTGGGTTTCAGTTTGAAGTAAAAATATACTTCTGTATATAGGAAAGACCTCTGTATACCTTTGTATCCAGTATGAAGGTTTATTACCAGACATGAGTAAGGCAGGAGACCCCTGACTGACTCTGTGCTGCCCTTCTCTCTCTCCAATCTCTAAATGCTGTTGTACTGGGGATTACAGGAGGACAATATCAAAACAAATTTTAAAGGGCATAATTTCTAGCTGACAAAAACTCAGCAACCTATTGTTACAGGTTATTAGCCATTTAGGCTGAAAGAGGCTGACCGAGGTGTCATTTTGTGGGATTACTGGCAAGAAGTCAGGTGAGGGTGGAAAATGTCAGCTTTCAAGATTTAAACCTTATCTCCAATAATTTTAATCCTTTAAACCTATCAAAAAAGCGTCAATTCACTTAACTTTTAAGTGGACTATATTTTGAAAAGCTGCTGCATTTACTCTCTATTTCCGGATTTGAAAAATACTTGCTCTACTCCAAGCCACTAAAGTAAAGCCAAAAAAAAAAAAAAAAGCGGGACAAGGAGATATTGTTCAGTGCAGAGAAAGTACCTAGCCAATCTGGCCACCCACGCTGACCAGCCCATAGCCAGGGAGCAGAAAAGTGGAGCATTTTCAATACAAAGACCACAGAAAAAGGTAAGCATATTTCCTCTTTTACATGTGGTCTATCAAGTCGAAATGATGCCATAGTGACAGAGCCACTTTATATATACAGACCACAAACACAGATAAAGGGCAGTCACACATTTCGAATGATCTGTAGCTTGTGGTTTAGGAACCAGGTGGGAGGGGTGTAAATTAGGGTTAGAGCAACACCAGCCTCACCTAAAACCTGAAAAATTGGATTTAGATTATGACCTGCCATTTCCTAAGGCTTCAGCATGTGTGGTTTGTTAAAGCATAAGCAAAATGTTTAGTAAACACTGTCTGGCCCTGAGCAGGCTGTAAGTGGAACCCTATCCGCTGACACGAGAGGTTGGTATTGAGATTTACCCTTCTTATGAGAAAGGTAACGTACAGGGGTTCAATTAGGCTGCACCTACAAAAGGCAAGGCTGGCACAAACAAGTCTATAGATTAAAAAGAGTAATTGCATTTATTATCTAATTGTATAACAAACAATTATTCATGGGTCTTATATAAAGATCTTTAGGAGTTGAACAGACAAATGTGCTGATTTGTGGGGATAGTCTAATAAAAAAAAATATTTTAAATATTGATCAATATTTGCATGGAAGTATAATATAAGTGAGTAGAGGTAATTTACTAAAGCAGACAACTTTCCTTTGGTATCTAGTAAAATAAAAACACGACCTGTCTGGTATGTCAGCTCCCACATCAATAACACAAACAAAGATTAAACCTTAAAGAAAAGCCCTTTACGTTCTACACAGCCCACATATTACATCTGGAATATATTCAAGAGACTTTCAAGCATGAATACATTTGTATACTTTCCCAGAAGTCATATTATAATTCCTCGCAAAGATATTTTTCATCTGATTTACTGGTATTGCCACGTCGGATGCCTCAGTAGGTTCTGCATAACAAATCCTTACAAAACAACTTTAACTGAAGTGTCGGTTTTGTCTTTATGTATTTTTTTTTTATTGCACTCCCATCACAACAAAAATAAGGATGTCTAAGCTATCATAACAAAGAGATGGCAGAAAACTAGTGAGATGTAAGGATTTAAAAGAGAAATCAAAGCATAGGCTTTTCTATTAGAATGTTACACCGCAGCCTCTGTAACAGCAGCTGTTCTTGGCAATTTGTGAAACTCAGCAATGACACCGCTCAAAGTTTCAATTAACCAGAAACACTTCTCAAAGCTCAAGAACTCGATAACGTAACCCAAGTTACAGAGTGATGTCAATAGTACACTTTACGTCCCTCTCTTGACAGCCTTGTATCAGCAATCAGTTCTCTGTAGAAGCAGAAAAGGCTCTAGGAGCATTCAGAAAATTGATCATCTATATAAAGAGTAGAATCAGCAAAACCAGACAACAGATAAGTCATCAACACATAAAATGGTGATCCTTGGGACAGACATGACAACTTAACAGTTCTATTTAAAAAGATCAGCTACATGAACCTGTTGCAAAGAATCCGACAAAAAAAAAGCAGCCCGAGTGAAAAGATGGAACGGATCTTTTCCATGTTCATCCCCTACAATAATGATACAACAAAGGCAGTCATTGTATAAGCTGCTGATCACAGTCAGGTTACATGGGATCTAAGTAATAGGCACCAATGTAACAACAAAAGAACACGCCTGCCATAATTCTACAACAATACAGCCCAATCTCTTAGAATAAGAATAACCCCAGTAATAAAAAGATGTGCTAACAATTGCAGAGTGTCTTCTTTATTAACACTACAGACAGGAGAGAATCTCACATAACAGAGATAATGGACAATTTGACACACAGTGTGGAAGCCAATTATATATGATATTATTATTATTTTCTTAAACACCTTTGATGGTGCCAGCCAGCTGCCTGATTTTGCTCCTCTCCATACCTGCACTACACTCAGAGATCTGTCAGGATTCTTTGTTCTCTGCATGGAGGCAATGTGAGCACACAAACCCCCAGCACCTCTCCATACAACCAAGGCAGCGCTGCCAGGAAAAGCTCCAGCTTGGCTCTGCTATTTCAGCTGAGCATTACCTTTCTCTTCTACATTTTGATCACTACGGGGGAATTTTCACAGAGAGGTAATTATTCCAAAACTGCTAACTCGCTGACTAGGCTGGCTATGAACTTCCAGCAATACCCAGGACTTTTTATTTGTATTCTGATGTCTTAGTGGAAGATATGGAGAGTGGCGATGAATAAAAAGGAAATCAGTTTGCTGTGACCTGGGGGGACACAGGCTGGACTTTTACAAGTTGATAAAGTGAATTGGATGAAGTTGGCCAGTCTAGGGAATACACAGAAAGGAGTAAACAATGCCGTGTGTTCAATAGTAAAAGTGGAAGGAATGTGTGTCCAAACCACAAATCTGCAACAGGTATGAGAAGAGCCAGACAGCCCAGGGCAGAAAGTATTTTCATCCTGTGTAAAGTGAGACAAGGGGGAGGGGGACTGATCCTTCCAGTCTTCATCAATCAATGGGGGAGAATGCCCAGCACTAGTATATCATCTGCTCCATACACAAACTACAATTCATATCTACCCCCAAATCAGAGGTCACCCCTACACTGTGCGGAGGTGACAACCTACCAGGGTACATGGCTCACTGTTGTCACCCAATGAAAGGAAGGAAAGATCTCTATGGCAGGATCACCAGGGGGCTGGGATGAAAGCCACTTATTTCTACCAAAAACACCTCGTGCATGTCATTACATTTAAACTAATCCTATACACATTGCAATGTAGAAGACAATAACTTATGTTTACATTTATCGGTGTCCATGGAAAGATGACTTTGTATTGATTAGGTAACTATAGCATTAGCACAGAAATATCGATGTGATGATCAGAATATAAATCAGATTAATAATCAAGTATTGGATACTTGGAGCCAATGGTAATGACGATGGTGATATCGGTCAAACATGTACGGGCAGATGTCGGGGCACCATTATATGGGGGGCATCTACACGGAACTCCTATACAGGGCACAGCACCCCATATACACCTGGGGACCCCAATTATAGAGCGCACAGGAAGTGCACATAGCAGACACCTGGACCCCCCCAGTCAATGTGTTTACATACGGGGGGGTAATATGGTAATGTTTACATACAGGGGGGGCTTCCCCCGGATACTTCCACACAGGGTCATGGTAAATATTCTGTATTTATGGGGGGAGAAATGTACACGGAGGAGGTGAGGGGAGCCCCGGTAAAGCCCTCCGCTGAGTCCCCGGTGAAGTTGTACGAAGTCGGTGACTTACCTGCAGACAGCTGACCCCGGACCGCTGACGCCATACCCGGCGAGAAGAGCAGCAGCGCGCACAGCCCTAGCACACATTCGCCATCCATCTTCCCCACAAGTTTCACAGGTAAATGCGAATCCCAGAAAGAAGCACAACAATCCCCAGTGACCGAGCCGGCAGTTTCAGGACTTTCCCCAGGCGGCGGATCACAGAAGCGCGGCGGTCCGAGCTGTGCCAGGCGCTCCGCATCCAGCCCTCTCCATCCCGCAGCTCCCCGCACTCCTCACTCCGGAGTTACTTTCAGGGGCTCGGCTGGGGGAAGAGGGGGAGGGGGCCGTGACGTCACACTCCTATACCAAACTAACCCGCTCGGGAATGTGTAATCCCTGGGGACACCGGCACAGCGCCCCCTACTGGCGGCCGGGCGGGAAGTGCAGGCGGAGGTGCGCAGCCTGTGGATCCGGGGAGCGGAGGAGCCGGGCGCTCATGTGGCGGCTGCACGGAAGGAGCCCATCGCAGGGTCTGGAGAATACACTGCACACACCGATCCTACATACAGATCATCGGGTGTGTGTTATAGGAGGAGCTGAAAATTATAGCAGCACATCAGAGGAGAAGGATCGCACTCCGTGCTACAAGTTTCTGCGAGTTTTATCCCTCCAGCAATGTACGAGGCTATCCGATAGATGTCGGATGGATCGCACGATTCGCTACGCATCGATGTGTGTGGTAGAGAGCATAGTGTCGGGCAGGGTGAGGAGGGGGGAGGGATGGCTATGATGGGCAGGCGGGGGAGAAAGAAGAAGGATAGACATGTCAGGGGTCTGTCATCTCTTGTCTGCTGTATGGGGGCATGCCAGGGATAATTGGGAGACATACAGGCACAGGAGGGTGCAATGCTGCCATTGTCAGCTCAGATCCCTCCATGTGATGTTAGGGGCTCCATGGGATGGTTGGGGCTCTCAGGTGATGTTAGGGCTCCATG
>NC_092861.1:86735688-86747752 GCF_032062135.1 Pyxicephalus adspersus
CAGCACCCACACAACCTGCACTCCCACAGGCACCTCTGCACAGCCCCTTGGACACAGCACATATCTGTAGTTGAATAGGGATCTTTAGTGATCATTGCCATGAAAAGGAATGAGCCCTGTACACACAGCGCCGCTCTGTTCTATAGAAGGGGACAGGTGAGCAGCATCCGGCTATGCTCTCCTTCTGCCTGATCATTTATCAATCCTCCAGGGCAGTTTGATTGCAACCCTGACAAGGTTTCCTTGTTTTCCTCTTCAGGAAACTAGAACCAACTTTATTCAGGCATCATTCAAGGTCAGTATCTGCTGCCTGGACTGGGATTACAGCTCAGAGATGACACATTGTGTTTTCTGGTGTCTGTGCCATCCACAGCTCTGTTCAGAATTCTACAGCATAGATCAGACCCTGCTGCAACCTCCTGACTTGCTGCAGAATTATAATGTTTCCATTCCAGGGGGGAGCAGACACTTCTTTCTGCTTGTAAATGGATGATGATGTCATGCTAGCCTAATATCTTTCCTGGACATCTGCCTTTAATAACAAACCGTACAGATAGATTTTATAAAGTATACAGTTGCTGTTTGTTGTGACATTTCAAACTTGTGAAGATTTAAAAGGTCAATTTATATCTAAAATGCGGACAAACTAATATATGTAGTATGTGTATATCTGTCCAGCCTGTTCTCAGATTGCTACATTCCTGCCAGACAGCACACCTAGATTGGATCTTACCTTTTTCCCTTGCTGCCACAAAGCAATACGGCTTTGTCACTTCCCTACCCTGCGCCTGTAATTTTAGTCTTAGGGTGCAGCAACACACTAATGGGTCATCTTTGCTCTCACCTCATATCTGCACATGTGCATGTAGTATAATCTGATGGGCCCAGGGGCAGTCCATCCCTCTCCCAGTCTGACTGGTGCTGTACAGGGGGACTGTATGCAGCCAATAATCTCTGTATTGTCTTACTGAATATCCTGTAAGGGTTAAAGCAGGCAGTGTACATTAGATTGATATCACCAAGTGGTCCAATATAATTATATCAGTGGGACAATTTTTTATAGCCATTGTTGGAATTGCTGTGTAAAAGAAAGGCTAGCCATAGAGATGGGAGAGGATCCAAACGCTAAGAGACCTTTATCGATAAACACTGTAAAATGTTTATCTATAAACACTGTACAAACCTGTAAAATCATTTATATACTGAGTGGAGTAAGGTACCAGGCTGATCTCAGGGTAACAGTAGGGACTATTTGTAAAATCCCATTTTAGAAAATTACATACAGTTACTTAGGAGTGTGTATGAAGTTTCACTAATAGCAAAAGAAAGTGTTGACATTTGCTCACATACATACAATATACACTCACTATCTACACCTTGCTAGTACTGGGTTGGGCCTTTTGTTCCTCCAGAACAGCTATAATTCCTCATGGCATAGACTGAACAAGGGTCTGGAAACATTCCCTAGGGATTTTGGCCCTCGCTGACATGATAGCATCACACTGGCTGTGGAGTTGAAGCTCCCCTTCCACCACATCTCTAAACTAGTCTATTGCATTGAGATCTGGTGACTATGGAGGCCATCTTAATATAGTGGACTCAATGCCATGCTCAAGAAACCAGATGATCTGTGTTTTGTTAAGTTTTTTTTTTTTTTTTAAGTTTGAACCCCCCCTCCTCCCAAAAAAAAAAAACTAAAAAGAAGGTAGCTTACATAAAAGGGTTGTCTACTCATGTAAAGTTTGGTCCACTTTAACAAAAAAAAACTTTTACCTGTTCTTTATATGAAATGTGTTTGTTATTCTTCACCTTCACAGCTGCCAAACAGACCATTGTTAAGGCCTAAAAACATCCCCTCTTTATCTGCCATGAGTAGATGAACTCAGAGCAAGAATCCACAACTATATGGAGTTGTACACAAATGCTATCCAGCATGACAGAATCCACATTTTCTAATACTTTGGATCTTTGATCACCTACCCAAAAACTTGGACCCAGTGTGAAATTCACGCCCCTGCCAGACACATTCAGTGTTGAGCTCAGTTAGTCTCTGCTTCCCCCACACACGTTCCCCTCTTCTTACTTTCCCTTCCTCCTCATATACCCTTCACCTTGTATTTTATGTTACAATATGTTTTACATTTATGTCAAGTTTGTATTACTCGTTTTATGTTTTCAAACCAATGTATACTCAATAAATCTCAATAAAATGATTGAAACAAAAAAAATGTGTAAAACAGCAGTTGGAAAATAACAGTACACAAACAGTACAGTCCCTGTGCAAGGAGAAAGGGCTGGCACATTTGGTCTGATCCTACAGAAGCCCAAATCGCTGAAAATCCTAATAGGCTGCTGTTTAGTAATTCAGTAAGTTAAAGATATTATATCAGTTGACCAAATCCAAAACTAAACTTTCAGTTTTATGTGTCACTCGGATATAGTGTACTGTGTATAATATTATCAGCCAAACCCTATTATAGACAAAAGAATTGCAGTTGTAGTACTGTGCAGTAGTTGATTACTTTACCTTTTGTCTGTAACCTGTTATTAAGCTTCTATACACACCCTACAATAAATATTTGCAGCTAAATATCATGCCAGTTGAAAGTCAAACATCATCATCACCTGTGTAGCTGCTGCTAAAAAGGTTCAAAATAAAATGTATTAAAGGCATAGATAGATAGATTACACATAAATTAAATTACCAATGGCTATTACCTAAGGTAATATTACATTTTAAAAGATTATAGTTTAAAAGGCTTACAGAGAAAACAATGTTTGTAAGAGAAGGAATTATACAATGCACGAATCATCTGTACTACCAGTTTAAATCAACAAATTAAAGTTACACTGTAGACCATGAAAGGAGGACATACAAATTTACGACATGTATAAACTAATCGTAAAGTTCATCAGTAAAGCTGCATACACATGTGCAATAATAGTTGTTGGAAAGGATCTTTCACAATCTCTTCCAACGACTTGCACTCGATTATCGGGCGAGAACCGTTGGACGTGTGTACGTAGCTTTAGACATCTTGTGAAAGGCTTGAAAGTGACACTGAGGACATCCATTGTCACAATCCATGGACAATAATGATAAATAAGGGCTGGGATGGGGTATGCACAATCCAAGTAAAAAGAAAATAACAGACATTGTTATTATTATTAATAATAATAATAAACACGATTTATATAGCACCAACATATTACGCAGTGCTGTACATTAAATAGGGGTTGCAAACGACAGACAGATACAGACAGTGACACAGGAGGGGGAGAAGACCTTGCCCTGAAGAGCTTACAATCTAGGAGACATAAAAACTATTTTGAACATTTCTAAAAATGATAAAAGGACAAATAATCTGTAAACCTTTTAAAGTATTCTTTTAAAAAATGCTTAGAGTGCAACAAATGTTTTTATTAATGCATTTATTGTGTTAATTAATGTATTTATTTTGTTTTTTACAGCTTTTAAGGGTGTGCATACAAGGGAAAAAACATATTTTCTCCTTGAATACAGATACCTTGCTCCACACTTCCTACACTACTATTGTGTTTTAATTGTTCTCTTTCTGTACAACTCTAAAAATGTGTGAATGAAAGAAATAACACAATGCCTTGTTGACCTATTATGTAATTGCACTTATCCCAACAGTTTTTCAGCAGGATATCAGAATATTTTTTCTGCTACCAGAAGCGAGATCTGCAAATCTGCACATAAAAATCCCTTCATTGTTCCATTGGCTTGTTTTCAAAAACCTTCCACCTCCATAATAAATGAAGAAAGTACTGTAAATAATGACTCTGCGAATAAATAAAACAAACAATATTAGGTTGCTAAGCGGGTTATTTAGCCAAGTATTCATATGATACATATAACATGCTTTAATAAATAATTATAGTGATAATATGTTTCAGTGCCAATGTACCATCATAAGGAAGATTGGACCAAAAGGTATCATGCTACCAAAACCAGTAAAAAATAGAAAATGAAGAGTACTTTTTTTGTTTTTCCTGTATCATTTGTTTAAATCCAATTACAGAAAATGGCTGTCCCCACAAGCTTTACTTTTAACACAACACATTCAATGCATTCTCTGTAGACACGCTAGGATGCTTTGCTTTTCTTTGCTCCAATTCCAATATGGCATGTTGTGTTGGAAATGAAGCAAAGCAGCAGAATCATTGGAGACTGGTGAATTGCTTATAGTTGAAAGCTTTGGCAGTGCTTGCAAACAACCCATATTTGTAGCACTTTAAATATTGTGTTTGAAGCGGCACTGAAGCAGTGGAGACTGGCCTTTACTCCCTGGCTCCTGACTGTCACACCGGGAATGGACCGGCTGTCGATTTACCAGCAAGTCTATTTGTGGCAGCATGAACTGCAAGAAGAAAAAGTAGAAACATTTATAAACATCTTAGGCTCTGTTGAGACTGCAGGTGAGGTTGTGGTGTGGTTATCAGTTCATGTATATGCTACATGTAATGTTTACAAATGGCAGTCCAAAAAAGAATTTATGGGGGTGGCAGTGAGCTGTTCAGTGTTGCTTAGTGCCGCCAGTTGTCAAATCTTTTACAACAAGCACTGTGGTGTGTGCTGCCAAGTATCTGACAAGGTGCCAGTCACCAGGAGCCACTCTGGAATCTCTTCCACCAGAGATGTGAACCTGCCCTTAGTCTGCCAGGATGTTTATACAATGTTTAGCCAACTTGAATCAGGTAGATTTAAACATTCAGGTCATGTCACACCATTAAGTTTTTAATAGAATTGCAGCAACTTCAAATCTCTTTTTAACTTGATCTAATAATTTGTAGCTGGTTACAGATGTGCTGCTATAGCTGCATACAAAAACTATTTATGCAGCTACAAATCACTATTATGACACGGCCATTGCTAGCTACATTAAATAACAGGAGTAGCTACTGAAGGTGACAACTAGGGTGCTAATTTCAATTACTTAGTGACTGAGCTACAAACCTCTGGAATGCTAAATACAGTGCTTGTGTAGCTGTTACAAATCACATAGTGACATAGCCCTTATGGACCTAATATATGATAGCTGTAAAACCGTCTCTACTTCACTTAACAACCAGTTAGCTTCTTTGGCTGGGCCACATTAGGATATGCAAGAAAGATACTTTTTGTTTGTCAGAAAGGAAATTACTTACTCAAACACATTATGCATTAAACCTCATGATCATCAACTGCAACATACACCCAAAACTGATGGAACTTGGAAAACAATGGAATTACCTGTGTTCCTGTGCTATAGGTTATTGTGGTTTATTTTTAAAGTGACAATATATTACTATACTATTACTATGCTATCTTATTGGGCTGTACAATAAGGAGGAGTTGTATATGACAAATGTGCATACATAACAAGTGCAAACTATGACACAGAAGAGGACCCTGACATTTGAGGAGTAAGGGAAGCAAAGCATACAATTTCTAGTGATGGTGGTGTTTGGTTGGTGTAATGTGAAAGTGGTATATATTCTTTGATCTGTAAAACAAAAGAAACATTTGGCAGTTGTCTAGCTGCAGCCTAATAGCTATAACCACCATAACCTTTGGCTTTTAGCCAGGAAGAGATAGTAGTGGCAGCTGTGGGAGAAGGAAGAAAGAAGAAAAGAACTCTAGCAGTGACAAGAATGTAAACAGCTGCAGTGCAGTAGCATTCTGGTGTCTGTTTTATACTTAAATATCTATTTTTGATGCATATTGCTTTTCTAAATCATATAAATAAAATACATTAAATATAAAATATTGATAGCTAAAACCACTGTTGAAAGTCTGTTGAAATACCATCATTTTGTATCCTGTCTGATGTTCCACACAATCCACCCTACCCAGCTCCTCTGAGACATTTTACCCCAGAGGGTGCCTAATCATGAAGCCATAACTAAACCTTGTCTGGGGTAAAACATGTTTGTGTGTGGGTCTAGTGTTGCTGATGTATGGTGTCCTATGGAGACTTCACTTCACAGAGAATTTACTTCCTGCTTACCTGACAAAGGATTCAGTTTTTAGTCAAAACTGGGCTTTAAAAAATGACAAAATCATAAATAAATCCTCATTGTAATAAAACACAAAACTAATGTATCAAAACTGCATCCACAGACAAAAAAAACCTTCTTGATTTTGCCAGATTTCTATTGTCCCTGAAAATTTCTTAGCTTTAACTGATTCCGTAAACAAGCTTTTCTGGCTATCTCCTGTTAGACTAGAAAACTCCTCCACCCTATGTAATGTATATTATAGGAGAAGGAGGTGCTTGTCAAAATGAAGGCAGCTAAGGTTATATGGATATTAATATTGCAGTATACTAGTACTTGATGATGGCTGCGTTAGTCTTCTTTTTGTCAGGCGTTTTTCTTTATTAACTTACTGTACTGTATCTATGGTGGATCAGTTGTCACTCTAGACTGCTCTCATCTGTACGACAAACACTTCCTTCTTTTAATCTACATGTATAGAGAACAGGCAACTAAAACAAGACAACAGGGAAAGTTGATACCTTGTTCTAGATATCAGTAAACAGTTGAAATATGTTAATATCTCCATTCTTTTGTAGTTTGTGATATTCTTTAATAAAAAAGATATAGAAATGGGTGTTCTGTGATATTTTGAAAATGCTCTCCGCTTAGCTATCAAATTTATTCTTTAGCTTCAAAACTGTATGAATCATTGGGCAGAACATGGATAGTAAAATAGGATGATCAGATTTTTTATCTGGGTCCAGCTTTCTTTCTTAATTTCCTAAAGTGCCTAAACAATAAGATTTTCAATTCGATGCTAATGTGCAGCTTCTCAGATCTGCTCCATATTCATGTTAAGATTCCATGGTTCTATACAGAACCTACAAACAATGATATTGTTCCGATTTGTGATATATTCATAACCTACTGTGCAATATTACAATGACTAAGAGCTGCTCACCAGCTAAAACAAGTCACAACCATGACATTAATAAAATTATAGGATTAACTGCACATTAGTCCATTTTTCAAAATATAGGAAAAAAGAAGCACGAAAAAACCCTGGCTACAAATGCTCTTTCTGAAATAAGCTGTTTTTTGGCCTTTTGTGAAATATGATGCAATTTCAGTCAATTTCCCCAAATGATCTTCAGATTGAAGCCAAGTGTCCTGCTTCCGCGTCCTGGTTCCATTGTCTGTAGCACAGAACCTTGGGCCAATGATAGCAGGTGGTAGCAGGGGGGAACAATGGCATATTATTAAAAGGGACATTGGAAGAGGCTATGCTGGAAGAGGCAAGCTGAATTCTCAGTCATTTTTATTCGCTAACTATTTTTTGCCAGAGACAGATGAACAGTAAAACGGCATGTGAAAAAGACCCAAATAAACAACAGCTGAAACAGCCTTTAAAAATCTCCCTTTTACATCTGTTTTTTTCCACTTCAGCCTTTAACTGTTCATCCCATAACCTGCAAAAAAAAAGGACTGAAACAACTAAAATAACAATCTCGTAGTATTTAAACTTTTACCTATTTAATGGTATCTATAAAATATATTTGGCAGAAATTCCAAAGCTGCCCAGGCAAAAAAGCAAATATATTTAATTTTCAATAAAGCTAATGATTTGTACTGTAGGATAAAAAATGTTTCTTGGAACAAAAGAAAGCATTTTTGCCTGTCCACCTTATTTTTTAGCATGCTGTAGATGGTTAAGTGATGCCTTAGGAGTGCTTGGTAAGCATACGTTAATAATTGCTTATGGCATAAATAAACATTAAGCCTAAAAGCCAAACTATGATATTTATTCCAGGAGATAGCTATTAATGAGTCAACAGAAAATGTGTTTATGTCAATAGAAAAACAGTGTGGAGACTAAGCATTGATTTTTTTTCTTAAAAAAAGGAAAAAGGTAAAAAAGTGTATACCACCTGCTCTTTAAGACAAACTTCTTAAATCATATTCAGCAAAAGAAGGTGAAGCTACAAAAATCAGCATTGTTATTTTTCTTACAGAGGAAATGTGACTCTTCAAAAAGGAAACAATGAAAAGTTATTTTTCCCATCCATAGTACTGTTTGTTTATGGTAATGAGTAGGGATGAGCGAGAAGGCCTCTGACAGTCTCGTGAAAATTGTCCTCGAACTTCTGATGGGTCCACAAAATTTTGGCGAACTGATTTCGAGAATCCCATTAAAGTCAATAGGCCAACTTTAAACATTAATAGCAAAGCCCCTATACATGTTGGAACCACCAAATTTGCTAGGTATGTGTAGGAGAACATTGGCAACAAGGGAAAAGTACAAAAGTTCCAAAAGACCTTGTGGTTTTGCAGAAAACGGCAGGTAAAATTACAGCAGGCAAATAGGATTTTTGCGTGATGGACAGCATACAGAAGGCAGCATACATGTTAGGACATTGAGAAAGGGTGATGCTACGTGTGAACTCATCCCACTAGCAGCAGTCTCTGCCCTCAAAACAGCAGGACACAGCATTGCTAGCTGGCATCATGATCTGGATGACGTGTTAGGAATGCCACCCATAATGTTGTGGAGAAGTAGCACGGTGACATTAGGCAAAAGGATGGAGGACCAGAGACGGAGCGTGGGTCAGTGAGAGCAGTAGCAGTGTGTGGCCTCTGTTCAGCTATCGTCAGGGAGACTGCATTGGTATGTGTCATGGATCGTCAATGCCACCCACAAGTGTGTAAAAAAATCTTTGTGAATGGAGTACTGACAGGTGGCAGCCGGAGGAGGAGGTGGTGGGCCCGGAGACTGAGGATGGACCACATTGGTAATTGGCATCCAGAGCTTGGTGTAGTGCATTGTCAATGCCACCCAGAAGTGTGTAATACAATTTTAGTGAATGGAGTACTGACAGGCTGCAGCAACAGCAGGAGGAGGAGGCGGTGGGCCCTGACAAGGAGCGGGGACCGCATTGGTAACTGGCATCTAGAGCTGGGTGTAGTGCATCGTCAATGCCACCCACCCAGAAGTGTGTAATACAAATATCTGAAAGGGCCAGACCAAGATGTTTTCTGCGCCAGTACTGTTGCTGTGGTCTGTGGTACCGGAAGTGGTAGGAAGGTAGACGATATTGCTAGTTTGCAACATGAAGTGAATGATATAAATGTCAACCCTCAATCTTACAATACATAGCTGAAAAATTAGGTAAAGGCAATGGTGCCTATCAATGTGGCAGTACTGGGGGTTTTCATATGCAGTTTGTTGGCCTCCCGGAAGCCGCAGAAATGTAAAATATATTGCTAGCTGGCACAATGGCCGGCATGACACTGGTGATGATTGCCACCCCTTGACGTTGCCATAACTTGCGGAAAAATTTAACCGAGGAAGGCTCAGCTGTCAGAGAGTTGGTGATAGGCAGCCACAGACTCCGCACAGGAGCAGTGTGGGTTCACAGAGGCAGCTTGGTTGGTCTAGTGAGTCCTTCTGTTAGTCAATCAGTGAGATCTGCAGTGGGGATATGATAGTTGTCAATAACCCACCTTTCGTTTATTGTCAAAAAGGTGAGGTGATTGACATTTTCAGGTGACAGTCGTGATCAGTTGTCCGTGACCACTCCACCAATGGCACTGAAGGTTCTTTTGGACAGAACACTGGAGGTCGGGCATGAAAGAAGCTTGATGGCATATTGTGCCAACTGCCGGCAGATTTCAAGCTTGTTGACTCAAAAATGAATGGCGTCACTACTGTCAGGACAGGCATCCTCCTCATAACTGTTGTGGCCAACACCACCACCACCAGCCAGAAAAGAGCCAACGTAATCGTGCACCATGCGCTTCATCCGTTCTCGTCAGTTATGCCCCTGCACTTCACTTGTTTGAGGTTGCTGCATCAGGTTTCGCCAGGCATCCAGAAAATCTCCCCTGCTTTGGCCTAGAGTTTTGGAAGTGTGCGGCCTGCTGCCACTACTGCTGCTGCTGCCGCCGCCACAGGAGGATATGCCTGAGTTCCCTTTGTGGAATGTGGTGTGCCAAACTCCTCACACAGCTGGTCGCATAGTATTCTGCTCAGGCGGGTCACCTTTTCTTTCTCTTGCACCAGATTGGGTAGAAACTGTGACATTTTGTCTTTGTAGCGGTGATCCAGAAGGGTGGCCAGCCAGTAATCATCCCGTTTTTTTGTTGCTGCAAATGCTGGGGTCCCTCTGTAGACATCGCAACATGTGGACACACATATGAAAGAGGGGTTCCCTGGGCTCATCCTCCTCCTGTCCCTCCGTAGGCGCCAAAACATCCTCCTCCTTATCACCTACCTCCTCCTCTTCAAGCTGCAGCAGTTTCTGTTGTTCCATCGCCCGCACAATGCCTGGGGCATGACAGCACAAATGCAGGATGGACGGGTCCTGTCCAGCAGCCCCAACATGGTCTCCCTCATCAACATCATCATAATCATCTTCCTCCTCCTCTTGAAACTCCTGATGCTGGCCAGTGTCCCTTCTTGCTCTATCTGATGCTGGCTGTGCGCTATGGAGTGTAATGTCACCCTCATCCTCCTCCCCCATTTCTTCCCCTCCTCTTCCATCACCACTTTCCATCAGGCCACACAGGGTTTTTTCAAGCAGAAAGATGATGGGTATGACATCGTTCCAGATTTACCACTCCCGACTCACAACGTTTGTGGTCTACTCAAAGGGGGCCAGTACCTTGCACAGCATCTCCATCTGCAGCCACTGGTCACCGGTAAAATAGGTTAGTTGTGTGGCTGTACCAAGGGCCCCACTGCCTCCATGTACCACTCTGACCAGGTAATGGCGGATGGCTAGCTTTTGCTCACACAGACGCTGGAGCATGTGCAGGGTGGAGTTCCATCTAGGTACAGTGTCACAAATGAGTCTATGCGGTGGCAGCCTCTGTTGGCGTTGGATCCTGCTAAGCGTCGCAACGCTAGTAGGGGATCGGCAGACATGGCTGCAGATGGAGGGAGCCTGTCTCAGTAAGTCCTGCAGTCCTGGGTATGTACGGAGGAACTTCTGCACCACCAGGTTTAGTACATGCACAAAGCAGGACACGTGTTATGTGGCCCTTGCGCAGTGCGGCCACAAGGTTGGCCCTGTTGTCGCACACTGTGTTGCCTGCTGTGAGCCGGAAGAGCGTCAGCCAAGCCTCAACCTCTCTGTGCAAAGACTTTTCTCCCCCAAGGACACCATTTTCAGCACTGCCTGGGAGTGCGTGTGGTTGAGGGAGCCGTAGTGGCGTGGCCACTTAACTACAGTGTCCTCCGCTGCTGGCCTTTCAGGAGGAGTGTCGAAGAAAGAGGGGTTGGCAGTAGAAGGAATGAACAAGAAGGGAGAGGACTGGGGTGGCCCATGCTTTCCCACCAAACCCCTTGGCGGGGGTACTAGGCCCCCTGCAGACTACCGCCTACTGAGCTATGCAAGGCCACCCAGTGAGCGGTGAAGGACAGGTAGCGTCCCACTCGGTGCCTGGTTGTCCAACTGTCCATTTGACTAGATTTGGCTAGACACCGAGAATGCCAATGCCTGGGAAAGGTTACCCATTACATGTGCATGTAAACTGGGTACAGCTGTGCGGAAGAAGTAATTCCTGCATGGTATATTCCACCGTCGCTCTGCACAGGCCATCAGGCCACAATGCTGTACGGCAGTAGCTGCAAGGCCAATAATTTGGCTAGACGCCAATTGAGCTCAATTACTCTTTTGTTGGTTGGGCCCATACCCTGATGCCTTGTGCAGAGCTCAAGTAGAGTGGGCTGAAGGGACTGGGAGCTAGGGGAGCTAAATGGGTCATTGGAGCACCCATCTTGCGGCGACAAACGTCGCCTGATGCCACGAAACCTGCGGCCAGAAGCTGATACTTCATCGCCGCTAGAAGTCTGGCTGGCACCAGCCTCTTGAGACGTGGTAACAATGACAGATGGAGAGTTGGAGGTGGAGAAAGAGTCAATGGAAGTGGAAGAAGAGGCGATGACGTGGTTGGAACTCCTATAAGAGAATGCAAGTACTGCTCCCACTTTGGTTTGTGGTTTTTGCACATGTGGGAAGCAGGGATGTTGTACCTAAATGTGATCCAGCATGTCCTCTGTAGATCTGCCTGTGGCACA